>NC_034438.1:71551526-71858401 GCF_002078875.1 Numida meleagris
TTCTCTTCTCTTCTCTTCTCTTCTCTTCTCTTCTCTTCTCTTCTCTTCTCTTCTCTTCTCTTCTCTTCTCTTCTCTTCTCTTCTCTTCTCTTCTCTTCCTTTTCCAAGCCACTCAAGCCCAGCTTCCTCAACCTTTCTTCACAGGGGAGGTGCTCCAATTCTGTGAACATCTTCATGACCCTCTTCTGGACCTGCTCTAACAGCTCTGCACCCTTCCTGTACTGGAAGCCCCGGGCCTGAACGTCATACACCAGACGGGGCCTCACGAGGGCAGAGCAGAGGGGGGCAATCCCCTCCCTGTCCCTGCTGGCCACCCCTCTTCTGATGGAGTCCAGAGTACTGTTGGCCTTCCAGGCTGCCATAGCGTGCTGCTGGCCCATGAACATTCCTTGACCTGAAAAGGGCCATAACTTCTATGTATGTGCTTCTGGAAAAGAAAAAAAAAAATTCTTTCCACTTGATTTTTGCATCTTAGTCATTTATAAACTATGCTTCCCCAGTCATTAGACCAAGAGAAAAATCGCAAATAAAATGGAACATAAGGGCTACAGATACATACACTGTATTCATTATTTATTATTTCAGGGGAAAAGGCCCCTAAAGCACTTCAGAGCCTAAAAACATATGCTTTGTAATGAGAACCTTAGAGGTTAGCTGTCCATTGACTTCCAGTAAAAAGAAGGCTGTATCTCGTTTTGTTCTCACGGTGAAAGAAATCGGGAATTGCACAGCTGAAACCAGCACCACTGTTGAGTATGAATCAAGCTGGTGGCAGGTGAGTAGCTATCCTTTGTTTCAGTGGAACTGTCCTGCAGATCAAAATGTAAGCAGCAAGAGCTCACACCTTATCTGTGCTAACTGCTAGCGCGGTATTCTTCACTGGAACTCGCAGGATATAAATTTGTCCGGAACTAGAAGCTTGATGCTTCACCAAAAAGTTGCTCCATGGTGGTGAGCAGACGTCAGCCAAGGCTGAGGCCTGTCCTCAGCAGCACTCCGGACCACCTTCTGCAGCACACCAGTCTGCTCTGCATCTTGGAATGCTGCAGTTCTTTAGGTTAAAGAGATTTTATGAAATCTGGCAGAGCAAAGCAGCTCAGTGAAATAAGAAAATGCTAATTTAGTAATGGAGGTTACGCAAAACAAAAAGCGTGCTAACAAGGGCATGATACAGTTACACTTGAGAATTCCTGTGCGGATAAATCAATCTTCTTTAAGGCTTACAGAACTTAAGAGATTTTCCTGTCACAGATATCCAGCCGTGTGTAAGATACCAGCAAGTGTGCTAGAATTGCTACAGTGTTTTGTATCTGTAATGACAATAACATGTTAAGTACTTGCAGACAAAAGCAATGTGGGTGGACTATCACCTCGTTATATATTAATTAACCCTTTGCTGCATCCACTGTAATCTCCTTTTTAGCAGTTATTTCCACTATGTTTTCAGTACCCCATCTATTTATTCACAGCATTGTTGCTTTCAGATGAAATCTCTGCAGTTGTTCTTTTCCTTATCAAAACTGTTTTTAAAGGAGTGATAGATGGAAGGGCTGCACTGTTTGATTTTGCTTCCAACACGTGCAGAATTTTTATACTAAGCTAATTCTTATTAATTAACAGTTTGCTCTAGCAAGGCCAGCATGTAATTCAAGCTTTCCTCAGCTTCTGGACCTTCTCTCACTAGATCCTGCACCTGCCCCTCCCCCTGCAAATCTGTGTGAGTGTTCATAGGGATGTTCAGCTTTAAGTACATATGGCACAAAACCAATTGCTGACCTTCAAACACTTAAGTCTTCTTTCAGAGAGCTCTATAAAAAGCTTTTGCAACAGGGATGAGAGAACTGAATTTTTATATTACTGACAGGATAACTTGTTTTAATTCCCATAATTTACACTGAAAACTCAAACACTGACTCAGCCGTGCTAGTGGAGATTTATTTGCAAAGAGTTTTTGCCTAAGTTTAGAGACAGAGCAATAAACTGTAGCCCAAGGGCCAAAAGAGATTAAAATTAAGCAGGAAGAGGGAGAATTGTGCCAACTGGGAAAAGGGGGAATTTCCAGGGAACAATAACATTACCATAGGCTTGCCTAGCTTGCTTCATTTGATTATCCTGAACTGCATTATGAGAATTAATGGAGCCTCCCTCCTAACCTCTTTGTGAGCAGTTACTGTATGCCAGTGCTGATTTGCAGACGAATTAATAAAGGCCTCATGCAATCCTGGGATTCTCAGCAAACTCATAAACATCCTCAAGGGAAGACGAGGACAAACACAAGCTAACATCCTGTGGACTGGGATCTACCAGTGTGGCATCCATGCAGTATCTTAATTCAGTATGGTGCCTGACATCCCTCTCCTGGAGAAAATTTGAGCATGAAGAAGATGACATTAGAGCTCCTGAGAAGAACAAACTTGGTTTCGAGGTCTTTCTGTTGGCTTCTGGCTTGCCACTATGAACAGCCACTGCAACCCTGCTCTGCCACGGCACCATAGTCTCCTGACACTTTTGTTTTTCCACCTTATCGTTACTTCCATGCGAGTGAAATGAGTTAGAAGTAACCTCTCTTTGCTGGCACAAGGTTCGACTCATTGCTCTAGCTGGAATTTCCCACCTCTCATTTGTATGGCTATTATTTATTCTATGGAGAGAAAAGATTGGGAACTGAAGAAGAAAAAAAAAAAAAAACAAAAAGGATTTTCCAACCTCTAAACGATAAGCTGTAAGACTGCCCATTGATGACAACTTTGCATCTCCCATGTTTGCTCCTAGCACTCCTCTTGAGGGGACAGTGCTCCGCTTCTACCTCATCGTGTAGGTTAGGCTTGAGTTGTGCTGTGACTGAGGGTTGATCACTGCGTGCCAAAATACTTACCTTCTAATTGACATGAAAGCTGTTTCTGGCTTGGTGTTGAGGTCATAACACAGGCTTGGTTTCCAGCATATTCTTTTCTCCCCTGCATGTTAATGCATTGTCCTTCTTCCTTCTCCTAATAGCCCATGAGATTTGAACTCCGAGTCAGCAAAGTAGAGGCTTTATGAAGCACAAAAGAACACCAGGTTTTTATCACACCATGCCTGTGTAAAGAGCTGTTCAACCATTCAGTTGCTGCTTGTATTGTGCAGCTGTTATTCAGCTGCTGAGAACATCTTGCTGTCGACGCTGTCATAGTACCTGAAGGAAACACTGGCGCACTGAGCTTTTCGGGAGGAGCTAGCTGGGACTGGGATTTTGCCAGATCCCTCTGTGGAGAGTTGAGGTATTTTCTCCCCCTGCGCCTTTCCCATTCTAAAATCCCTGTAAATAAGTAACAAAATTTTTGTCCGCTTGCCAGCATCTGTTGCAGGATTTTTCTACGATGATGTCTTCTACATATTGACAGCCAGCGCTTGCTGTCTGCTCAGCCCACCTCCCCACGCCAAGTGGGGCTGCGGTGGCAATGGGAGTTGTGCTTCTGGGCTCCCAGGCTGCGCTCCGGCACAACAGCCCTTTCTTCACCAAGTGGCAGCCAGTATCTGGTCAGCTCCATCTATTTAAAGGCAGACAAGCGGAGACCCCAGAGCTCCTGGAGGGCTCTTTGCTTACAAGTTAACAGGAAACTCAACTGTTTCTCATTAAATGCAAACAACTGTGTGAGGACAGCATGAAGGAAGTGTCTAAAGCTCTCAGAACTGAGGGGATTCAGAGATAAGCTGAGCCTCATTCAGTCTCCAGGGCTAAATTTGGCTCTGAGCAGCGAGGGGTACAATTCCCGCTGTAGTTCAGGGCTGAAATTCTTCTGTGCAATTAATGCAAATGGCTGTATTTTTAGCATCCTAAGGAAAAAGGCTTCTGTGATCGTCTGTGCACGTGTGGCTATCAGCTCTCCCACAGTAACTTTTGAGGGCTTGGGTTGACTTCGCCCACAGTGCCAGCAAGGTGGTGGGTTTCCAAGGTCTTGTGTGTTTCTTGGGGACAGGAGGACAGGTAAGAGGAGTGCGGCTTCACTGGTGCCTCCAGAGTGGAGAGGGGAACATGGGGAACTCTGCCCTTTTAAAGACATCGGCATCAAGGCACAAATTCCTAGCACACCAGCCTTCACTGGTTCCAGTGCTTGTTTAGTAGTAACGTTTCCATCTAAATAAACAGAGCATTCCTGCTGTAGGGTTGTGTGAGGCTGAATTTGGTACGTTGCGTTTTGCAGTGCCCTACACATCCTATAATGTAAACTAGCAGACTAGCTAGTGCGGAAATTAATTTCCTAAGGTCTGACTTGCTGGCTACACTCCCACTGAGTTTATTAAATTAAATGGCAGTTGTGTCTGCTTACATTTTTCAGGATCCAGACCCATGGTTTGAGTGCGTAGCTCCTGATCTTTGCCGTATGGAATATCAGCCTTGTGCAGGAGATGTTACCCCATTAAATTAAGACAGTATTAGAAAAAAAATGCGTGTAAAAATGCGTGGAAATCATTGAATGACCACATGCAAGCTACAGCGGTGTGGTGTGTAGCTGTGTGCCAGGTTGGTACGCAATATACCAGTGTCAAATATCTATTGTACGTGTTCTGGACTTACATACCCAAATCTTAAGTATTTGTACATCATTTTTATTTATTTATTTATTTATTTAGGAATGGTTTTAAAGCACGTTGCCTGTATTTCTGACTGGGTCTTTTAAATCCAGCGGGAATCTTTCCATGGGCTGTACTGAGAACTGAAATGATCGCTAGCTTTAAAAGTTACCCTACTCTTTCTTTCAGTTTGGAGTAGTGTAGAAAGCATCTAAAACCCTTGAAAGTGCAATTTCAGGCTATAAAATGGAGTATTGTTGGTCCCTTTCTCATGTGGAATTGATTTAATGTCTGGGACTGCCAAATTCCAGTCTGATACAAATTGCAACAGCTGAGTTACAATTTTTAAATCAACCCTGAGGATTAGGGATTTATAAAGGTTTCATGGGAAGGATGTTTATCTTCGCAGCTGTATGAATATGGGGGTCTATTATCTTTAGATTTATCTTCCCAGCTCTCATGAGGCAAGTTAGGTACATGATGTGTTGGGCTTTCTATGTATATTCTTGTTCCCTTCCCATTGTCTGTGCTTCTCCTCCATCTCTGTCCTTCCATTCCACCTGGAGGCTTAGCAGTCTGTTCCCCTCCTCATGGGCTGTTTGTCAGTCCTCTCTTACGCAGCCTCTGTTGGAGGTGGATGATAGTGCTTTTTGGGAAGGCATTTTCCCGTGCTTTTATAACAAGACCATGTGCTGCAGGCAGCAGACACAATTACTGTATAAACAAGCCACACATGGATACACACAAGAAGCTGGGCCCAGACTCCAAATTCTTCATTTCTAAACCATGCGGACAATTCTCATGCACCAGTGAAATTCCCTTGGCTCAGAAAGTCTCCAGCTTTTTTAGTTTACGTCTCACAAGGGTGATACTGTTATTTGGTGGATGACCTGCCTTCCCAGTCATTATCTGACAGCTACTTTCCCTTTTGTGTATTATCAAAATACAACTGCCGTGATTGCTGATATGGAAAGGTGCATCTAAGGAAGTGTTTAACGTGCTTTCACGTATTTCTCTGGTTTAGAAGCTGGTAGAAAGGAGTGGCAATGACACGTGACCAGTGAGAAGCTGACAGAAACAATGACAAAGTGCCTTTTGGTCCAGGCTGTGAACCTACGTTTGTATGCAGCTGTGCTACCGGGACCTGCAGTCTTCCTGTGAGCCTGCTGCAGGACTGCAGCATCTTTGCCTGGTTAATTCATGACATCTGTGTCTTTCCCTCTCCTTTAATTATTTCTGCAAGATTAAAAAGTTGATGAGTTAGTAAGAGGACAAAATAGCTCATGTCCATGAGATCCAATTTCTAAGCCAAGACTCCGAATGAAAATGAGTGCAACGTACAACAGTAGTGCTAATGATTTTCTTTCTTTCTCTTTAATATCTGTCCATCCAGCTGATGTCCTTCTCTTACTCCTCTTTTCTCATTAATTTCCTCTGAATCTTTTCCCTTTCTTCTCCCTTTGCCTGTAATTGCCTTCCTTCACTTCTAAAGATTCCTTTACACATATCTGCATCCATCCATCTGCCTCACAGCCTTCTTACAGCTGTGTTCATTTAAAAATGTCCTTCTCATTTTTATATTTTTCTCTCCATCTCCCACTTGCATTACCAGTCGTTTCTCTCTCTCCACGCTCAGGTGATGTGACAGCCCTCCCTCCAGAGCCTGCTCCAGCTATTTGAACCTGCAGCTTAGCTTTCTTTTTCTCTGCTCCCCTCTTTGTGTACCCAGGTCTACCCACTGTGTTTCACTTCAGCCTTGCTCTTCTCCATTTCTTTTCCATAATCTTCCATTCGCTGTGTGTAAGTGTGACTATGCCTTCAGACACTTCTGTTCGTCACTGTGGGAAATCCTTGCAGGAATCTGAGAGTAGGATTTCATCTCAAGTATAAAATGCATCTTGGAGGTTGTGGTGATGATTCATGTCACCATCTCACATTAGACCAACTCCTAGTGTTTACCTAAGAGTCTTAATAAACACCCTGGCACTGGAGTGCATTGGACATTAGTTCTTCTGTTGATGTACATTGCTGAATCAGTACTGCCTTGAAAATGCTACAGCATGAGAACAGATTAAGACAGTAAGTGCAAGTGGTGGGATGTGGAGAGAAGCAGTTGTCACCAGCCCAAAGGACTGCTGGAGCGTGTAGTACTGCATCAGCTTTCTGCATCTTCGCACATGCTCAAGTATATTCATAGCTGTTCTGTGCTGATCTTCAGAGTAGTTTCCACAAGGCCTATAAGACCACGAGTCCATGTAGGAGCACTCCACCTCTTTCTGCACCTATCACTAGGTACTGTACTGGCTGGTACAAATTCCTTACTGCTGGCTTCTGCAACTGCGCCCCGTAATGAAGCTAATAGGTTTCCTGCATGCAGAATGACTGCCAAATTCCACTACTTTAGAGTGTAAAAGCTTCCCAGGAGTAGGAAGTGCATCCCTCTGTGTATGTACAGTGCCGAGCGCACAGCTGGTGCTCAATAAATAATGTATGTATAGGCCTGGTACGATTTGACTGTTAATCTAATACAGCTGAGGTGAACCATCTTTTTGTAGTAAGAGGCAGCATTGGTCTGTTTTATAGTTTAGGCTTTAAATAATGAAAGTGTATTAGCCAGCAAGTTCAGGGGGTGCTCATTTACACCGCCTTCACACAACATGTCCCATGTTTCACATGACAGGGAGGATAGCTAGTTCCCTCCAACTGAATGCATAGTGATTAAACTGTCTGGGCATGAGCAGTAGGCAGCCATCAAACAGATCATTATTAAGACAGCTATAATTACAGAGTCAGAGCAGCCTCTTGCAGTGCACTAGTATGCTGCCTTCAAAACTGGGAACACAAGGGCCTACCTCCTTAATACGTTGAGGTCCAAACTATGTGAAGTAGCTGCAAATTTTTGTGTTGCCTCAGTCATGTCTTAAGCAGTTAACTGCCACTGTCTGCTGTTTGGAAGCTGGCCTGCTTTCCTGGCTGGGGGTATCTGAGATAGACCTAAGTGCTGAGTAAAGGGCTGTTCAGAAAAACAAGTATAGCTGTGACGCTTCTGCACGATCTCTCATGGTATTGCTTTAGTCATTACCTGAGTGGATACTTGAGCTTAATTGTTATCAAGGGGACATGCACAAAGTCATCTATTTCATTAGGCTAATTTGCATGACTCAGCTTACCAAGAATCAAATTTTCATGTATTGTCCATCTTGCTGTCAGCAAAATAAGGGGTGGGGGAGGAGTAAATGGCAAGCAATGCAAGACTGAGATCAGGTGGTGTTTATTCCTTGCCTCTGAGGTACATCTTTCAGAAGCCTTCACTGCCTTTGGATATACCAAAGACAGACACAGATTGATATGCTCTATAAAGTATATTTTTGGCAACATTTGAATGTAGGAAAATACTTAAAAGTGAGACTTACAGAGCTATATTAAGTCCAAGTCAAAGCAGTGAGTGGCTGGGCTGTTAGCTGCTGCTGTGGTTAAAGAAGCAGCTAAGTGTTGATTATGGAGAAAGCAATTGGAGGATTAGAATAGTTAGATAAAATAGACCTTCATCCTCCTCTGGTTCCTCAGAGACATCAGTGAAGTGTTTTGTGTGTAACATTGCAGTCTCAAGGGAACTGCTGCTGCTGTTTATATCATACAAGATCCAGCTATGACTTTAACCGAAGGCTCTAATGTGCAGGGTTGTATTTTTTCCCTTCTTTTTGTCTTTGGTGTTCTCTTTCAACTAAAATTATTGTTTAACATTGTCTCATTGCTGCTAGAATTGAAACTGAAAAATTAATGGCTGTTGACTGAAAGCATATTCTTTTAGTTCTGTCACCAGGTAACTGCATGTTAAACCTTAAATTTGTCCTAGAATTGTGACTGAGGTTTTCTTTTAAGTGTGAATTTGTTATGGTGTTTGGAGTATTGAGCTGTTGGAATCTAATAATGAAATGCAATTTAACATGATTGCTTAGACAGAACAAAGGAAAACTTCAATAGGACAACTGAAAAAATGTGGGGCATCATTTCTCTTATTATTGAACCCAGAGTGGTGAATTGTGCAGTCCCAATCCCAGACCGTGCCCAGGCTTTTTAAGGACCAGTGATTCTGCAGTCTGCTTTGCAGAAAAAAAAAAAAAAGAAAAGAAAAGAAAAAAAGAAAGAAAAAAAAAGAGATTTAGTAACAAATCTTTTGCTACTTGAATAACTTCAGTAGCTACAGCTAGAAAAAATGGCAGCTGACCGATCTGTTGATAATGATGGAAACACTAAACAAATAAATGATTGTGAGTGATGAATCGTGTTTCTGCTTTTTGAATTGGAAAACAGTGTTCCAAAGCCATGTCCCTGCCGAAACAGAAACTGCAAACAGTAGCTCATCTATCTTGAGGAACTCATCCATGCGTGTGTGTGAGTGGGTGGTTGAATTTTGAAGGACTTCGTGTTGGAGTGGAGGTCAGCAACTCACTGCATTTCTTCAGGCCTAAAACTGTTGATCTGAGTGGCAGTTTAGGATACTGGAAGTCAGTTTTTAAGGAGGATATTATGCTAAAGAAAGTCTCATCAATATTTTTATATTTTTTACAGTCTGGTCATTAGAATGTTTAGAGAAAGAACAACGTCAAAAAAGACTCGCATATTTGCATCTAACCTGTTTCTTGTAGAAATTTGGGAAAAAAAACCCTTTATCGTTTGTCTGTGTAGATTGTAAAGTGTTTTTTTTCTTAAAATTTGTGCAGCATATAGCATTCCTGGTGTAAAACACAAATTTAGAAAAAGAAGAACCAAAAGGGTTTCCCATGGAGCTGTATATTCTTCCAGGGGAGTAGTATCTTTTTCACTTTTTTTGTTTGCTGGTAGCTGTGTTGATCACATTCTCTACTTTAATCCCCAGCAGTATTTTGCTATATGGGCTGCAGCCTAAACTGTGATTTGTGATAGACAGAAACTGGGTTACAGCTTCTCTGCTGTAGATGGATCTAGACAGAAATAGCAACAATAGCTTGGACACAACTGCAGCGGGATTTTGTTCAGCTGATCCGTGACATCAGTTGACTGTAGATGATGTGCAGGTGGTTTGTGACAAAGTACCAATCAGTAATCAGATTCATATTGTAGGAAATCATCGATTCATCAATTGTTGAGATTTGCAGAGTCAAAGGGGAAAGGGTGTAAGAAGGAAGAAAGGTGGAAGACCGCTTGCTGCTGAATAAGCTGAAAGGAGAGGTTTCTTATTCTAACATTCAAAACTGTGTTGCCTCTGAAGTCAAATCTGGTTTTGCTAATTAGAGCAGCTTTATTTCAGACCTGTCATAAAACAGAGCATACCTTTTGTCTGTGTTTACATTAGAAATAACTTGAAAACAGCATATTGGAAAGTTTTAAGAGGTGTTGTATGTGTTGGTTTGTGCAGTACAATTAATCGTGTTTGAGAGAAACGTAGGCAGGAAAAGCCTATGGAGAATGTGTTGGCTGAGCGTTTTTGTTCTAAGATGTTTGACCTTGTGCATTTCTAAGCATGCACAGCAAGAGATGAGAGAGCGGTGAAAGTTGTTACGAAAAGATTTCTATGACTACTTGCATTTCTAGTCAGGCAAAATTCTTCTGGATCACTGTGTCCTGCCCCTGGAGAGGACACAGCAGGTTCTACGTGCTTGGTTCCTGGCAGAGGGAAATGGTTATCTTTGTTTGACGGGTGAAGGGAAAGCAGGGTGCCTAACTCTAGTGATTGAGAAAGAGCAAGCCAGTTGGTCTGTCTCCCATGATGGAAAAACAGGGAGCTTGCCGGAAGGAAGCAGCTTCCTCTTCTTCTCCCTTACCCAACCGCATCTCTTTATCCTAATTCCTCCCTGTAACACCTCACTTCAGAGCTGAACAACATTCAGAAAAGAGAATGTCATAAGATAGCTTTATCAAAATGTACGTTAAAAATTGTTTTCCAAGTTTAATCTCCTTTGATCATCAAGAGCTCTTTGGTTTTTTGTTTTGTTTTTTTTTTTAAATTTATTTATATTAGTGATCTTCTTACAGTTCTCCCAAAATAAGGAGGGAAGATACCATCTGTCCTCATGAGCTTGCAGCAGAAATAATGTTCTCAGTTTTTTGGGGAACGTAAGGGTGTGTATGAGTAAGGGGAGTAATCTGTTCTGGTGTAAGGAAAGCCAAATCTGTTCTTGTGTGAGGAAAGCCAAGTTTTTTTTACAACAGAAAGTCCCTGGAAGTAACTGTGGTGAAGGAAAGAGATTGTGGAGAGCTCCTGAAGAATAAGAAAGGAAGCCTACAGTCATTTCTTGCAGCTTCAACCAGTGAGGCATCAGAGCTTTCATTCTCACAAATAAATGTTGTTCTTTATGACATTTTATGTAGCGTTTTCAGTTGTCAAATTAGTCTTGTTAGCCACGTGTTCCTGCTGCCTCTCACAACTGTGTGGTCCTCCAGGCAGATCCCGCGCAGGTTATTTCTTCATGTTCCAGAGGGACAAAGAATCCTTTGAACACAAGCAAGGAAAAAAAATGTACAGTTATCTGCTGAGGAAAAAGCAAACAAGAGTGATTTCTGACTTGAAATTAAGGAGGGAAGTTGTGGTTGGCCCCAGTATTGAAGGAGGTGGTTCAGTGATTGACAACCTGTTTTTTTTTTTTAACCTGTTTTTGAAGTATGGAAGAACACAGTAAAAATTCAAATTTTTTGCTGTTGCTGTTCAAAATTATTGATCATCGTGTTTAGGGAGTGCCATTGGTTCTGTGTCTGGATGTGTTTCTGAGTCCAAGAGAAAGTAGCTTACTGGTAAGTGCACTAAACGCAGAGCTTCCTTTCTTGAAGTTTCTGAGAGTGTGGGGAAGATCTGGGCTATTTCTCCCGCTGTGGTGCACCTATGACAGTTATTTAGGAAAAGCTGTTTCTGAGAACCCTGAGGGGACAAAGATGTCAGGTAACAGAGCATCTCTGAGCTGCCAGTAAAGATTTTGTAGATTAAGTGCTTTCTTTCAAACCAGTTTTTTTTCCACCAGAAGAGGGCAAACGCCTGAAGGAGGTCCTTCACGTGGCTTGGATGCCAGGTCACTGAGGGATCTTCCAAAAAGCTGCTCTAGGAAACTCCTGCCCAAGTTGTCATTTTAGGTATTTCACACTCATCTTTCTTTTTTTCTTTCAGTGTGGTTGTAACCTCTTCTGTAGTCGTGTGGTTTGTGCTGTATTTGGATCTGAGAGCTTTTTCACCGAGCTGTCACGTACCGTTTTGTAGGTGGTCCTGTTGTTCTGAATACCAGAAATTGTCAATGTGTTTAGCCACAGAAGCTGTGAAATGGAGTTTCTCACAAGCACAGATTTAACTATAGGCGCATGCATGTGCAAATAGTCCTTTACTTAAAGCTGGTGTGGTGATGTTTACCACAGAAGAGTAATCCCCATGAAATTCTGTTTTGAATTGCTCGCAGGCAAATTTTAATGAGAAGTGATACAGTGTGCAATATGACCAAAAGCATCTTATTTGGTTACTCCAAGAAACCAATTATTCTTCTGACAGATTAAGGATAACCTCAAATTTCACAGGAAACTTGGATGTGGTATTTCCATTTCCTCATTTTAGAGGAAAGGCGTTGCCCAAAAGCCATGAAGTTAGCGGTATGTAACTTAGTCTTTATGTAAGGCTGTGTACTTTTATAAGATTGCAAGTGTCAGTAAATTCAGTTCTTCGTAGGCGTAATAAGGCTTATAAATGGTAAAGTAACATCACTCATGAGCTGATGTGGATGGCATGGGCTGAGCAGCAGCCGCAGTTTTCTCTGAAATCCAGTGGGAATCACTTCCAATTGCTGTCCTCAATTCAACAGACATCAAGGTCAGCATTAATAGAAGTATAAGTAAAAACAAGTCAATGCCCTTTAATTGTAACTGCTACCTGTGTGTTTCTACTGCCAGGTGGAGATTCACTGCTCTGTGGTACAAGGAAGCGTAATCTCAGAGACGTCAGTCGTGTATGTAGGCAAGTCTAGATGTGGGGTTGCCGGGCCGGAATCTACACCTTGATGGCAAACTGGATCTCTACAGGCACAGTGTGCGCATGCAGTCTTCAGTCTCATTAGAAAATAATTTGATTTTCTGGTCTAATGTCTCTTTGTACTTTTTTTCTCTTCTATCTACTGGCAGGAATTTGTGTCTTGGCTGCAGATCAGCTCCTGGCAGCTGATCAGCTGAATGTCCATGTTATTGAGGCCAGCTCAAAGTTAGAGGAAACTCTCACTGCAGCATTTGATATAAATCACATAAGCAGCAGAACTGCGGAGTAAGAAATAACAACAGCAGCTTGCCAGCTCTGCTGTCTTCTTTCCCGTGCTACAGAGGAATTTTTGTTCTGTCAGGCAAAATACGAAGAATTCATCTGGGTTCAGAAACACCTGGCAGACTTGCAGAAAACCCGTAACAGTGTGTGCCTCCTCATCAAGCAGTCCTGCTGAATTCACATAAGTGCACTCGACTTACAAACCATTGCTTTTCCTGTGTTCCCCGCCTTTAAAGAGGGAAGTTCTGGGAGTGAGGGAGAAAAGAACAGGAAGTTTGGGAATAGGTTTTGAGTTGCCCAAGCAAAAAGTGATATTATAGGTAGAGACAGACTTTCTTCAATGAATGCCAGGATGAGACACCTGCCCTGGTGACGGGGTTGTGGTTTTATCATGAGGATGATGCCTGTGTTCTGTTTGTTGCACTTGGTGGGTTTCTTCTTCAGCAAAAACAAAACTAGCTGGAATATCAATAACGATCTTTTCAGCATCAATCGTTAGCTGGGTGCTGGTGCTGTGAAAATGGCTTATCTTCCCGTATATCTCTTTATTTGCTGTTGGAATCTGAATGCAGCCAATCATTCCTAAAATAGCTGTAGGAATCACAAGCAGTATAGAAATGTCTTTGTCTCAATGTTGTGTCGCTGGGCCTGCCCTAGCACTGGATCTGGAAACAGACATGCTGCCTCATGAGGGTGACAGTCTGGATTGTCCTTTGCAAAAAAAACCTGCACGTGGTTTTGAAAGGACAGAGAATATTTCCTGGAGAAGAAGAGAATGGCTTTGCCATGCTCCACCAGTGAGCCAGGGAACAGATTAGAGGCTTTTCCTATCTGCAAGGAAGCTCATCCATCACGCCCTATTCAAGCAGTCATACTCTGTGGGCTCGTTCTCTCCTGCTACACTGAACCTCTTTCTCCACAGCTTTTCCAGAGAAGCAGAGCACATAATAACAGAGCTATTGCTCTTGTAACTTGTAGTACAGGCATTTGTCAATGCTGCTTTGAACTCTCTTTTCTGTGCTGCTCTAATTCCCTCATGATGTGCCAAGAAGCAGGTGTGACTGAACGTGTAAGGATGCTTGTATTCTTCAGTATGTGAGTGAATGCATGTCAGAAGAAGAGAGCAGTGTATTTGTGTGTGCGAGGGCTCATCTGTGTCTAACTATAATCTCTTTCTACTTTTTCTGACCCACAAGCCTCAATTTTAAGTTTGCCCTTGAAATCACGTCGTATAATTCTGTGTTTCCGCTCCGTAACAGACTCCCAGTAATTAAAGTGATCTCATACTGTTCTATTAATCACAGGAATTGTGATTTTTATATTCAGAGGTTAACTGATGATATCTGCATATAGCGTTTTCCCTTAAAATAAATTGAATTACAGTAATTAACCTTATGTCCAGGTCAACTGACAGTACAGTTTGTCTCAGCAGTATCCTGAAAATAGGATCTTTTTTAACATGTCTATTGGCTTCTTGCTTTGCCTTCTGTTTTTTTTCTTTCATAACCCTGATGTGATGCAGTGAAGAGATGAGCGAAGAATGTGTCACATTGCCTCACTGAGGAGAACTCTTTACTCAAAAGGCATTCTTGAGGATAGAGTTCTTTCTTGTACTAACTTTTCCATAAAGCTATTAGGATTATTTATGATATAAAATTTGGGAATTGTTTGGGCGTGAATCTAGGCAGAATAAAGCCCAGGGACTGCCACTTGCGGCTAGCAATTACTAGCAAACTGCGGGAACTGGATTAGTGCAAGCGTCATGCTCATCTCAGGGGAAAAGCAAAATAAATAGTTTGTTTGTCTCCGATTTATTTTGTCTCTTTAAAGTTTCCAAAAATATCAGCAAAAAAACATCGGATGATGAAAAATAATCACAAAAGACAGAGATCTGTGAAATTTCTCCAACGTTTTAATAGACTCTTTCCTGTGAAGGATGAGTCTTTTAAATTCTGGTGACTGTCTGAGCATACAGAGATGTGAATAGGTGGGTGGATGTCCAAGGGAGAGAGGTGTAGGACATCATGTTGAATAACTGTTCCCACTCAACTTGCTTATTTCCTCGCATTAAGCAGTTTGTGGATTTTGTTCCCCATACACATGTGCTTCTCCAGCCGCTCTTTTAATTTTTTCCTCGGAGATAACACTTCTTTTCATGGACATTATTCATGTTTGCAGTAATCTCATGTTTTTCTGAAAGGTGCAGAGAAACCTGAGAAAGCTGATTTCATAAACAAGTTGGGGCTAAAGTTATAAATACACACTGCAAGTTCTTTGCTTGCCTACAGTTCCTATCTGTCAGGGACAAACATTACTTACCGAGATGAATTTGCCTGAGTTCCAAGGGGAGAAGCCTGACCCTTCTCTTTGCCTGCAAGAGTCAGCTTGCTGGCCACTGTGTTTGCTTTTCTTTGTGCTGAGTAGCCTTCACGGCAGGGGATGCTGAGGTCTGGCCTAGACTGTGCTGTTGCCATGACTATACTGCTGCAATGCAGAGCAGTGTTGAGCTGACCAGAGGCTCCTCTTGAGTGAAGCACTATTGGGTAGCATAGCACTGGCTGCCGGAGCAATTAATCCCTGGATGTCAATGTCCATTCTTAGCATTTGTAGTGTTACAGTAGAATTCATTCACGTTTTGAGGGCAGGGGAACAATTTGTTGTTGTATCAAACTGCTTCATACCCAGGTGGACTAATGCCTTTTGGAAAACAGCCTGGCAGAACTTGCTATTTCACTCAGGGTAAATGAAGGCGTGTTATTGAGTCAATTTCTGCAGAAATGTATTTTCGGCTGAAGCTAGTCCAATTGCAACAAAGCTAAGCAGTGTGGTCTGATTATTTAACAGCTGACTTACATGTGAGGATCTGCATTTCTCTGCTGTCTTGTCACTTTAAAATAGTGCCCATCACTTTCATTCCAAATAAGTTGCTTGAAGAATACAGCTGGAGATCATGCTTGAAGAGTTAGCATCACGCTTCTTGCATTAGAAACCAACAAGCAAAAAACCAACAAAAGCAATGTAGAGGTTTCTGTTGTTACGATAAGCAGCAATTAGGTGCTTTAAGCCCAACAATATGTTCTATGGGATCCTGACTTTTTTTTCAGCGTTAACCTCAGCTCTTACATATCAATTTGATCTGTTACACAGACATAAGAGGATTTGTAATTTAAGGCTTCTTTCTGGAGGGAGGATGAAGAAGGGCTGGAATCCATTTAAGTACATACCAGCAGTGAAAGGAGGCAAATGCTGAGGAACTGAGGAAATCTGGCTGACCTGGAGAGACTGATTTAGGAGAACTGCTTGACCCTAATGTTACATTTATAGCAGATGCATGGCAGCTGGGACAATGTCTGCGGGACTGTGTCAAACTTTTAACCAGTGACAATTGTCAATATTGCTGTGAAAATACAGCAGGCTCCGTGTTTCGTCTTTGTTATCTAAAAGGAGAGGAAAACAAAAGGAGGCCATGTTTCCCTCCCATGATAGCTTTGGGTCACCTACAGCTACATAATTTCTGTTCCATCTATTAGCTGAGAGAATGGAAGATCAGCTGACAGGCACTGATATTTCCCAGGCAAAGTGAGGGCTAGGGAAAGTAATGGTGTTGCTGGTGGTGTATCTGTTTTCTATTAAGCATGCTGAGATGAAACAGCAGATTATATATTAGAGATGGCGTTCTCTCCTTTCAAAAGGCAGTGATTGCTGCATTTAACCCTTAAATCTATTCAAAACCTTGACAGAAGTTTGCTGAAGTCCCACAAATAATCAGTAGAGCAATTTTTGTCTCTTAAATGTGAGGCTTTTAAAAATAATAAAGACATCTTTGAAAAGACGAGCTAAGCTGTTTCAGGGTTAGGTCTGTTGCTGTACGTGGTTGGGGGTGGTGAGTGAGAAGGATTATTTAGGCATTGCCTTTGTTCCATTCTGCAGGTTTATAACCCCAAAATAAAATTGCAAATGTTTTTGGCAGTCATCTTCCAGGCACAGATGGCTTTCCTCCCAGTTTTGGCAAGCGTGATTTCAGTATAAAATTGAGCAATTATTAGAAAGTGAAATATTGCATGATATAATACTGCTACCACCACCATCAACATCGTAACAAATGGTGTGTTCATTGTTTCTGGTGCTGTGTGAGGGAGCTTGTGCCACTGTTGTTACCCTTTCCTCTAAAACATGTACCTTTGCTATTCCTCGTGATGCATAGACAGAGGGATGGAAAAGCGCAGATGCTTCAGCAAGGAACCGTGGCCATTTTCTCATTTGCTTTGGCTCTATATTTCAATGCAAATATCACTGAACAGGTGGCTGATGAGGCCCCCGTGGACTGTTTACAGTGAAGGTTACAACCAAAATCGATAGGCCTGAGATGCTTCTAATTCCATCTGGGAGATGTTCATCTTCCATCTGACTGTTCTCTCTCTGAACAACAGCATCCTATTAACGCTGCATTCATCAGGGATATCTTGCCCGGGTCAGCAGAAGATTTCTCCTGTTTAGGCCTCCATTTGTTCCTTGTTTTCTCTTCATACTGCACTGGATCAAACAGTAATGTTGATCTTGACAAGACAGGTTGATAGCATTAGGCATGCTGAGTTTTGCCTACTGACTTGACACCTGCTACTATCGTTCTGCAGGCCGAGGTTCATCAGTTCTGCCTGAGGGTTGTCCAAATCTTTTCAGCTTATCGCTTACCGAGGCAGAAGGTAATGATGTTACGTATCATAGCTGACATTACAGTGCTTGATGTATGGCCTTGTAGTGCGGCAAAAAAAGGCAGAGGAAAGCTGGTGAGGACTCATGTTTGCATAGACCTGAACAAAATAAGCAGATACCCCTGAAACTCACTGGAAAAGAACTTTGCTTTGCATAAATTTGGCAGATCGCAAGGGGAAGTTCTGCGTGGCCCCCGTGTCTGTTTCATCCAACTGGTAATAAAGTTTGTATTATTCTTTCTAATAAAGGTAGACGCTGTTGATTGCTGTATGAGGCAAAATTGCTCTCGTTGGTGTCTTTCCCTTGGGCCTAATTGTCACATCTGGCGTGCAGCCCACAGCAGCTGGGCAATGAGTAAGCAGTGCTGAATCCAATTAACATGGCCGTAAAGCATGTATAGCAGAGGGCACCCATGCATTCCTCTTACAGTCAGGGAAAACTCTCTGATATGCAGAGAAAGTTAGGGGGGATGAGCTTCACACACATAAATAAGGGTCAAAAGGGATGTTGGGGGAGTGGGAGCCTCCCCTGGGCACTGCCTACCTCCCAGCATTCAGGAAAGGCCCTGAGCTACCAGGTGGTGATCGCCCAATGCGTTCACACACCAGCCTTCTTTGTATAAGGGCCAGATACCTGGAGTGCTAGAGTGCTTTTTTGGCCACATGAAATGAACAGCCAGCTGTAGAGACAACAGGAGTGGGACAGGAGAGGAAAGATGAATGATGGTGGCACTGCTGGTCACAAAAAGATGTTGGTAGTGGTGATGGGCACAGAGCTGGCATTAAGTCTCTGTGGCCATCTGCACCACCATTTAGGTGGCTGAGCAGCAACGACTAGTTAGGGCAACGGCAAGAGAAAATGAGTTGGCCAACCTGGCCATTGCCTTGCCAAGTGCCAATTCAGTTATCATGTCTGGCACTCCATGCTGTATCTTGCTGTGAGCCACTTGTCTCTCCTGTCTTGAGAGCTCCCCAAGCACTCGCTGAGCTTTTGTTCACTCACATCTGCCTGATCCCATGGCACTGTTCAGCCTGGGCATCTTGCACGATCCCTTCTGCTGCCACGTGCAGCCACATGAGGTGCTTGTGGGGTGGTCAGCCCACCACCCAAATAGACACAGACAAAGAATGCACTCCAGAGCAGCTCCACAGCACTGGCCTAGCTGCCCTCGTTGTATGGAAGCTGCAGCCTGCAGGTTGTATTCCTGTCTTCTTGTTGTCATTGCTGCTGTTGTTGTTGTTGTCATTGTCATGTTCTTACTAATTCCTTTCCCCAACTTGCACAGAACTCTCGTCTTTCACTTTCTAGGAACTGTGAATTTAAAAGGATAAATAGTAACAGCATCCTCCACTCAGATTTTCAAAGGCTTGGTAAGCCAGAGGAGGCAGAGGTTGCTTGCTTAGCGTCAGATGGCTAATCTGTACTGTGGTAGGGAATAGAATTCAGGTTGGGTGGCTGGTTTCTGCACCGTGCCTTCAGCATGGCAAAGCATTTGTGCGCACGTGTGTGGATCAGTATGTGCTTTTTATGTACGAATAGGTAGATCTTGTTCTCTAAGTCTCTTCCAGTGAGACAATGTCTGATTCACTCGCATGCTTTTAAAGCTGTTATTGCCAGAAAATCTCATTTATTTTTCACCTCTTACACAACTCAAGTTATTTTCTCTCCTGCCATTTTTTGGGGGGTTGTTCTGCTTTTCCTAGTGGAAGAGACGATGAATGTAATAAGATGGGCTATTTGTTGAGTATTTTGAGGGTTTGCTGCTACTTTTTCTGGTCGTGTGTTTTTTCTTATACAGTAATTCAAATGCATCAAGCTTCAATTTTTTGTTTCCTCGCTATTTGGTTAAATACTATTCCTTTTTACTATACTTCTAGGCTGTTGAAGGAGGGTAAGTCATTACTACTTGTTTGTAGAAATAAAGGATTTTAAGACTGTCATGGTTTTTTATGGCCATTAAGTTTTCTGGTCTTGGTTCATGCCTAACACAGGCCATTCTGTTTTAACTGGTAATTCTCACATTAAGCCTAATAATGTGTGGATTGAAGTGCAGCTGTTCTGTGTGAACACATCCCATCATAGTATAAAGAAAGTCTGTAAGAAATGAGTATAACAAGATCTGTCCATTACTGATTAGGCTTAGTGTGTCATGGGAAAGTTTTGTCACGGTTACATACTCTGATTTTACTTGGGTTTTTACAGGAGTAACAGAACATAGCGTGAGGCCAAGGCAGCAAGATGGGAGTTTTGGTAACATGGAAGAGTGTCTCTTCTGATAGTTATTTGTAGATGTGTCATTGCTGTTGCTGCTGAATTTGTGCTCGAGATCAACTATGGCCATACACCTTTATGGATCTTACCAGGGAGTTAGCACTTCCATGTAAGACTTTTTGTGTGATGGATCTAACCTTGCCGGAGTTTACTAGTTCCAAATACAATAGCCCTGTTATGAGGGTAGCCTTGCAGTAGCCATGTGATCATTTCCTTGGCCAAGCAGTCATTCTATATTCATGCAGATTGTTGTTTTCTAAAGTTCAGGTAGAAGAAAGTAGTGCTCATCATACTGGCTTCTCACTGGCTTGATTCTATAAGCCAGGAAGGGAATGTGGTTGAGAAAAAGCAGACTTTTCTCTTTGATTTTGAATGATCATTACTTTCATGAAACTTCAGAAACTCCTTCATACCAGCAGCATGATTTTTACCAAATTAATCATGTTGTGTGACGCACATGTGTTGAGAGACAGTATAATATATCTGTATTTCTACATATATGTATACATTTATCTCTACATACATATGAATATTCACATTTGTAAGGAAGTTTTGAGTAAGGTCAAGTAAATGTAATAGCAATTGCATTGTACTGGTATCCTACTCAGAGCTGATTGATTCCCTTTTGGACTGCACTATACAATCAGAAGAATGCATTATAGCTAAGAAGGCGAAACTTTGATTTACATTTGTATTAAGAGTTTATATAGTTTATTTATACTTAATTACATTATGGAAAAAAGGAAGGATCATAGAATAACAAGAAAAGGTCATATTGCATTGGTATCTGAAGTCACCAACTTCAGAAAGAAGAATCTGAGCACCGAAGTATCTTGTATGAAGTTGTATTTGTTTTAGTCTTAGGAATGGAAAAAGCAGATTAGTTGGCTTTTTGAAGCTTGGAAGAAATCTGGTCTATGCCATCAGCTTAATTGCTACAAGTCATGCATTAGACATGAACGGTCTACTGCCAAGGTTGTATTCCAGGGGTCTGCTAAGGAAAGAGCAGTGCCACAACTCACTCTTCTTGTGACTACTAGAGCATACAGACCAGCACAGCTCACAAGGCAGCTGTCTTCCGCCCTGCGCCATCATGGGCATGCACTCATCACTCAATGACAACCAAACATTGGTGTGCAATTGGCACAGTCTGGGCTGCAAGCAGAACATGGGAAGGATGCATTGCAGTACAGGCTCAAGTTATGGCAAATAATTGTATGCATTTAGACACAGTGACTAAACACATTCCTGTGAACAAATTAAAATATGCAACCTTGCTTTCTGTTTTCATAAAGGAATTTGAGAATAGGTTTTAAGATTGCTGAATAAATCATCAATTTATATTTGTGATTCCATTTCCAGTCAACTCAATACATGATCTGCAAATTTTCAAATGGAATGTGTAGAGTTGCAATCAGATATTCAGCTCAAAAATGTGTTTGTGTATCTCTCCTAGACTTGTGTAAGACCTGCCTTACCAGAGAAAGATGTCCCTCACTTCACAATCACTCCTTATTCATGTCATCACTTTTGGGCAGTACACGCATTTTGAACAATTATTGTCAAGGATGAAGTAGTACAGTAAAATTTCATCAGAAATGTATGATGAACACATTGAGAACACACTAAGAATTGCAACCACTGCCATCAAACCAGGCTGATGTGGTAGTTTCACAAAAGCGTGGTCAAATGTCCCACGAGTTCTATGTTTTTGTTGCTCTCATTTTTTAATGTTCTGATAAAAATATTAACAGTTAAAATAAATTTTGTCACTTATATGCATTAACTGTAATACGTATTTTACAATGGCTGCTCCAAAAGTAATGCCTCCTATTTATCCTGTTGACCCACAAAATTAGAGGTAGATGTTGGTGGTATGGCAGCAGAGGTTGAACCTTCCCACCAGTATTCCATTTCAGTCTGTTGCTGTGTGACAGATGACAGATGGGAGGCACTGTGACAAAATGGCATCTGACATGGAAGTGCATATGAAGCAAAGGTCTGGAATTGAATTCGTCTGTGCAGAAAAAGTTGCATCCATTGACATTCATTGACACTTGCTGAGTTTTTGTGGAGACCAACCAATGGATGGGAACACAGTGAGGCAATGGGTGGTGCGTTCCAGCAGCAGTGACAGTGACCGTGAGTCACCTCTGCTCGAGCAG
Organism: Numida meleagris; assembly: GCF_002078875.1. NCBI lineage: Eukaryota > Metazoa > Chordata > Aves > Galliformes > Numididae > Numida > Numida meleagris. The sequence continues at coordinate 71,573,496 of NC_034438.1, forward strand.
ATTTTGATGAGCACTGCATGCAGGCTCTTGTTCATCGATGGCAAAAATGCATAGCTAATGATGGTGACTGTGTTGAAAAACAGCATTTTGTCGCTGAGAATGTGCTCTATCAAACAGTTACTGTGCTGATTGTATCTATTATAGTTTCCATGGAAATTAATAGGAGGCATTACTTTTGGAGCAGCCTACATATGTGACGATTCCTCTTCACTCAGTGCAGGCCAGGCAAGCCCAAAGGTTGGACACCCATGGCTTAGTGAAAGTCAGAGTGAACTACAGTGGCTTACATTGGCAGAAGGTCTCTCCACGGACATCTACAAAATGTTTATTTTGAGGTGATACCTGTACTGCCCTGGCATCACCACCTATCTGCTCTTGCTTCCTGCACCACTGTGCTTAGAAGCGTTTTTGATTAGGAAGTTTCTTCAGCACAGTTGTGCATGAGAACATTTGCATCACTCCCAAGAGCCCAACCAGAGTTGAGGACCTGCTGAAAAGGATGTTTGTCCTAAAAATAAGGGTAACTTTCTCAAATCAGCACTTACCTGAAATTCCACTCTAACGGTGCAGATCTTTCCACCATTGTTAGAACAGCAAAAATAGCATTATGCTTGAATTTGCTTGCAGAAAACTTCCTTTAGATGTAACGTGTCCTATTCAGTGTTACTTCATTGGCATAGACATTGGTACAGATTCGCAGTCTACTCCAAATGCAGACAGATCAAAGCAGGCCTTCTTCATTTGCTTTGTGTGAATTCCAACAAGGGTGTCAGTACTACAGCAACAAGGAATTGCTCTTCTTCTTCTCTCTCCTCCCTTCTTTTCCTCCACAGGAGGTACCTGTAAGAGTGACAGAGAATTCCATACTCAGAACCTACTGATCTAATCTTTGTTAGAAGGCAATATAACAGCTCATTTGTTAGCTAACTCTTTTCAGGTAAAAGAAAAAAGGTATGGTCCAGTAATGTGTGCATAAAGTGACAGCATAAGTTAGTTGGATTCTGTTCATTCCCCTGGCAGAGGTCTCTGGTATATATTTATGTGGAACAGTGCATATGTTTTAATGAGAAGAAGGGAGTGATGGTGTAAAACCACCCACAAGAAAAGTTTTTCAGGCTCTAAGATGAAGTGGCAACAGTATGTGTACAGTACCTTTATGCCTTCCTGGTAGGAACACGTAGAAAAAGTAGGATGTGCTGATAGGGAGCAGCAGCATGCGGCTGTTCTGCTGCTGCAGAGTCAGTCTCACTGTGAGCATGGTGGTCTGAATTGCCAGCCTGCAGACTGATAATGTGGGTGAAGAAGGCTCAAGAGGAAGAACTGGATTGCTTCATAAGTTACTTCCTGTTAAACTGTTGCTGCACGGGTGCCTTTCAGAAAAGTTTTGCACTGGACTGTAACAGTTTCAAGAAAATAATTCAAATTAATTTGTGTACTAAGATTTCAAAGAACTGTGTGAAGAGAAAGAAATTAATCCACTTAATGTGTACCGTACCTCTAATTCAAACTTTTGGAGGTTCAAAGTTCTGTATTTCAAAGTACTGTATTTACTTCTGCTCCTACTTTCTACATCGGGCTTCCCTAAGGATCCCAAATGAGGTTTCGCTTGGCATGGAAATAGAAAGAAACTTCCTGCACTGAAGTGCTAGCAGTAAAGACAAAATGTAAGAGGTGATTAAAGAGATAAATGGGGGAAAACAGGCAAAGAAAGCATCTGCAGGCCAGCATAGCTGTGTCAGTAATCATACATAGCTATCATCCTAACCGGTGCTGGATAGGAGGGCTTCTCTTGGGGCTTGTATGTGCTATCTTCCAGAATGCATTCTCATATTAGGTATAATAGACAGACATTTCTCTATTGTGCTGAATTTATTGTTGCTGCTTTTATTCTTTGCCATCCCTCTCACACTTTGCTCGTGTCAGTCATTGCCTCACATTCATTTTTTTTTCTTTAGTCTCAGCTTAACTCAGTCTCTCAGTTATTTTGTTAATCAAAATAGAGAATCAGCCAAGTTTCCAATTTATGTTTGAGTAATAGTCAAACACAGAGTACAATGAATCATTTGTCCTTATGAACTATATTACACTACAACAGATTCTCTATTCCAGTGCAGTTAGAGGAGCAGAAAATTTACTTAAAAGCAAGTATATAATAAGGGAAATTAATTATTGTGACATTTTGAATTGGATATGCAATGAGAAATCAGCTATGTCTGTGAAACTGCAAATGAAAATATAACACTGAAGACATGCTAATACTTTTTTTTTTTTTTTTTTTGGTATAGAGAAAGGAGACATAGTTACCTAATATTGAATGATGTTGCAGGAGGGCAAGTTAGCATGTTGTTTTCCAAATTAAGTTTCAAAGACTATGCCAGTTATGAAGTTTGACTTTCTGCCCGTGAATCTGGAGTGACTGACAGGCTGCTGTAAAATACCTTTGTTCAAAAGGAATCTTTGGCAGATAGCATCAGAGTTTTGAAACTCTGGAAGGGATGAAAAGAAAACCCCACTTTTACACCAATTTCCCCTGCAGATCAATGCCTGTGTGAAATTTGCCTGGGAATTATGAGCTACTTACTGTATTATGCACTGTTTTCTTTCATTGTATCTAAAGGCTCCTGTGGTTCCTTTCATATTCAAGATTTAGGGATATTTTTATACATGAAATGTGAATGAGTGAATGCATTGGTGGAACGCAAGGGAAAAATGCTGGTTTTAGACAGTTCTGCTCTCCCTTATTTTATCACAAGTTGGGGTATTGGTTTTATGGCACCTGAATTTATGGGTACATATTTTTCTGCCAAAACCCACTGACATGTTCTGCATGCTCCATCAAGCTCTTTCTGTGTTTCTTCACTTGATTCACTGCTCCACGGGACATGAATCAGTCCTGCAGCATAACCCTTAATCTCTTCTTAACCAGAACACTGTAGTGCGTTTTTTATTTATTTATTGCGTATGTCATCATCTAATTATGCAAGCCAAAGAGTGTACAATCTCAGTACATGTCAGCTGTTGATCAGTGCAGGGCATAAAGTTTCTCTGTTGCATATAAGCAACTGCCATAGACAGTAAAGCCTCTCTTCAACCAAGAACCCACTGGAGCATGGGGCTGGGGCATGGGCTAGGGGGGAAATGGACTGCTTGGACAGTGTCTTCTTTGAAGCTCATCATACCTCCTCAGTTACAGGGAGAGGATTGAGGAGAGGGAAAGCTCTCTCTACATTGTGTTCAGTTTTGGGCCCCTCACTGCAAGAAAGATACTGAGTTGCTCAATCACATTGCAGAAAAGAGACTAGAAAATGACACATATATGTAATAGCCAGGAGAATGGGGACTGTTTAGTCAGGAGAAGCAGAAGCTGAGGAAAGTCCTTATTTCTCTCTCCAGCTACTCAAGAGGAGCAGAGGGAGTTTTGGTCTATTTTCTCAGTTGACCACTGATAGGACACGAGGAAACCATCTTAAGTTGCACGAGGGGAGGTATAGATTGGACATTAGGAAGAATTTCTCACAGAGATGATAGTCAAGCACTGGAACAGGCTGACAAGGGAAGGGGTGGAATCCCAATCCCTGAAGGTATTTGAGAAACATAATTGGAGGTTGGACCTGATGATCTTGAAGGTCTTTTCCAAACATGATGATTCTACAATTCTGTCTTTTCTGTTAATGCTTTTTGAGTTTCTGTGTACACTGGTTGAAACTGAATCCCTTAAGCCTTTGTTTATTTTCCACAGTGTGAAGTGAAGAAGTAAAGTCTCCCAGCTGAACTACTATGAGGTCAGAAGCCTTGCTGCTATATTTCACACTGCTACACTTTGCTGGGGCTGGTTTCCCAGAAGATTCTGAGCCAATCAGTATTTCGCATGGCAACTGTAAGTATGAGAGGCCTTCATTTGCTTATAAGCAATCAGTAGACTTCAAATTGACAATATTTCATTATGCTGTGAATAAATAAAGTTATTTTTCCACGTCCCTCCCAGATCAACCCATTTACATTCTCAGATAATAAGAACATGAACTTTTTATGTTGACTTATGACAGCTGGATGGTGGGCTGTTTGATTCTCCAAAGCCATAGGCTTTTTCCTTCTCAAACAGATCCTTTGATAGCATAATCAGACCAAATATTTGTTTTATCCAGAAGCAAGTGAAGGAAACCTTTTTCCCCCCTCCATTATCAAGGAGTTATTCACCTGACCTGTGAAACTGTAGGTCTGGGTAACCAGCGGCTCATCTCAGAGTATCACCATAGCACACTAAAACAACTGAGCTCTAGAAACATAATTGGTTGAGCTAATACAAATAACCAGTCTTACTTCTTGAAATTCTGCTGGATTCCACTTTAACATTTGCCCTTTTTGGCTAGAAATGTAGATGATTATTTTTTTTTTTTAAATAAGACAAAGAATCTTTTGTAACAGAAACCCTCTTCTTTCTTACTGACACTAGTTGGCAGACTCTCCAAAATCAAGGATAACACAGACAGCTGCAAGTCAGTACTGGGATTTGCTGACAAAACAGGTGGAGAACTTTCTATGGATTTTACCACGCAAGTCAGATTTAACATAAGTGATTCTTTCACATTTGCCACAGCTCAATTACAATTACTCCAAAGAAAAGTCTTCTGAAGTCCCAAAGTTTGAGATATTTAGTAGGAAGTACTTAGCATGTGAGTCTGTAAAAGTGTGCTAAGGAACGGCAAGTTAGCAATGAATAGACTCCTATTTGAATCTCCTTTGGACCAGTAATTTGATTTTGATGTGAATCTCCTGAGGGTCCTTGCTTACTATGCTTTGCATTGGCCTTGATGCCCAGAATCCTGCTTGCCTAGGGTAACACTAAACTGGAAGACAGATTCTGCCAGGTAGTTGATGTGCTCCAACTGCTAATAGACATCTGCATTACTGGAACAGGGCAGAATTGCACTATAGAAAAGCCCACTGAAACTTATTTAGGGTGACCATAGGGCTTTCAGCAGCAGCACTTTCACCTTCCAAATGGTTATGCTGATTGTTCATGTGAAACGTGGGATAACTTCTCTCCATCGTGGTGTGCTAAAATGGATTTGAATGTGCAAGCCCCAGCTTCTGTTAGATCAGTGACTTGCAGAGGAAACAACTGAATATAGTAAAGCTTGAAGGTTAGAAGTTGGCATTTTGCATGTAGGTCTTGGTCAGAAGCATTAAGCTTCTGAACATAAGTCCTGGCTGGACTCTGTTAATTTGTTTCCCCAAGAGATCTCAGCATCTGGATAACAGACTTTCTCACACGACACTCTCAAGTGCATTGCCAAAGCTGTACTGTCAAAGTCAGTGCCTCAACCAAACTTGACGGAGAGAGTTCTTTTAGAGGACAATAGCTGAAAAATACCAATGCACTAACTGAGTTTCTGAAGAATCAAGCTCCCTCAAATAGCTCCAGTCTTCTGGAAAAACATACTGATGGGGAAATGGCTCAAGTATGGCTTGATACTAGTCAAATCTGTGCAATGACTAAGTGCTACAAAAGGCTGCCCAGGCAGTCTGTGGATTCTCCCTTCTTGCACATGTTCAAAAGCTGCCTGGACATGGTCCTGGGCAGCTAGCTCTGGTGACTCTGAGCAGGGGATTAGACCAAATGGCCTTCAGAGGTCCCTCAGCCAGTCTGTGATTCTGTGAATATATGCAGGTGGCACTTCTGTATTATGATGATGCTCATCTGAGGTTTATTCTCCTCTTGTCTTTTCATTTACCTGTCTAACTCCCTAGCTGGTGCATCTAGACGTCGTGATCATGTATTCATATGCAATCTAACAGCAAAGTGGCTCTTGGTCAAAAATATTACTGCTGTTGTAGAGACAGTCTAAACGCTTGTGCTGATTGGTAGAGAAGGGGAAGAAGCTGGCTGGATGATAGCATAAGATCAGTAGAGGGCTTGCAGTCAGTATTGTCGTTCAGTTTCCAGAACTGCAGTATCAGACTGATTGCCAAAATAATATGCAGTGACTTTCATTTTAAAAAGTTTGAGTAGTGGTTACCCACGGTTTCTCAGAAATCCCCACTGCTGCTCTACAGTATTGGTCCAATCCTGTAGGAAACCCACTGAGCTGACAATTTGAACCATGCAGTGCCAAGTCTTTTGCTTTAACCACTACTAATCCAGTCATTGTGATGATTGATGGGCCACTGTAAAACAGCTTTGTCCTGCTAGATACACTTTGGCAGCCAGGAGCCAGCATTTAAAGTCTGCAAGCCGTGAAAGAAAAACTGTGAGAAAGTGCCATGTATCTCTGTGCCAAGAGCTCTAGAGCAGCTTTACATTCTGAAGAAATTCACAATTCTTGTCTTCTAAATAATGACTTTCTCCTTTGCAACCTTAGCCTTCAGTGCTAGTACCTTCTCACCCTAGGCTGTGATGCTGGGGGAGAAGAAAAACCACAGATTTCAGCCGTTGCCATGTTAGCATGGTTTCAGTTTGTGATTCTATTTTGTCTTTTGCTTTCTTTCTGGAACCTTGTTCTTCTTCACTTCCCACAGATACAAGACAGTATCCGGTGTTTGTGGGTCACAAGCCGGGACGGAACACCACGCAGAGGCACCGGCTGGACATCCAGCTGGTCACGGTCATGAACAGAACCCTCTACATTGCTGCTAGGTCAGTAGTCCTCTGCTTCACCATTCCTCCCTTGCTGCTCACAGCACAGGAGGGAAAAGAGGAAGGATATTCCAAGTTTTTCTCTGCTGGGTGTGTTATTTTTAGGATTTTCTCACACTCAGACAGAGGTTTGCAGCCTCTTAGTAGGATGTATTGGACACCTTGTTAATCAGGCAGCTTAGGCTCAGTTCTACAAGAAACCACTCCATCCCTTTCAGGACTTCTTTCCCATAGCTCCACCTCCCTTTGAGTAATTTGCAAACAGAGTTTGCAAAATAAATTGTTTGGTGCTGTGGAGGAGAGAATCCATCTTCATTCTGTAATTTCACTCGTGCACTCAATTAATTATATGTTTTAGAGAGTGATTCTGCTAGTGCACAAATGTATGTTTGAATAAGAGTCGTTAAACTTTAATGTTGCTGGTTTAGGCGTATTTTCAGTACCACAAAGCAGCAACAAGAAGGTGGGAGTCGGGGAGAAACGCATGTTTGCTGCTCTTCTGTTGATGTACTCAGAAAGGTTAATTGAATTTGCTGGTTGGATTTTTTTTGGACTGCTATTCTGTGCAGATACAAATACCTCTTTATAAAAATTGTGGATCAAGCCACTCATTTAGTTAGCGTAGCTCAGCGTAGCACTACCAGCTTCAGTGGCACTGCACCGATTTATACAGCTGCCCGCCTGGCACAGATCCAACAGTAACGCTTCCTCTCCCCTCTTGATGTTTGCAAAGGAGGCTGACAATCTCCGAGTGGGAACTACCTGATGGAAACAGGGCGAATTCAGGAAGGGCCAAGATTAGCAAGGGTAGGAAGCCCAGCTCAAGCGCTCTGGGACCCAGATCCTGTTTGGGAAAGCTCCCCCTCCAGCAGAAGCTTATTTCCTCTCATTTTCTGGTCCTTCTGCGCCTCAGAAATACGCAACCTTCTGCGAGCTACAGAAGGTCAGGCTGTTTCTGCATATAGGAGAGGTGGTGGGTGGGATGGCCAGGAGGTAAGGGAATGGCTGCTGAACAGTCAGCCCCTCACCACTAGCCTGTCCTCAAAGCCCTGTGTAAGGCCCCAGGAGCTGCCTGTCTTTCATATCGAGCAGTTCCGTCCCATCTTCTGAGCGATCAGATGTGGCCTGCGGTAGAGAGTAATTCCTGTTTTACATCAGCCAAGTCACTGGTGCTGTTTTTACACGGTTGTTTCTTTGGCTGCTTGAAAACTGCGCTTGTAACTGCTCAGCTACCCAGGCATTGCAGCTCTTTAGGCTAAGCACAGCTTTGTCAGGCTTCTCACATGCTCCAGTTTACATTTCATCCATGTGGCAGAGTTTGAGGCTCTGGCTTAATGCCATGCCCTGCTGGTTTTCCTGCAGTTTCCCCTGCCGTAGCATTTATTCCACAAAACAACAAGAGACAAGGACTTGAAACCCAGGTGTTGCAGAGTTTGAGTTTTTTAAGTAGATAACATTTTTTTTTTTTTTTTTTTAATGATTGCTGCCAGTTTGTTTTTTGCTGTTTTCAATGCTGTTTTTTCCTGGTGTCCCCGGCCTGGCCATCACACTGCTCCCCCCTCCCAGGTGGTGCAGGCCTCATGTCCAGGCCAGCCATCTGTCTCAGGCCTTGTGCTCTGCATAGCAGAGCCTTCTCCCAAGAGCGACCAGGACCAGCCCGTCATTTTCTCCTTGCGTTCAATCCTGGCTAAGTGTATAGATCGAATACCACAGGTGGCTGTAGGACACAGGACCGTGGTTCCTCTCCTCCACAAGGGATTCAGGCTCGCCTTGCAGGTGGTGCTGACCCTACTGTGAGGCCCCAGCTCAGGGCACGGCATTTCTGCCGCCTTCTGTGTGATAACAAGCACACAAGGGCAGGGGGTGGGCTGAAAACGTTTGGAAGGTGGTGGCAGGATTTCCTCCTTTTCATGGCTGAGTTCCCTTTGCTTTCGTTATTTGTTTTCCTTTGAATGAGGAAATCATTTGCAGGGAGAAGGTGGTAAATCTGCTCTTGTGGATTTTGCCCTGCTGTACTCATAGTTTGTTGCCAGAGTGAAAGATTGACGCAATTAGAGTTGCATTGCCCAAGCAAGCAGCTTTACAGCAGGAAAACTCACCTAAACGTTTTGGTATATGAAACTGCTGCACAGGTTATATAAAAAATAAAAAGTTGGGGGAGAATATGTGTATTGGTGTACATTTATGTGTTCTTACGTATTCTGTAGCTATGTGTTTGTATAACACATTTTACTATAATGAGAGTGCTCCTATGCTCCTTGGGCCTATTGACCTACAAAAAGATTGTAAAGATGCAATCTCTTTTGTACTTACACACGGTCAAAAAATCTTGCATTTCTTTTCCTTTGGTAACTCAGACACAATTTGGTACATTATTTTCCCCCTCCACATGTTACTGAATAAAATCCCTGCTGGGCTGAGAAACTAGTGTGATATAAGTTAAAATTCTAAGGTAATTTTTATCTGGTTATAAACTTCAGAAAAGGAGTCATCTTTTGATAGTTAGTGAGAATGAAAGTTTACAACTGCAATATTGCTTCTCTTTCAGAGGCAGTAATACATCTAGAGATTGAATACTTATAAACTGAAGCAAGCGTGTACACAGTCAAAGGTGTTTCTCAAAGAGTTTGGCAGCAGCGTAACTGCAGCTAACACAAATCCCTTAGATATCATACCAGGTGTTGCTTTCATACCATTTTTTCACTCATCGAAGTACAGTCATGCTAAATTTACATTTGTACCATTGTCTGAAAAGCAGTCAAAACAAACAATTACACGCTGACAGGTTTTGTTTTGGAGTTTCTGGTGTTGTGGATTTTTTTTTTTTTTTTTTGCTTGTTTATTTGCTTGTTTTAGAAAACCTCGCATTGCTTTACAGGCAGTCTCCTCCAGGAGGAGAGGGCAGACTCAGGTTTCAGAATTGCTGGCACTTTATTTCTGATTGACTGACACAGAGCATACGTTCTGTCTGTTAGTCACTTCTTTTGTTGTATGGGCATGCAACTTCTGTGTTGGCTACTATGAAGCATAATTCTGTGTCACTTTGGAAAGGCTTTATTTTGTATTATCAGGCAGAGATAAATTAACGTGACTCAACCAAAGGCCCTGAAACCATGTTGCTCTGCATCTAGGATGTCTGAGGTACAGTCTGTAAACGAGCAGCTGTTTTCTTTTTTCTCATGGGAAGGCTAACATCTTGCCATCTCTCACACATTCACAAATACATGCTTTTTTGCCATGCCACCTCCTCCTGCTGTCTTGTGTGGTGGCTGCTTTTGTCCACTTTATCTGTCATCCTTCATGTGTACATACGAAAGAGTTTACTAAGCCCATGAAGCATCGGGACAGCTCCCTCCTCATTTGCTGTTACACATTTTCAAACACGTCTCTGAGCGGCCAAGGGTCATGCACAGCCAGTGGCATTATTTAAATTCCCTTCCTCTGCAAGACTATGCCATGGCAACAAAACTCAGTTCTGCTGACTGAAGGTGGGAAAAACGGAAGCTCTAGGATTAGGTCAATTTGTGTTAGAATAACTTAATTAGCAGCGAGCTGTATACATACCACAGCTAGTAGATAGCAGGATTTGGGCAGCAGTGGGAAAAAGAGAGCAAGGACAATCCCATACTGTCTGTGGCTGGAGAACCTTCCTCACCATCTGACAGCACTTCACCTCTCTGCTGGCATTGCCAGCAACTTTATTTCAAATGTAGCATGAGAAAGTGATATGTAATTTGCCTGATACTGACCCTCCTTTAGATGATCCCGTAACTGAGCATTTGATTTTCCTTTCAGCTATTTCTTAAACCAGAAGGTAAGCCCCCAGGGAGATGTTTAATTGAGAGTGAAGCTAAACAACTCAAGCCCCTTTTTGAATACTCCTACTGTATTTTTAACTGTCTTGTTTCAAAAGAAAAAATCATAGCCAGTGTAAACTAAGACTGATCATTACAATCAAGAGCTGTGCTGGAAGAATGTTTTTAGAAATCCAGCAGCACCTAATTTGCAATTCAAGAGACTCTGTTCCCACTTTTATGTAGTAGGAGTTACAGCATTGGAGATGTACATTAAAAGGGAGCTGTGTGCTAGTCTGTGAAGCTGATACCACACTAACAGGTAGTTTTAGTCCAACCCTGACCACTGCTCTGCCAGTGAAGTAAGGCCAATAATAAATGGAAGCATTAAACTAATCTTGAAAGAAAAGGACTGTTCTGGTTTTGCGGAGTCTGGAGGAGAAAACCCACAACTCCTCAGTTTGGCATCTTACGCAGCAAATAACTTCAAGTGTCATAGCAGCAGGAGGCTTTTAAAAGCGGGTTCCCTCCAACTATGCTGCCTCTTTTCTCCGTGTGAGGGAAGTGTTGCTAGTTCTTGTTATGGCAGTGTTTTGTGTTTGCTTTACTTGAGAGATAGCACTATTTATGCAAAATCCAAAAAAGTGAAACTAGGCTTAACAGCAGAAATTTCTAAAATGGAAACATGCTGTATTCTGCTCTCTGCAGACTCCTATGTAGACCTCTCCAATGCCAGAGATCATTCTCCATCTGCATAGCTTCATGCATTTGGAAAAAAAAGACAGTGTTGTTGCATTAAAAAAATGTGGTGGCTCAGTATTTTCTCTCCATTCCCAATTTCGTGTTGCTGTTAGTATGGTGTTGTGTGGTGCTGTCAGATGGTGGCTTTTTCTTAGGTTCCATACGGAAATGTCCTTATTCTCAGCTTATGCAGGAGAGGATGTTTAAAAATATCTCTTTACCTGAGAGGCTGAGTCTATTTACTCTTTCCAAAGAGAAATTGGCAGCTAATTATAGGAAGAAGCAGGCTCTCAGGAAAACAGGAAAGTAAACGCAAGCAAGAAGTGTGGATTTTGTTGAGAGGAGTATTTTACAGTTTGGTTTGGCTATCGGTGTGTGAAGAGAGGATTCCTGGGAAGAGCTGTATGGCTGTCAGCCTTTTGGCTAGCATATTGTCAGCCAAATTATCACGTCTGAAATTAGATTAAAAAAAAAAAAGAAAAAAGCATTAACCTTTTTTTTAACCCCAAATGGCTAAAAAATGCACAGTGAGTGCTAGCCCAGAATGGTGACAAAGGCTGTCACAGGGCTATTGCATCTGATTTCAGATACAGAAAAACATCTGCATGCTAGATTCTGGCATTTGTTCTAAGTCCTATTGAACAGAAACTACGAAATTATATAAAGCTCATCTTCTGTCCAAAATTTTATTTGTTCAAATAATTCTTTTTGGGAAATAATCTTGCTTTGGAGTATTGTAAAATTTCTTTTTTTTTTTCTTTCTTAAGAAAAGGAAGTATAGATTATATATGGAAGTGCTTTTCTGGGGGAAACGGGTAATGCTGTCAGTAGTGTTCCCTGGTAAGACCTGTGATCTTTTTTTTCAAAGGATTATGGATTATCTTGTCACAGATAGACCTCCTCATAGAAAGTTAATGGTTTTACTACTCCGTTTGACTTTGCATTCATTTGCCTTTGTTTACAGGGACCATATTTATACTGTTGATATGGACACATCACATACAGAAGAAATTTATTTTAGCAAAGTAAGTAGCTTTTATCATCTTCCAGAAACAGAAAGTAATGCCTTCTATTTTGTCACATTGGCCCACAACATCAGAGACAGTTGTTGGTGGTATGGTAGTAGAGGTTGAACTTCCCACCAATATTCCATTCCACGTTGTTGCCATGTGACAGATGGCAGCAGAGGGGCAGTGTGACAGAATGGTGTCTGACATGGAAGTGTGTATGAAGCAAAGGTGTGGAACTGAATTCCTTCATGCAGAAAAAATGGCACCCATTGACATTCATCAGCGCTTGATGAGCATTAATGGAGACCAAACAGTTGATGTGAGCACAGTGAGGTGGTGGGTGGTGTGTTTCAGCAGTGGCAAACAGTGACACGAAAGACAAGCCATGTTCTAGATGGCCATGCACAGCTGTCACGCCACAATATGAAGAGCATCTTCATCATCTAATCAATGTGAATCACTTATTGCTGGTGACTATCTTGAAAGATAGTGTTTTGTAGCAGAGAATTTGCTCTGTTGAACAGTGTTATTGTGCCCTTTGTATCCGTTGTTGTTTCCATGGAAAAAATAGGAGGCATTACCTTTGGAGTGACCTATGTATAATGGCTATATTATCCCAATTGAGTATGCTGAAGCTTTCATCATAAAAAGCAAATGCTAATAACATATTTGCACAGAAATTTTATTCACTTGTGCAAGTACTCTGTAAATAAAATCTTAACCATAGCAGCACTTTGTAGATGTATTCACATTATCTCCATGGCAAGCTGCATTCAAATTAAAAAGAGCTTTGTCTGCATTACCACATAGCATATTAACATAAACTTTCTGGAAATAATCTCCCTTCAGCTCCTTCACATTACACTCACGTTGTGTAATAAGTGACAGACGTAGCCTTTGATCCAACAGAAAACCGTATCAGTTTGGCCACTGCATAGATTCCACTGTAGGAAAGGACAATTCATTGATGTATCTATGAAAGACACTGAAAATGAGCGTATATCTTGTTGCTCTTCAAAATAGTGAGGTCACAGGCTTGTTATGGAAATAAAATACTGCTACATTAATGGTTATTTATTCAGCCTAGGGCCCTTGGTGAATGGAGGGTGACTAGGTGTACTACTGGGAAACATTGTCAGAAGGAGAAGAATAGTGTCTAAGGTGTTACTACTGTCTTAAGCCACATTTTAAATAAATATTTATTATAGTTAAGCAACGTACCACATTAAACCATTTCTCGAACTCACTGGAAAAAAAAAATAGTCTGGGATTTACCTGAAAGTGTTCCAGAGGAAGAATGCTGGTGGATGAAATCAGCAATATCCTGATAAACGGAGTGCTCTCTAAGATTGCTAGCTAACTTGAAATGATGAGAATTACCTGAATTACAATTTCTTTGCTAGTGTAAAATGTCCTGGAATAGATACTCGACTTAGATTCCAATCAGGGTATATAGTCCATAAATGTTTATTTTGATCTGTATAATAATATCAAATTAAAAGAAAAGAGCATCTAGTGCTTTTAGAAAAATACTTACAAGTTTTAGCCTATTGCAAAATTCAGTTGCCTTAGGATTTAAAAGAAAAAAAAAAAGGATAGGTTTCTGGTCTAGTGAATAGATAGCAGCACAACATTAAGTGAATGCTTCACATCACTGATCTTTTATTGTTACGGCGAATTAATCATGGAGAAAGGGTGCAGAATGCTTTTAATGAGTATATGTTCAACAGCTAGTCTCCCCCAGGGGACTTCTACTTCTGAAATCAAATGCAACAACCTCTGGGCTCTAATTGATTTCTTTCTTGATCCTTGCAGAAACTGACGTGGAAATCTAGACAAGCTGATGTAGACACATGCAGAATGAAGGGAAAACATAAGGTAGGCAATTTTCATTTCTTTTGCATCTGCCACTTTAGCTTAGTTGCTTCACTACTATCTCAGGCTGCTGTCTCTGATGTGGAATGGATCATGCCATTCACTTCCTTGCTAGTAATTGCTTTTTCCATCAGCCCACTGAAGGCTTTAATTTGCAAAAATAGTTTACTTTTAATGTGATATAGCATTACAACAGGAGGCACAGCAACATCCTGAAAAGTTTAGAGCACTGGAGGTTTTGAACATAATGCCAAGTGTACTGTTTTTGGTTAACATTGCCTCAAAAGCTAAATGCTGCTGGCCATCCTCCTGTAGGGGCTTACTGAAAAGTTTATATGGCATATCAGTGTGTACAGATAGAGGATTGTTTCTCACACTAGTCTTCCCTTAGTGTAACATACAACTAACATGCATGAGGTCAGAATTAGATGTCGATTATGATTCTTTGTACTGCTTCACCTGCTACTTACAGTTGCTTTATGCAAATACATTGTGACTGTCTTACAGCAGCATAGATGAAAAGAAGATCAGATTTTCACTCCCGAGGGAAGCAACAGTGTTCAAACAAAATTCTAAGTGAATAGCAAAATCTGCACTATAACATGAATATCATATCATCGGTTCTCTGTAACCATCTTTAACCACTGGAAGAGAAATAAATTGCATCTCGCTCATTGTCAGTTAAACACTGTTGAAATAAAGCCCAGAATGTCACAGTGACTACCAGCCAATTTCATTCTAGACTTGACAATGAAAGATCACACTGAGAAAATAAAACCAGACACCCAAAGTTCAGTGGCTTAAATGCTTTCTATTGTTTTTCTTCAGGATGAATGTCATAATTTTATTAAGGTTCTCCTAAAAAGAAATGAGGATACATTGTTTATCTGTGGAACAAACGCCTTCAACCCTTCTTGCAGGAACTACAAGGTATGTGATCTGTTAGTGAGATTTCATTTATGACCTTTCCTTCTGTTGGATTTATTGCAACTATGCTGGCAACAGCATGAAGTGTGTCATTCAGCAGTACATCTTTCAATTCCGTAGCCCATCTATTCAAATATTTCCCATTTTTTTTAGGCTTGCAGCAATCCTATGTCATACAACTCTCATCAGTGCATGTCTTTGGAGTAGCTGTGAAATTAGCTCAGTTAGGCCTTGATACCTGGGCTCTGCTTTTTCATGCAGTGCTGTGTCCCACAGGTTATTTCTTATCCTTCAGGAAAAAAGAAAATTCAGCTTCACTAGTGCTGCTCCTGACAAAACCACGGGAGAGAATTCTTATTCTCTTCAGTGCTGTCAAAGTGAAAAACAGTATAAAGACATGGACATCGAGGAAAACAGCTTCCTTAGTGGTATTCACTACGACTGCTGCTCTTCCTTGCTTTTTCTGCAGTGCTGATTTACTTTGTTTAGCTACTGTATTGTCTACAGTCAAGGAAATGTGTTAGAGAAGTTCAGCATAGTCTTGTATTTCAGTCTCTGGAGGAAGAATCAGATTTATTCACGTATGAGCTTGCGTCACGCATCTGGTACAGGTAGCTGGTGTTCTTGTAACCTCTGTCTCTCTTCTTCCTCTCCTTGCATCTTGCTGTTCATGTGCAACTGTGTTTCCTGGCTTCAGTGCAATATTCAGTACTCCAGCACCATTTTGTTGCTTCATGGCCCTTGCTCCAGATGCCTTTGCTAGAAAGCTGCCTTTTTAACACAATGCAGATTTCCTTGCCATAAATGGCCCTCCTGACCCCTGCTGCAGGTGTTTCGTTCCCCACCACACATGGCCCCTTCAGGCTACCTCACCTGTCACTGAGCTGCCTTGTGCCAGACAGAGAAGGTCACCTCGGCACTTCCCCAGACTTTTCCTCTATTGCTGGGTTACAGAGAGAGATCACAAAAGTTGTGCCTAACAGAAAACAGGGCTATCCTTCTGTACTGCAAGGTGAAAGCATAGACCAGCCTGCGGTACAAGGCTCAGTATAGGGACAGCTGCACAGAACTGCATTTCCCCTCCCTGTCGTCTGTAGTGCTTTTCTGTCCTCAAGGAAGCGCAACTAATTCCCTTCACAAAGGATTTGGACAGAAAAGGCACATGACAGAAAATGAATGCTGACAGATCATCCACCAGAGGACTTAGGTGCTGTAACATTCAACCTAGAAGCTGGTGGGAATAGCTGATGCTGCCAGATGGGTTATTTTTCATGCTCTGTGAATCTGTACTGTGTGTGGTTCACATAGCGTGAGCTCCTCACGTTGCTTGAGTATGCTAGGGAGATGCTTATTCCCAAAATACTGATGTATAAGAATCTTAAGCAGGTAAGAGCTGTACCTTTCCCACAGAGCTTGCTAAACCCTCTTGAACTTACTGTAAAGTTGATCTGTGTATTTGTGTAATTACCAGTGCTTGGGGTGAATTTGTCTCCCAGGAGTTACAGTTAAGCCTCAGATTTTACAATTTCTGCGCAGATTAATTCTTGCCTGATGGTAAGAGGATTTCTCCATAACACAGCCTCAACTGATGCTTGGAGAGTGTCCTTCTGACTATGAAGAGGCACCGCTTTTGTGACTAGACCAGAAGGATCTCCGGACTTCGGGGGGAAAAATGCACACACACATAATTGTCCTAGTGTTTTTTCTTCTGACTGCTATGGCTTGCAGTCTTTTGCTGTGCATAAAAGCGCTTCTGTTGGGATATATTTTGAATCCATGCCAGAACCACGGGCCACGTAGCCCACTGCAGTTCAACAGGAAGCTTGTGTGCAGATAAAATATTGACTGAAGACTTTAGCAAAACGTGTGTAAAAAGTAAGAGTGGTTAGGCCTGAAAGAATGCCTGACTTACTGGATGCGCATTTTATTTAATGCTGTGTTTTTTGTCATGTTCTTCATTCATAGCCAAGAGGGCAGTTGCAGAAAGGGCTTTGCTCCCTGCCCAGAAATGAAGCTACTGTTAGCCTGGTCCTGGGTAAGAAGTCTTGCTCCTATATCTGAGGAGCTCCCTTTTGTTTTTCAGATGGATACACTGGAGTTCCTGGGAGATGAGTTCAGTGGAATGGCCAGGTGCCCCTACGATGCAAAGCATGCCAACGTTGCGTTGTTCGCGGGTAAAGAAGAGTGACTGAAATAATCTCTTTTGCTTTCCTTCCTGCAGCCCAGGCTTGCCATTGAGTCCAAATGCCAAGGTAGCAGAGGGAGTGGATAATGACTAAAAATAAGGGCCATAAGGAAATCACATGCACAGGAAGCCTTGCCTTGTCTGGGACTGGCTTCACTACCACAAACAGCATTGCTTGGAGCCTCAGTTTCTTGGTTCAATATTTCAGTGTTTCCTGGTGTCATAATAATACAATGCCAGACCAGCATGAGGCACCATTTCTGGCTGCATCCTGCTCCTGTGAAGGGCAAAAGCAAGCCTTATGTGATCTTTGATGAGGAAGAAGCAGGATATGCTGTTTAACAACTCTAAAGTTAATTTAGCCTTCATAATAGAAGAAAGGGTATGTTGGCTCCTTTCCTAGATGGAAAGGGAAGATGATTTTATTTTAAATCAGAGGACATCTTCTTGTTCTATTACCACTTGTAGTAAGCAAAGGACAGAAACCTGTTGGTAAATGATTATTTATGCTTCATGCAGCAGAATACTCTGATTCTGCTTTCTCTGATAGGTAAAATAGTGAGTGCTTATTAGCAGTGTTAGTTTGAGCTGTTGGTTGTGAAAAGGCATTTTGGTATTTCTCTTCATGTGCTCCTAATGAAATTGTTTCTCTATTGAACTTCTTTAAGTGTGAACCATTCTGGTCTTCTCTTGCATTTGTCTGTAAAGTTAGACGATAAAGATAGTGGAGAAGCCACCTGTGATAAAGTCAGTCCTTTCCAGTAGGTGTACAGAAAGCAGGGCCTGGGTATTTACCTGGAAATACTTTAGCAATTGCTCTCAATGTGTAAAGGTGTAGGAGTCTGAACATACTGCAGCCACTAAAAATCATGTCCATGGCCAAAGTGCTGCATCAGCTGCTGCTGCGTTTGAGCTGGCATGGTCTGCTTTACAAAAGAGAGATTTTATAGCTGGCTGTAAGAAAAATTACTTGCTCCCTGTACAGTATACCAGTGCATCCCTTTGTTTCAAAACAATAATGGTCATGATGATACTGGTAACACGTAATTTCTTAATTACAGTCCAAAGATCATAAAACTTGAAATTCTCTGATTGTAGCAGGTGATTCATAACCCACAGAGAAAACGGCACACCTTCAGAAAAAGGTGCATCTCAGGTGTCTCAGATTGCTGCCCTTGGGGCAGTCTGAGTCACCTGTCAGATGTGTCTTGTCCACTACACTGGCCAGAAAAGGCATTTCTAACCAACTTAATGTAAACATTTACCTACATATGGCTGAAGTGCGTAAGATGAGTCCCACGCTGTCGCTGTAGAAGTCCTCCCATTATTTGAAAATAATGTTTTTTATAGCAATAATCGCACTAGCTCTTGGGATGATTCAGTCTGAAAACAGTAGTGTCAAAATAAATTCTTATTGAATATGTCCTGTAAGCCTCCTAGCTTCATAAAATTAGTTCAGTATGGCGTACATATCGATCTCTGTGATAACTTTTCAGAGTTCAGTGAAACACAGTTTCAGAGCAGTTTAGGGCACTAATCCAGCTCATCTGAGTCTGCTGGGAGCGCTTACAAGAATATGGCTCTTCTTGCAGCTTGTAGCTATTTTAGCTGATATGTGTGAATTGTAATTAGTCACGTGGTCTTCAGCAACTTGGCAGGAAAAAAAATAAATGTGTGATTGTATTAACGTGAGTTCAGACATCCATAGCTAAACAGTTCAGCTTTTTATACTATTTTAAATTGGTTTTAGTATCTGCTTTTATTTCCTTTTTTTTTTCAAGCTCTGCTAAGAAAAAAAGCCTGTTCTTACATGATGATTGGAATTGCAGGGTTGAGAACAAGGAGAAAAGTCCTGCTAGTAAAAACCAGTCATAATTTTTAAATCCCAAGCTGAAATTAAACATTGTCTGTAGGTGCAGTGAGGAGCACTTATTATCACAAGAGGCTCTCTGCACACGCAGTAAGCAGCATCAAGGCCCAAGATAACCTCTTATCGTAGATGCATGCTGTTCTGATATTTTGTAGACACAACAGAGATTCAAGCTGCCGGCCTCATGCCACAGCATTGTGCTCCTACCAGCTGCCATGGTTCCAAGGTCTGCCTTTCAAGGGAAATCAGTCCCAAGTTATTGTGACCTGTGAACAGTTCTGACCAGCAGTATCAATTTAAGCTGCAGACAGAGCTCGTGCATTTACCTTCAGATGGTTTTGCATCTTTTGGTTGTCCTTGGGGTGCCAGTCTGTTGTCCCTTTCTTATCATTTGTCCTCCAGCGTCCTATCCTTTAAGAGAGAGAAATGGGTAAATCATGCTGAAATACCTAAACCACCACTTTAGAAGGGAAACATAGATAGTCAGTCCTCCTTTATCTCATCACATCCCTTTGCCTAGGTGCCCTGCACACTACTGAATTTTTAACTAGTGATCTTTGGCCCAAAAGTACTCACAGAGAAAAAACTTGAATAAGTGCCAGTTCACTGGCAGCCCCCAAGTCCTGTCTGATTTTCTCTCCTGGTTATAACTAATTTCTGTTGAGGCTTCTCCATATTTATTTTGCTCACATGCATAGGCAGAATTTATGAGCATTGAGCTAGAGACATTTGCAGATAAATTGAGTAGGGCAGATTAGTATGACTTAGCTAAGCTAGTGAAGAACTGCTTCATAAGGTTTCTTCTCCCACAAGATCCCTCCATTTAAAAATTTATGTTCAATCCCATTTACCTAGTTGGATTTTTTCACTTCAGTGTTCGTAAAGGGGATTCTCATTTGATTAGTGAGCAAAAGTAATTACATTATTCCTGTCATTCCCCACCCTGTTTCTTCTTTCCTTCCTCCCCAGAGGGAAAGCTGTATTCTGCCACAGTGACCGACTTCCTTGCGATAGATGCAGTCATATACCGGAGCCTTGGAGAAAGTCCAACTCTGCGGACAGTGAAACATGACTCAAAGTGGTTGAAAGGTAGATAAACAAAACAAGGGAAAGCCACATCTCTGATGACAGTCCTGGATTCCTGACAGACCTCTGTCATTTCATTTCAGCAATGGTTTCTAGCAAAGGGGAGCTGAATTGCATCTCTTACTTACAGTGATCTGTTTATCTCTTTTCCTCTTCTTCCCACCCCAAGCTACTGGACTTGACATAAACTGAGAGCGTAGTAGACCTGAATATATTCCAAAGAGCTTTCCAAGCTGAAGTCATCAGTTTACAGCTGTTGGATGTGAAGGCTGGAATTTTCAGAGCTCAGTGTACTTAGTGTGCTCAGTCTGTGTCTGAAGCACTGAAGCACTCCCTTCCCTGGCAGCGTATTAGGTACTAGTCAGGGCTTCGTGAAGGACAGAGAATTTGTCCTGAAACATTAAGATTCGTCAATGAAAAGCAAAATTATAGGAATATTGCACAAAGCCTTCCATTTATAGTTCCTAGGTACTGTGCAGCTGCCATTGAATTAGGCAATGTGTGCTCTAAATGCCCTCATTGTTAAGAATGGTGCTGTTTAGCTTCACGTAGGCGTTATGAATAGTTAACATTTGGAGTGATTTTAACAGTGAGTAAAGCCATAGTTTGAAGGCTTTTTCTGCATGCAGAAATGTTTTGCCAGGTGTTGACATTAGCAGTCCCACTTTGCTTGTTGCTGCAGACATGTATGCGCAGAAACACTAACATGGCTTGTTATTCCCTCCGCATACAGCCTCCAAGCCATAAAGAGCTCTGTTTGAAGCCCCAGGCATGCACTACATATTGCCTCTTCACCCTCCTTTGTCCACCATGCTGCGCAGACGTGCAGTGGCAAACACTCCACAGCCTTGCAGGGGTTTTCTGCAGGCTGGCCCCAGGGGTGCTGCATTCCAGGCAGGGGCTCCTCTCAGTTCTGAAACGGGCTCACCTCACGAGGGGTTTGAATTTTCAGCACTTAGTGCAAATGCTTCTTTCTGCACACACAGTGCTTGCATGCTATATGCTGCACATGGAATGTCTTGTCTCTTTCCTAGAACCATACTTTGTCCAGGCAGTGGACTACGGCAATTATATTTACTTCTTCTTCCGGGAAATAGCAGTGGAGTACAACAGCATGGGAAAGGTAAGGGCAAAAACGTTGCCTCAAATGGCTTAGTGACATTCAGGAGGAGAAAAACATATGCTATTCTTGGCGTGGTGCTATTAGGAATGACCTTGAAATGAAAACCATAAATCATGATGACAAGGTCATCATTTTGAGAAGTTCCCTATCAAGCAAGCCAAAAGGTGGGCTGGAGTGAGAGACATTCCGCTGTCTTGAAAGGAAACAGGGTGGTTTCTGACAGTGGTGACTTACGCTGGAATCTCTTTTCCCAGTCATGAAAAGCACAAGGCAAATGAAGTACATTCAGTGTGCTAATCAGTTGTGCTTCTAAATGACTTCTAAAGCACGACGGTATTTGTCTTTAAGAAATCTGACTTTGAGCAATCAAGGGGAGAAATTTTGCGCTCTGCCGTTCTTCAAAGAATAATTAAACACTTACTGCATTTTTGTGAATTTCACAATAGTTTTCTGACTAAGCAGTCAGAAAAACTGACCAAGGTCACAAAGGTGGAGGGCAGGAATAAAAGCCCAGCAAGATTTGCATAGTTTTTAAGTGCTGAAAATACGAGAGTCAGAGCAGGCAGTGTGGGTTTGCAGGGACTGTGAATATAAAATGTGCTATTGTTTGGGGAAATAGAAAGCTAAGCAGTCTGTATGGAAATGAGTTTTATTTGGGTTGAGAACAGATCTCTTGAAGGATTTATGGCTGTGTATTAAATGCCACAGCCTTATCATCTATAACACACTGTTCCAAAGCTGAATTTTTCTCAGTTTCTTATTGTCACAGATTATGGAAACATGGGATTAAATTAAGCACCTTGCTGTGTCGTTTCAAATGTTTTAAATGCAGAATTCCTGTAGAGTCTTTGAGTTAAACATTTCATTTTCTCTAATATTTCTGCTATCCTCCTTCCAGGTAGTTTTCCCGAGGGTGGCTCAGGTTTGCAAAAATGATATGGGAGGATCTCAGAGAGTGCTGGAAAAACAGTGGACTTCCTTCCTCAAGGCTCGTTTGAACTGCTCAGTTCCTGGCGATTCACACTTCTACTTCAACATACTGCAGGCAGTTACAGATGTTATCCATTTCAATGGCCGGGATGTTGTTTTAGCAACCTTCTCCACTCCATATAACAGGTAATAGGCACAATAATCTTTTGTTTCCTTTACGTTTTGCTTTTCATTGCAGTTTCTTCTTACTCTATAAAGATACAAGCAGTGATTGCTCATACAATGTAATTATTATGTACCATGCACTTACCGATAGTTTGTGTTTCATTTTAAGATATCCTGGCATTGCTTACTACATTTTATATCTGATAATTTAGAACAGCTTTCAAACATTTACTATCTGGACGTGTTCCTTGGACATTTTCTTTACGTGAGAATAATTCAGACCAGCCGCCAAGGAGTTTTGCAGAGTATAACTTTCAGAAGAGAAAACAGAGTTTTCCTTTCTTGCAGAGAAAGGACTGAGTCTGTCCCATTTGCATCCGCCTTCCCTCTGTTTCATGGATCTCTACTAACTCTTGTGTTTTCTCCTGGGAAAACTGTGGACCTCAGCCTTGTTGCAGGCTGCAGAGGAAGTTCTCCAAATCAGAACAAGGAGAGCAGAGAGGCTGAATAGAGTTTCACAGTCTGTCAGTCCCTGCTTTGCCCATTTTTTCTCATAGAGGGATGTCTTGAACTCCTCACACTTAGCCAGCCAATCTTACGAGTTTTTACCCCCTTGGGTAGCTGCACACATGATTGACTTTTGTGAGCAAGAGGGAAAGGAGGAGCTCTGCTAGACAAAAAGACTCTTCCTTTTCCTGACCACATCAGCATATCTTCATGATGCAGAGTCTACATACAGGAGTCCTAATCTTGCTTAAGCAGAACAGTGACACAGCAAGCAGGTTCCAGTAAGAGGAGTAATTCCACAAGCACCTGTGTTTCATTGTACATGTGGTTTCCAAGTGCATCGGTTCACATGTTAAGAATTTATTGCTGTTGCACATTATAATGTGTTTCTCCAGAAGTTATTAGAATAGAAACTGTATCTTAATTATTGAGGTCTCATGGAGAAGTTAGAAAAGTATTCATAGTCTAATTAAAAGACATATTGCTGTTTCACAGGGTAATGCTTGAGCTGAAATGGGAATTTTATTGCTGAAATTCATCTGGTTTTACTGCACGCTTGCCACCTTTTGTCAAAGCCTGGCCATAGTAAGATCATGCACAGAGCTGAATTCAAATGAGAGTAAGCCCAGCCCTCGACTGTTTAATCACTTCTTTGGACATCAAAACAATAGGAACTTCAATGAAAAAATTAAGTCACCAGGGAATAAAGTCTGAAATTAAGATGATCTCTTTTTATGCAAAATGTCTCAATAAAAACAAGCAAATGGAGTGTCTTCAATAGCAAATATGCTCTATCTTGAGATTATCTATAAATTGAGATGTCTTCCTACTCTGCTAGAATTTCCTGTGGTGTGTCATGAATAATCCTTTACTTTAAATCCTGTGTTTTAAAATCTAAGTTCTTGGTTCTAAAATCAAGATCCTACATATAGGCACTGTTTTTTACCAGGCATTGGAGATGACAGGAAGGCACATAGGACATAGGACGCCTCATAAACAGACCTACCTCTGACATGCACACAGCTCTCTCATTCCTCCTTCTCTGAGGAAAAGCTTCAACACATGCCTTTCATCTCTGGAACAAGAACATCCCCCTAGAATGAGTTGGAGAAGATCTCAGTTCAATCTGATATCAACCAGTGTGGGAGCTGGTGATGGGTTGTAGTTAGTGCATGAGAGATTGCTTGGCTGTGACCTTCAGTCCTCCATCCATGTTGTTTTTATGGCACCGTGGACCTGCTAATTGCCATCCCCCACAGAAAAAGATTTTGCAGCCTTCTCAGTAGTGATCCTTCCGTCACTTTGGAAACATGTTGAGGACGGTTCTCTACACATCTAGTTCTAAACAGTAACCCTCAAGATTTTAGGGTTGTTTCTGATTTAGTGCTTAATTCAGCAGTATGCAAGGCCTATCTGAAGTGAGACTTGCTGCGGACTAGGATGTGGTCCTGTTTGCTGCCAAGTACACCCCTGACCTTACATCAAAATTCATGTGGCTACTTCTCCTTAAAACTATCACTGTGTAATATCACGTTAATGTAAAGCTTTGAAGTAAGTTTCCTTCCATATAAAAACCTAGCCTGTGGAGATCAAAGTTAGACTATTATTGTCTCCCTACTTGTTCTTTCCTTCAGTAATAAGCATTTCAGAGCCTTTTAATATTCAAGCAATTATTCTCTTATCAATTTATGCACCCTTATAAGTTTGGTATTATTCTCTGTAACAGTATTACAGTTCCTACATTTTCTCTTTGGTATGTAATAGCCTACTAGCTAAAAGCAGGATTGAAAGCCTCAGCCAGTTCGGTTCATGCTATTTATCTGATAAAATCAAGCAGAGAAATCAGACAAGAATACAGTAGTTAATGTGTAAAAAGTGAAGGGTGGATAAATGAATAATTCATGCTTCCAAGTGAGTGGCCATGGGAAAATCCTAAGCTTTTCAGAAAGTACGTAGGTAAGGTTGTAATTATGTTTAGACAGTACTACCATGTAGTTGCTTGCAAGTTGAAATTTACAACGTTATCGTCTAAAAATACAATTGTGTTTGCTTCTACAAGCTCTTTACACCTCACTGAGTGATTGAGTTAAGCAAATTGCTGCACATAGTTAACTTCTTTCTATTGGGAAAACCCAATGGAGATGAGGCTGTAAGAAGATGGAGTAATAATGTGCAAATGCAAATGGCACAGTGCAGTATGCTTCCAGTTTGATCAACTCCAACTTCTGATCTGTCTACAGTGTATTTTTGAGGCATGACAGGGACTGTGAGAATTCATACTGAGAACATGTTGTGACTTACAAGAACTTAAATTTCCAAATAATGTGCTCTAAATGAGAGTAGCTGTTACTCTTCATGCATTACCAGTCATACACGGAGTTTTCCAGATTCTGTTCCATTTTCAAGATTATTGCAATTAATTTTCTCTATAGAGGCTTTGAAACAAATTGTGTTGGCAGGAGCTGTCTGCTGATTGGTACATTTCAGTCTTTTCCACAGAGCTGGCTTTTCCTGTCAATACTCAGAGGTTACAGAGTTCAGAATTGAGTAGCCTGTGACAGGAAAACTTCTATACAGCATGTTTGTCACTCAAGATTTTATGCATAACTGCAGAGTGAGTAACAATTTCTGGGAAATATCACTTTGCAGCATCCCTGGCTCTGCAGTCTGTGCCTATGACATGGTTGACATTGCCACTGTATTCACTGGGAGATTCAAAGAACAAAAGTCTCCAGACTCCACGTGGACACCGGTTCCTGATGAAAGAGTGCCCAAACCCAGGTATGCCTGATGTGTAGTAATATTGTTCTGCTGCTGCATGCACAGTCTTTGACAATCTGAACAGCCTTTTAAGGTACAGATATGAATGAAGATATATACTGTAATTGTGAAATATGATTTAAGTCGCATTTGTACAGAAGTCAGAATTTTCTTGCTTAAACTAGATTTGTGTAATGTAAAGCAAGCCAGATTTAGATCCGCTTGGTCATAATAAATGCCAGATGAATAGTGGTACGAGTTACTTGTTGCATATTGGTTCAGTAATGAGTGTATCTCATAGCAAAGCGTGCACTAATTCTGGGCTAACATACAATTTACTTGCCATAGAAGATGCATCTGGGTTGGGAGAGCAGGAGTAGGAGGAGCAGCATTCCATCAGAATGGAGACTTGTTTTATCTCATTCCTCCTGAATTGTTTTTCCCACTCCACTTCTCTCCTGTTTGCACGTCAGTCTGTTTTTACACTCTATTCATATTTCCTGAATGCATCCATTTTGTTAGTTATTATTGACAGCCCTTTGTTAACCCATTTACACCAGTGGCATTATGCTCTGAGAATATGATGTAAATGTAAATAGAGCAAATCCACTAATTTTAGTCTAGTGATAGCACTTTAATATATGTTTTGTATCATCTGTAATATCCTTAGTAACTTAAAAAAAAAATCTAAAGCTCTGTGGTGGCAACTAGGCTTCTATGTAAGTCCATATTTGGCCCATCGTGTTCTAGACATTTGCCAACTTTACTGTCCCTATGCTGTGTTTATTCTGATGCTGTCAGTCAGGAGAAGAACCTGGGCATGCCTGAAAAATCTCATCAGTTCTGTGTCTATTTTCAGTCTGAGCCCTAGAAAGGCACCTGCCTGTATTGGTCCTGGATTTTCTTCTCCTTTTTGCATTGTTTCAACAACTCACTGATTTCACGAGCTGCTTTGATAGAGTAAGATGGCATGAGAGTTCTAAGGTCATTTATTTGAAAATGATAGCCGTATATAGAATATTGGCAGAGAAGAGGGAAAAGGACAAAGAGAAAATGTTCTTTCTTGTGAGTGGAAAGGGAGAAGAGAAAGTTGCATTATAAATTTGTGAGACAGTCCGATGGCATGCTAACAGTTAGGCTGAAGATGGGATAGTACTGCTTATTCTAAGTCAGTAGGAGATAATGTGAACTGAATCAGTGAAGTGTGTAATACAATATTTGGCCTTCAATCTGCTAAATAAAATAATCATTACTTGTAACTCATGTTGAAATTCATAAGAGAGGCAAAAGATGATTTTGAAATAAGGTCATTTTTGTTTGGATATCTCAGAATGGTGCAGAAACGTTAGTGCTCTAATTGATCCTAACATTTCTCAGAGACATACTGGAAATTTTCAGGGTCCTTGCTTCCCTTTTTTGCTGAGATGAACAGGAGGGTTTACTCAGTTTTATGTCTACTCAACTAAACCACTCTTGAGATTAAAATAGGGTTAATCCAATCATGTGATCAGGATTTAGGGAGAAATAAGCCTCTAGATTAGATATAGAGAAACTCTAGGTACTGTGTTGCCAGAAAGCATAGACTGCTCCCTAGAGAATTTCACCTAATGAATCAGTGCCCTTCCAAGGACCTAGTGATGACCTTGATTTATCCTCTATTGCTAATTCTATATGTAGTTACAAAACAATCTGAATATTTTGGACCTGGAGAGCACACAGAGCTGTGCAGGACTAAAGCCTCTGACCCAATTAGTCCCTTGCTACCTACATAACGTTTAGTTACCTAAGGTTTGAATATTTATCTAAATCTGAGTGGCAGATATGTTCAAGGTGCCATTATTCCATTGATGTCAGTGGCTCTACCCACTTTAGACCAGATGAAGATTGAACTCTGCAGAATGTGTATACATGGATGATCCATCTTTTGTTTTTTCATGTCACAGTGGTTCAGAGGCTGAGGAATCATAATGGTCCAGGAAATTAGATCAAATGAAATGCTGGAGAAAATAATCCACAAAATGTTAAATACAGGCAAAGAATTACGCTGCTTACAGTGCAGTGATTACCTGTTGAGGCAGGAAGGTTTAGTTAGCTGGAGAAGGAGGGCAGATTTTAGGAATGCAGTAAGTAGATTTGAATTTAAATTGTCCAGAAATGATTCAATAATGTCTCAGTGGAAGTCCTTTATGTGCTACAACACTTAAGTTCTCTTGTCCAGACCAACTTAAAGGATAAAACTAATGCTCACATGGATGCTTGCTGGGTTTTCTTCTTCAGTAGTCTTCTTTCTACCAGACAGTATTGAAAGCAGCACTCTTCCACCCATTTTATAAAAGCAATTTCTCTCTGTATGTTAAAGGCTAGTTTTATTTCAGGAAAGAACAGTCAGGTAGGCAAGATACAGATCAGAGAACATCTATGCCAGTGAACAGCATCAAGTCAAATACAAACATACAGTAGTAAAACTCCATGTGAGTGGATAGTCTAAAAACCATGTTTGTTAAACTCCTGCTAAAGAAATGTGTTTGTGCTTTTAGGTGGCAGCATGGAAGTACCTTTGAGTGGCAGTTAGAGCTTTGTTTGGGGTTTTCCTGAGAGTCTGAACAAGGCCAGCATATTCTCAGTCCTTTATTTAAACCCTTGCAATGCACTTCAGATTTCACTGAGGGTGTCGTGACAGTTGTTACAGAAAGGAGATTTGCACTTATGTGTCAAGTAAGTGTTCTGGCTTTATGTTCTTCTTTTATTTAGACCTGGTTGTTGTGCTGGCTCTACATCATTAGAAAAATACGCAACCTCTAGTGAGTTCCCAGATGACACTCTGAACTTCATCAAAACACACCCACTGATGGATGAGGCTGTGCCTTCCATTGTCAATCGGCCCTGGTTCCTGAGAACGATGGTCAGGTAAGTACCTCCAAATGGACTCTTTCTCATTGTTGACTGTCAGGTTGTGCTAATGATCTTGTTTACAGTACTCTCAAATTCTGTGGATATCCTTGGTATGCTGGGCATGACTCCAGGTAGGGAAGATGGCAGTGCTGAGCCGATACTGTAGAACTCCCTGAGCAGCTTCCAATATAGGAAAAAACTTAATCCTTTCCAACTCTGCTGTGCTGAAACTGGATCGTGGAGGAAATGCAGTGCAGGGAAGGTTGACCTGCCTCTTGGCTTATGGGTCAATGTTTGAAACAGCTCTGTAGAAAACTTTGGGCAAGGATCAACAGATCGCCCAGGGATACGTATACAGGATACAAACACACCTGCCAGGATATGTTCACCGGATATGAAGATGTCTGCTGTGATATATGCTGGTATGTTTTACTGTTTACAGAAGTGTAAAGGGAAAACTGATTGCATAATCTGTATCCTTTCTATTACAAGACAAAAATAATAAAGAGGAGATTTGAACGAAGACTCATAAATCAACAAGCCTCAAACACTCCATACCCTCCCTCTGAAAATATGTTCCCACTCTCATGTCATGCTGTGATCGCTAAACCACTTATCTGCCCTTCAGTTGTTAATTGAATAATTTGAAAAATTTAGCCCTGTTTTCCTCTCTTCCTCTGTACGAGGGTGAAATTTTGTATCAAGACCCTGGTACTGAAGTGGGGTTTACAAAATCCTGATGCAGTATTATGCAGCTGCATTGCCATGCGATATTGCCATGCTGCATTTTAGCTGTGTGTGTCCGACCAAAGATGAGAGCAACATGCTCTGCAGGGTGCCTTCTTTTGACCTCCAGTACCAGGTAACCAATAGTATCAAATCACCAGTACTCACTCTCAGTAAGTTCTGTAATCCCACAGTTTGATCCCATTTTGGCACTAAAATCACTTAGTGGTTGCTATGTGATTATTTTTAGTCAAATAAAATGAAATTTAGCTTCCCAGCATTGCACTAACACAACTTTTCCTGACAAAAAGTTGAATGCAGATCCATTATCATTATTCTTCTTCTTAACGTGGTTGAGCTTGAAATTAAAAAAAAAATTAAAAATCACAGTGCTGATTTTCTTTCCCTGCCTGTAGAAGTCATCAAGCTAGTACTTTGCTTTTGTTTGGAAGGATAATTCCTAAATTGCCTCAGACTCTTTAACAGTTCTGCCTTCTGCTTGAGGTTTGCTGCTGCAGCTATGTTTGCTAACTGACATCTGGACATGCACACAAACACACGGAAATTCCCTACCATTTGGGCAGCCAAACTGGTACAGTCTGTGTTGACTTACAGGGTTACTCAGCTAGAAAAAGTGCTTAAATATGTTATATGATCACCCAAGGGCTATCACACAGATATTTTAAGTGGAAAAAGTGATAAAATAAATGGCAATCTAATCCGCATGATGCAAAATGCTGTATTGTTATTCTAGATACCGCCTGACCAAAATTGCTGTTGACTCTGCTGCTGGGCCGTATCAGAACTACACTGTGGTTTTCTTGGGATCAGAGAAGGGAATCATCCTGAAGTTCTTGGCACGGACAGGAAACAGTGGTTTCCTAAATGACAGCCTTTTCCTGGAGGAGATGAACGTTTACAATCCTGAAAAGTGTGTATCTGATTCTTTTTACTTGTGTATGGGTGACTTCTGACACTTCTGATTTCCCAAAGAGCAAGTTGTCCCATGAAAAAGGAAGTGTTTAGAGAAGCCAAGTTTTTCTGAGTAGTTTTAAATTGTTTGGAGGGATGTCTGGTTATCGGCCCCTACATTGAAATGAAAGATTTTTCATCCAGTATGTGTAGACAATAGCCCATCCTATGCAACAGCTGACTGATAATTAAAAGAAATTCTGCAAAGGAAGATTAATTTTCTAATCCTATAAAAAGTGTGATTCCTCTCCAAATAGCTCATCAAACAGCAAGCTAGTCTCCAAGGGAAATTTCTGGCATTTTAGCCTTCCTTAAATATGCCTAAAGGGACACTGAAGTGGGCCATAAGCATGCAGAAATTTCAGCTACTTTGAGTGCTGGAGAAGAATAAACAGAAAAACTGAAGGGCTTTCAGAAGGCTTGTCTGGTGTGCAGTCTCTCTCCACCTCTCCTCCCTTTGTCCCATGCACTTTTATTACTTAGTTATATGTGTTTTTACTGGTGTTTTTAGTGGCTATTGTGTATTCTTTCACCTTGCCTTGTTCAGGTTTTGTTTCTGGTGGCCTTTGTTTCCTTTTCAAATTGAGGAACCATTAGTTTTTCATCTGGTTTCCCAGCAGAACTCCTTTGTAACTGTTTCTCCCTTTGTCAAATCAGGTGCAGTTACGATGGCATGGAAGACAAGCGTATTGTGGCTATGCAGCTCGACAAACCCAGCAGCGCCCTTTATGTTGCCTTCTCCACCTGTGTCATCAAGGTTCCCTTGGGGCGGTGTGAGCGTCATGGCAAATGCAAAAAGTACGTACTTTGGGCCAGCTCTTGCCCTCTTGTCAGAAGCCTGCGTGCCAGGCATGGGAACATCCCAAAATGCTTCCTCTGCTCTTTTTTCTCAAGGGCCTGCATAGCATCCAGAGACCCCTACTGCGGCTGGGTGAAGGAGAGCGGGGCGTGCACACAGCTGGTCCTTGGTGCTAAGTGAGTAATGACTCCTGCTGGATGAGTACGAGGCAGTGGCAGTGGCGCCGGGGAGACTTGGACTGAGCTGTTTGAAACGTGGGGCTCTCAGGGAAGAAAAATGCGTGAAGTGTTTGTTCCTGCCCTGTTTGCATTCTCTGAAATTTCTCACCATTTTTTTTTTTGGTGTGAACTCTCAGCTGACTGGTAACTGCTGAAAGAAGAGGAAGAAGAAAATGAAAGAGCTGTACTAAAGCCCACGTGTTGTTGAAAAGAGGGAACTGGATGGCTTATGTCTGGACCAGCCCACACTGGAGCCATCACAGCTGATTAAAGAGGCAGTAGAATCCAAATTAGATTACTGAAGCAATTTGTCCACTGGAAACAAAACCAGTCCTTCTAATTTACTGTGCATTACTAAGAGGAATCACAGGGCACAGAAAGAACTTAAAGTAGATTCAGAGAAGGGCTGGATCTCCCCTTGCTGAACAGTGGAATTCAATTATTTCATAATAATAGAAACTCTGTGAAGCTTTGTTTAAATATGATTACCTAAGTCTCCTTGCAGGGAGCAGATCAATTTCAGACATCCCATTCCTTGGGTACATCTGACACAGCTCACACTTGCCCACTCTGACATGCAGCTTAACCTCAAGTGTTGCACAAATGTGACATAACCACAACAGCCCCACAGCCAATCCAGCTTACACCTACTTCTGTACTTTATTATAAAATGGATAGTTACCATTCCTTTATTTATTCCATGGTCTTAATTAGCTGATAAATTCCAACTGTTTTGTCCATTGTGGATATTATAGCTTTATCTGTCTGAATATGCTTTATCACAGAATTGGGAACAGGTCGTTTTGTAGAATAACATTAAAGTGCACTTGCGTACGTATAAGGGTTTCTCAGCGTTCTTTAAGTACTTGAGATTTTTTGCACTTGGCCATGAGAAGTTTTAGGGGACTTATACACCTTACCCTCAAAAGTGGCTCTTCTGTTCTCATCTGACCATGAGAAAAAAAAGTTGTTTACTTTGACTGGACTGACAGCACTGGAACAGGCTGCCCGGAGAGGCCACTGTGTCTCCTTCTCTGGAGATACTCAAAAACCCACCTGGACACTTTCCTCTGCAAGCTACTCTAGGGATCCTGCTTTAGTGTAGAGTTGGAATGATCGTCAGAGGTCCCTTCTAGTCCCTGCAACTCTGTGATTCTGTGAGACAGAAATGGTGTAGCCTGCAGTGGTGCAGTCCACAGGTGAGCAAGGCAGGTCACTCTCTACCCAATGCATAGCACTTAGGAAGAAGATGCAGATCAACTTTCAGATGTCTGAGGAACTTCTAAATTATCCAACAGGATAACAGGTGCCCTCCTGGAATAGGTGACAGTTGAGCAGGAGTTTTAAGAACACAGCTCTGGGAATTAGGTGTATGCAAGGATAATTATTCATCAACGGCAGGATCCTAACTAATGTAGACAAATGCTTGTGCTGGAGGTTTTCCAAGGCTCTCGTCACTCCTCTTTTACCATATTGGGAACTTGGAAGGGCAGCTTCACAAAATTTCTGGCACAGGTTAAAAGCCTAAGTTGGGCATGCCAGCTAGGAAAGCCTGTACATATTTATCAATCAAGGCTCCTAGATTCAGTGTAATTCACTTTGTGATCTGGACCTTGTGACCTGCAACCTTGTCCAATGCAATACTTAAATAACTTTGAAAATGTAGATTGTGTTTCCCCAGCACAGTACCTAGCTCATAGGTTAGCTTCCTTCTTATGTCAAAGTATTGGTGCACTTTGACTGCTCTATGGACAAGTCAAGGTAGGATCATAATTGCTCCTGACAATGTCATTTTTCTTATAGTTAACAATTTAAGAATATATGAATGTTCACCTCCCTTGACAATGAGATACACAGTGGGTTTTCAAAGAAAAGAAAAACATCAGAAGCCAAGGAAGCACTTTCCAACCACAAATAATTTGAAGGCCTGTGTTTCAGTTTTTTAGACTTTGTAGTAAAGTTTCAAAGAAATGGACAGTTTCATGATGTGTCTTAGGTTAGATATGAGGAGGAAGTTTTTCACGCAGAGGGTGGTGACGCACTGGAACAGGTTGCCCAGGGAGGTTGTGGATGCCCCGTCCCTGGAGGCATTCAAGGCCAGGCTGGACATGGCTCTGGGCAGCCTGGTCCAGTGGTTGGCAACCCTGCACTCAGCAGGGGGGTTGAAACTCGATGATCTCTGAGGTCCTTTTCAACCCAGGCCATTCTATGATTCTATGATTCTTTTATTTCAGTTGCAGATGCAATAATTTTTTTTTCTGGTTGTTACTCATACTGTGATGTTTCTTTCTATTATTTAGGCTGGCGTTTGAGCAGGACGTAGAACATGGCAATACAGATGGCCTGGGTGACTGCCAAAGTAAGCAAAGCTTTTGCCTTCTTTTTACCATGTGTAACAGCATCTTTCTGAATGCCATAAAATCACCATTACCTGTTGGACTTTGGACATTCTTTTGTAGCAGTGTAAGCCACAACAGGGACAGCAGCTGAAGTTAAAGATGCTGATGCAGATGAAGTTAAAGATGACAGAAATTAAGCTGTTGTTTAGATGTATTTAAATAGCCCAACTGTTGTGATTTATCCAAACACTGGACTTTGTAGAATGAGAAGACTTCAGTTCGAGAGGATATTGATCATAGCAGTGAAATAATGAATTCATTGTCTTTATCAGTCATGGTGGTTGGTTTGTTTATGTAGATGTGAAGAAGGAGCTTGCTTTCTTGCTGTAGGCTGTGACTTGAATTACACTCCTATGCAGATCAGAGAGACAATGAAATTTATCATCGTCAGCTTTGGTTCTGAATCAATAAGTGGGAGTTGCTGTGTTTGTGAATATTAGAAAATTTTACAAACAGGCCGGAAAACATAGCAATGTTAAGAGTTAAGCACCACTGTTCCTACCTAAGAAATTTTAATGATAAAACCTTACGTACTGACAGCATGAGCTGGAAGCATAAACATTTACGTTTTGCACCAAGATGCTTAGAAGTACCCAACAAAGAACCCATCCTGGTTCAAGCCTCACTTATTATTGTGATAATTGTGCTTGTGGGAATACAAGGATTTCAGCTTCTGCATGCCTCTGTCTCAGCTACACCTCCCTCTGCCTGTTCTGTAAGGTAGGGTCAATAACACCATCTCTAGGCTTTTTGAAGGAGGTATACACGCAAGCTGTCCTCTGCTCCCTGTAAAATGGGATAGCACCAAAACTAGGTCATTTCCCAGCTGGTACAACTTAGCCCTTTTCAACTGTCAACTTATTTCTTCTCTTCTTGGACAAATAGGTTAGGCAGGTGTGGAGTCCACTGGATATCAGCTATACATAAAAGGGGAGGAAGTGATTCAGAAATGTCAAGTTGTGTTCATGGAGAAAGATCCCTGTGCAGCTAGCAACAAAACTGATACCCTGCTTAAGTACCTCTTTAGCTCTGAATTGTGCACTGAACCTTGACACTGCATGGGATAGATGTTAAGCTGGCTGGTCTTATTACTTCATGAGGTCTTGGATCATGTGAGTTTTGTCCTCATCAACTCATGATGCTGGCTGCATCACTTACTGTGTCTCACGTTGGAATGGGACTTGACCTTGAAAAAAAAAGAAAACATACCAGGGAGAAAGCTGGCCTTCCTATTTAGTATTACTGACATGGGTCTGGCCATGAACACTTTTAAAGTCAGACGCTGTTTTCAGGTATTTCTGAATATTAGTTTTGCATAGGTTCTTAGGGTAAGAGTCATGTACATATAGATATCAGCTGAAGCATAAAAGGTTGCTAGCAGCAAAGTATTAAAACTGAAAAAATGAGAGAGGAATAATGATTTTTCCCCTGTTATTTGTCTTTCAGATTCCTTCGTAGCCCTGAATGGTAAGAAAGTTCATAGTTTCACTATTTACTGACAGCAAATCCATTTTGGAGGAATCACTTTGTACTAAACTTTTAAGTATTTTTATACTTTTTGTCTTATTTAATGTTTTTTCCAAATTTATTTTGTTCATAGACATTTCAACTGCTTCACCTCATCATGAAATGTCTTACAACACAGTGTATGGTCAGTTTATGGGTGTTTAAAAAGTCTCTCTGGATCCTTGTGTTAACTAGTAGTTCCTCTAGTCAAAGAGCCATTAACCTCTTCTTATTTATTTTGTCTTGCCTTTGAGGGCCTAATTCACTAAACATAAGTGGAAATAAGTGATTCTTCTTGATTTGCATTCCCTATTTTCTAGTCAGCTCTCAAAACTGTTAAAGACGGTTTATTTTAATGGCACTCCAGCAGACACGATTAAGAGCATGCTTCATCTGAACACCCAGACAAAGGAAGACTTGGATATAATGATGCGTCTTATCTGTTCCCTCAGAAAAAAACAAGTTAGCTCACATCCCACTCATGAGATATTCAGGCTGGTATCATGACTGCTCTAGCAGCTAGTCAATGATAGCTTTGGGAAAGGATCAGAACTGTCCCTGGGTGATAGAAAGACCCCTCTTAAGAAAAATTAACCATTACCCACGTCAGTTGAGATTGGGTTACACTCTGAGTTATGAAAGTTTCAGTCACTTCTGCAGTGAATCATTTACGTTATCCATGCTTGCAGTATCACAGTGCTCACATGGTGCCTGGTCTGTGAAAAAGAGGAGTTCACACAGCAAATTAGGTGATCAAAGCTGAAAAGAAGCATTTCTGCTAGCCTAGGGTAGCAGTTTCCCTCCAGGCAGCTGTTAATCTGCACTTGCAGTACTTTACACCACTTTATTCTTTGTTTGGAAGTGGATTACACTGGCACTGGGAGTGCAAAGTGTCTTCTGGAGGAATTATTGCAGTATAAATGATGACTTTAAATTCAAACCTAGATATATATTGTGATAGCTTCTCCTTATAGACAGCCTGAACAATGACAAGTGCTCACAAGCTGTGAGGATATGTGGTACTGTTCCCAGTGAAGTCAGTGGTGAATTTCCATGTCAGATGAGAACTTGTGAAATTGCTTCCTGGCTACACAAGACTACCAGTTCATCAGAGCTGGGGCAAAATAGCTATATGTTTAGCTGTATATATCTAGAGGTAGCCTACTTTGAAGTTGTGACGATGCACATTAGATTAATCCCTTCACCTCATGCCTGCAAAATGTGTTGGTACAAACAGAACCTATGATAACACAGTACAGCAGAACGTCAATAACTGGAGGTACAAAAATACTGTTCAGCATTTAAAATAAAGAAACAAATAAAATTTCCCATATTGCTTTTAATCAGGAAATGGAAAATGTGCAGGTAAAACTTATTAGCAAGTATGATAATGAAAACCAATGAGGAAAATGCACAAAATCAAAGGCAAGCTGAGACTTCATAATGCATGGAAGACTGACAGTTTCATCTGCATATACAGTTTGCAGTTGAAATTGCTATATAACCAATGCACAGAGCTGTAATTAAGGTATAAGTAGTCATAATAAAATCCTTACTGCTGAATCTAAAGAAAAGGAAATGGCCTTGAGCCCGTTGCTAGTATGCCAGAAATGTCTTAGGATTTCTGCTACTGTGTTTGAAGGCTGCACAGTTATAGCTATAGGCTGCAAACCTGTTTCCCATCAGCTACCGTATCAGTGAAGACTTTATCCAAAGCTGATATTTCAGTTTGACTGAGAAAGCAGAAAAAATGGTTCAAATGAGTCGCACAGTGAAAAAAAGCTGCAGTCCTAGGGAATGTAGGCTACAAAGAAGTCTGGTCTGCTGTCCTCGCATGTCAAGCTCAGTGATGGATTTCATGAATGAATCCAGCTCCTAAAATAGGATCCCACTGCCAAATGCAAGCGAAAAAAATGCTGACCCAACATGAACATTGATTCCCATTCATGCTGTCTTTCACAGGTGATTTCACTGACTCTTCACAGGTAGATCCTGATACATGGTCACCAGGCAAGACAGCTCTTCCTTTTATGGGTTCAGCTGAAATACTGCTGGTTCTGCAGTCATTCTTTCTTTTCACCTATCAGGACAAAATACAAAAAGTGATAGTCACTTGTATTGATCTTGCACACGAGGAGTGTAAAGAATTCCAGCACTAGACAGTCAACCAGCCTTGGTAAACACGCTCACATTTGCTAAATATTACATCTACTCAGTAATTTTTTTTTCTTGAGGAAACTAAAATTTTATAAATGGTGCATTTCACTGTTAAATATGTAACTAAATGGTAGTTCAGATTAAACCTCAGAACTGCGATATACCAGGATGCCAATCAAGTGAATGCTTTGCTGGGTTAAATATATCCAAGGGCATCTGAAACTCCAGGTGCAAAAAGAAGTGTTACAGCTCGATTACCCCTTTCAGCTGATTTACACCACCATAAATCATCTCACTTTGGTGGACTTACTGCCTCTCTGTAGCAGTGTAACTGAAAGGAGAATCAAGCCCACCATCTTTGTATTCCTGACATTATCCTCCTCCTGAATTTGGCAGGTGGGATCCTTTTTCTAGGGCAGTCCCCCATGCTCAGTTGTAAACAAGTAACAAAGTGCAAAGTCCGTGCAGGTGATTGTTCAAGTATATCCCTTTTGACACCCAAGGGGAAGATAGCTGCAGAAGGTCAGAGAAGAATGGTGAAAGAGACACATGTTTAAACAAAGAGATTAGCCTAGATTCTTCCATAAAATTGTAAGCAGCTTCAATTATCTTTAGAAGCATCAATTCTTAGTGAATTGGGCCCTTATCCTACCCCCTAGCCATATCCCTTTCTCCCTTTGTAGTATTGATTTAGCCTTTCCCACTAATTGTCTAATTAGGTTGCTATAGCTGTTAATAGAATAGTGTGCGGACGTCTTAACCTCTGAGATCCTAATGACTTGTGCATATTAGAGCAACTATCAAATACGTATTGAATCCCTGTCTTTGTTTTAAAGCTGAAAAAATCTCTTTGTATTTTACAAGTGCACTTCCGAACGGGCTGTAGTTACAGAAGCACAGCCCTTTTGAATCATCATCCATGTCTGTAGACCCTAGGTGCTTTTACTCTGGTTCTATTACTTGGTTACAGCACTCCAGATGAAGAGTTTTTGCAAGTAATGGAAGCAACCTAAACCAGATTTGTTTTTGAAGTGTGTCTATTTTGAGTTTTGCGTATTTTCTCTAAAAGAAGCATGAAAAGGACTGTCTCTGCAGTTTTCAGATGGACTGTTTTAAAACAAAGGCAGGATTGTGGTTTTTAGGTAACTATATATATGAAAATCTAGCCAATACTAACATAGAGGTACTAGCCATAGAGCAGCTGGCTGTAGAGGGAAAGCCTCTTAAAATTGTAGCAAAACCAGTTTACGCTGTCAGAGTGATAAAAATGGTGTGACGGGAAAAAGAAAAGCTCCATTCCATGTTGCAAACTATACAGTACACTGAAAAGGTTTAATAATGACTGCATGTGAAAGGGCTAGGAGTAGGCTGCCTGCCACTTCAGTCTTTTCTCTGCTTATGAGAGAAACTCAACTACCTAATACATTTGTGGTGCCACTCGGTTCAAAGGTGAAATTCACCCGGTGGGACTGACTGTTCAGCTGCTTATGAGACTCAGTGATACTGCTTATGGTATCTGGCATGGTAGCACTGCCCAGTAGTAAATGTTTGCAGAATGCAGATCTTACACCGGTGAGGTAAGTTGTTAAGCTCAATCTGCTCCTTCCCTGCTTCTACCAACTGGAAGAAAGTTTATCTTGATTACACGTGGGGGATTGTTTCTCAGTGTGTACTATAGTCACACATTAGTACCAGAGCAGAGACTGATTTCTCCGCTTGTGTGAAACCCTTCTCTACCTAACTACCATCTGGCACACATTAGTATCTTCACAAAGCCTTAGCTTTCTATTACCAAGAAATTCTCCCTGCATTTGCAGCATATGGTTGAGGAAATTTTTTTTTTTCAGAAAATGTGTCCCTTGGGCATGTATTTCCTCTAGATTGCTGTATTAAGAAATGTTTTGCTTTAACGATACTTATGGCTTTTGCTTAAAATTGACCCTTCAAACACATCTAAAATGGGCATATAAATGCATATCAAAGGCAGGTATAAAATATGATTGCTACTTGGCAAGATTTTCTTCTACCTCTATATCCAGCTTTGATTAATTGCTTTCTTATGTTGAGTGCAGCACTATTTGTAGGCTGACCAAATATTGTACACATTATTGTGGTCATTTAACGGGGTATTAATTTGGAGATGTGGCTTAGTCCTTAGGAAAAAGAAGACAAGGAAATCTCATAACCATTTTCTGGCCTGCTCTCTGTCCCATTGTTCCTCTTCTTTCTTGGGAATGAGCACAGGAACTGACAAGCGTGAAATGGTGTAGAAGTGAAAGCTTTCACGCTCCAGCGTTTTCTTGCTTCAAGAGGGCACGTGTTTTCAGCCCATGGGGCCTCTACCTGTCCTCTTGAAAACAGGCAGCCCAGCCCTGCAAACCTTTGGTGAAACAAGCAGAAAGTTAGGATAAGAGTCCATCATCCATCTAGCTGGGTTACCAGTGCTTCCAGCCATGCTGTGGCTTATAGGAACTTTCTGAAACTGGGTAATAATTGGGCTCTCTTTCCTATTTAAGCAACATTAATAGCTCTGTTTTCAACAAAATTCAGCCTCTATTTGCTGTTAAAGAAAGACAGCTAGAGAGACCACACTTCCTGCCATGACAGATTAAAAAAAATACAGTTCCCTTGTCAGCATAAGCTTTCAGACTGAGGTCCAGTGCTCAATTAATTGTGTTTATGATCAGCTATAGTATCTGAAGGTGGTCTCCATGGTGAGAATGCTGAATCTGACCAACTTTCCCTGAGGAGCATAATAGTTACAGGAATTTGTTCTGTCCATGTCCTGTTCAAAGTGTTGTGCAGCAAATCAAAAGTGCCCCTCAAAAGTATGCAGAGGAGCTGCAGGTATTTTCTTGGGTTCCAAAATCATTAATATTCACTACGGTTTCTCTTAAACTGCAGCAGCATCTTAACAGAAGCCACAGATTTTTTGCTGATTTCATCAACATTTTAACCTCATACAGCTGTTAGAAGGTCTAGATAAAATGAAGTGCATGCTTGCGTCAAAAAGCTTGGACACATTGGTGGCCAGCATTTAGATTTCTGATGGCTAGAGTGGAATTGGGAACCGTAGATTCATTAACTCTCTATGTGCATGCTTCTGAGAGCACAGGCCAGCGCTGGCAAAGCACTGATGGAGAAGCTATCTAAAGCAGCCTTTTCAAGGTACAGCATCCTAAAGCTTTATGTGTGTCCAGTGATGCTTTAAAAATGACAGTGAAGCACAACCTCCTCACATCCAGCTCTATAAATTCAGCTCCAAATTTGAACTCCTATACTTCTATAGTACATAGCTGTACTTCTGTCCCAGAGAATCGCAAATGCTTTTTTCTGAGAAGTGTAGTATTTGGGGAAGGAGTGGGAAATAGCCCTTGCTAGAACAGTCAGTAGTCTGGTGTCTGGCCTTCTCCCCATGGGGGGGGACTGAAATCTCAGTTAGGTTGCTAGGCTATTAAAAGGGAGGCAGGAGAATGGAGGACTACTGCTAGTCTGTCCAGTGTTATCCAAAAAGACAACATTATCTGCCTTTTTGTCTGAATGATCTGATTCTGATCTTTCAGGAAAGTAGGTAAAGGAAAATGGAGTTATTCCACATCAAGGACTGGAGCAGTTTGAGTCCTGCTGAAAATATGACATTTTGGTGCACGTAGGGAAAGGGAACTCTCAGAAGCAAGTGATTTTAAAGTCAAAATGTGGTGTGGAGGGAGTTTCAATCCCTCTTTCCCAGGAGCCAAGGAGTAGAGAAGCCACTGAGACATCCTGGTTGAAGCCAACATTCAGAGTCCATGAACTTAAAGCACAATGCATTTTGGGTGCTGACCTACTTCTCAGGATCAAGTTTACAAAGCTGCAAGTATATTTATGCCCCAGCCAAACCAGTGTTAAAATCGTTCAGTGCTTCCAGCAGCAAATGTCCTGTTAGTGTGCTGTTGTTAGGGTGTATTCAACCAGTGAGGAGCTCCTCAGCCGTTTTCAGGACAGCAGTAACAATGTGTACAGCAGCTGTAAAACTCAGTATAACAGGACTGTAATCCTCTCTTCTGGTCTAGAGGTGTGCGCTGATCTCCAGCAGCCTATGTGACAAATGCAAAGCAGATCACATCCTAAATTTTCTTCAGAATGAGCATGCAGGCATTCAAAGGGGCCCAGAGCAAGCGAGCAATGCCATGCCTCTGTCCTAACAGGTCTACCAGCCAAGTGAGATTTGGAGGCCATGGTAGTTGTGGGTTCTTGGCCAGTTTTACATAGTGAGGCCTTTTCTTCACTGTTAATTTGAGCAGAAATAATGTGCAGCTTCATGCTAGCAGTCCTTATGTCAGAGCTGTTGTATAACACCAGCTCGGACTAGACCAGTGGTGATGATGCAAGTGGGCATGAGCCCAGCACATCTTCCATGCCCACCTGGAGTATGATGCCCATACTCCAGGTAGCAGCATCTCGCACCCTTAGGGACATGAGGGAGCCGATGTCTAAATTGTTGCTCTTCTATCATTCCTCTCTAGTTTGGGCCATGCTAGAAGTTGTTCCATTTTAATGCTTAAGTTGTCTTTGAAATTGCTTTTCAACCTAAGCCAGTACCAGGCAGTGTGGACTGACACTTTGGCATTGTTCAGGCAAATGTGCAGAATCCAGCCCAAGGATGTTTGACTAAAACGAAGCATCCTCATGCTGCTCTGCATACCTTTAACACTGCTGGGCAAAAAACACAACCATGAACTAAGCTGCAGCCAACTGCATATGCGCAGTCATCAATATTGTCAGACTGGCTGCTGTGGAAGGTCCAAATTCTGTGCTTCCTCGGGCAGTGCTTTGAAGCCTTGCTCTGCCTAAGAGGTTCACACATGAAGAACAGCAAAGTTTGTGCTCCTGAGCATAAGGTGGTGTGGTAAGTGACTAATGAGACTTGTCTTCCCTACCTGTATTTATAATGTAAACAGGACATTCCAGTTCACTAGTTCCAAGCACCACCTCTTCCGACTCTTGGGCTCGACAGGGTTATGATGCTAGGGGACGCATGCTGGATTGGAAGGATCCGCTTGGTTCATCCGAAAATACAGATCCATATGTGGCAGTTTCATCCCATAATCATCAAGACAAGAAGGGTAAGGCCTTGGAAATGACTTCCTGTGGTGAGGAGGGAGGGGGGGAGGACTGAAGTGTAAGTGCTTCCAGCTGGCTCAGAGCAACATGTAATAAAACTCCCGTGCCATAATTAAAAGCTTATCGTAAAGTCTGAAACTAAACAGCCAATCTCAAACTCAGTCCTAGATAATTCACTGCCTGAGGAAACCACACAAAACAAATAGAAATGTGTGCCTTTTCTGTGTGTACTGTGCCTTTGTATGGAAAGGAGGGAAACAATGGGGACCTCGCTCTCTTTAAACTTGATCTTCCCCATTGTCTGTCAAAGGGAGGTGCATAGCTTGCCGTTGTTCTTAAGAGTGTACTTTCATACTACCTTTTTGCCTGAATTCCTGGGGAGGCTCAGCAGATCTCAGCTAATTTCACATTATTTCCATCTCTCTCTGGCCGTCAGAGGTACTGAAGCTCCGACCTCTGTGCTTGTTTAACCAGTGAAGTTATGCTGACACTGGTCCGAGCCACTGGACCCACAGTCCCACAGTCTTCAGTGGGCCCTGAGCATGAAACGCCTTTGAGATCATCATTAGTGTTTTTCAAAAGATACTTAGGTGATTGCTGGTGAAGGGCGCTCCTCTGTTGTGTTTTTAAAGCCCAAAAAGATGCTTTGATTTAGGTGCTATTTTTCCATGTTCAGCCCTGTGCTGAAGCACCCTTGTGCCTGAGACAAGGGGCAGCCCTGTCATTGGGCTTCTAGTCCCACTTTGCTGTGCATACAAAGAATCAGGCAGAGAGTTGACTCAGCTTGCCACTTGAACCTGCTTGGTGAAGGAGAAGCTCTTCTCCCAAGTGAGCATGGTGGTGCCTCGTAATTCCGTCATGGCCCTTCATAATTCTTCCCACTGCGTCCCCTTCCTATCTGAATGAGGTTAAAATGGTGCCTTTGTAAATAGGGGGCTTAGGTTCAAATATCTCCTCAACCTAGAGAGATTTGAGTCTTTGTTATTCTTCTCCAGGGTGTTCTTAGATCTCTTCTTTCAATTTCTTCTCTGCTGAAGATGTTTCACTCTGTGTGGACTAATTAAGTACTCAGTGGACCAGAAGGAGGATGGGTATAAGCAAAACTCACTTGCTGTGTGGTTAGGGCACTCACCGGGAGCAGGAGCACACGTGAGCTTCAGGCCTTTCTGCTATGAATACTTTATAAAAAACACTTAAAATATTAATTGAAATGTGGATTCCAGTCTCTATTGTTCATGCATTTTACATGAAAAACTCATTAGATAAAAGCATCAGCTGTTCCTGGAGAGGCTACTAGCATGCCAGACCTACTGCTTTGAATTGTCAGCCTAAACTAGTAGGTTACTAAATCACATTCCTTCCCCTCTGTCTGACCTACTGAGTCTTGAGTTCTCTGCGTTCAGTGCAGAAACTTTCAGCAGGGGGTAATGAGCACGTTAACACTGGAAAACAGTTTTCAGCAGAGCTGCAGGAACAGCTGGCGGTGGTCTGGACTGTGAACTCAGAGCCTGGCATTCACAGCAGCCAGAGATACACACTGTCTCCCACAGTCCTGGGATGTCCCGAGTTTCTCATGGAACTCCTCATGGAACTCCTCACGGAGCCTTTGCAGCTCCTGGCCATAGGGGCATTGTGCATCACCTGGCTGGCCCAGCAGAGACAAAGCCTGAAGCAGTTTTGCAGCTGAGGAGACTGGACATTAGGCAGAAGATGCAGTAAATTTTCCTGGGATGCCATGGTGACAATTAATTTAGTAGCCATGGCGTTTAGGCTTGATGGCAGGAAATGGATCACAAAGATCTGAATTCCCTCAGGCAGAAGATATGAACTTGTGTCCCAGCTTCCAGCAATTTGCTTTTCCTGC
Source organism: Numida meleagris (assembly GCF_002078875.1). Taxonomy (NCBI): domain Eukaryota; kingdom Metazoa; phylum Chordata; class Aves; order Galliformes; family Numididae; genus Numida; species Numida meleagris. The sequence goes on from NC_034438.1 coordinate 71,617,742, forward strand.
AAAAAAAAAAGGGAGAAACTGCCATTTACTCTTTTTTCCTTCAGCTGAGTTTTAGAAAATCTATTCTCAGATTTTTTTTCTGAGCTTGATCTTATAGACATTCTGAGAGATTAACTGCAAATCTAAAGAAGAAAAGAAGTCAATTTGTGAACCCAGACAGGCTTACATGTAAGGTAAGCGCAGAGCTCCTCTGCACCCTGCAGAGACTGCAGAGCCTCTGCAAAAGTAATGCAGCTGCCATTGCTCCAACTCAAAACCATAATATAAGGGAGGAGCATCTGTGGGTGTTGAAGGTAAAAGGTCAGATTGCAAATGCCTACTTAAGTTCAGTTTGAGATACTGTCCTCATTTCTTTGAATCTGAACTCTGTTCCTCAGCCCTGGCCCTTCAGCAGGAGGGCAGTTTAGAAAAAGTTATTTCTGGGTGTCAGGTATGTAGAAGAGAGAGGGCAGATAAACCTGCATGCCCTTTTAGATATGGCAAAGTGATTTACCTCCCTCTCCGTTCTGTCCAAGCAATAAATCAGTGATAATGCTGACAGCCAAAGAAATAAAGTTGTTTTTTTTTTTCTTTTTCCTCTGGTCTCAGTAACACCTGGTATTCAAACTGCTTGAAGTGAGAGGGTATTTCTTAGAAAATAGTGTTCCCTCTTCTGAAAGTAAGTGGTGTTTTTCTCCTCCTCCCCGAGGAGATGTCATTAAGCAGACTTGGTGAGGAAGGGAGGAAAGGATCCTTGAACCCAGCTCTTCTGCTGGAGTCTGTTAGGGCTCCTAGGTCAGAAACCAGCAACAGTGGAAGACATGGCCCCTTCCATACCCAGAAGAACACGGAGACGTGCATGCATTTTAATGCCACTATTTGTTATGTGTGGATTTTTACTTTACAAATCTTATGCAAAGCAGTGCTTAGTAGTTGGAAAGCTATCTCTGAAAAGTATCTTGTGTGCCAGCAGCAGCTTTCAGAGGAGCATGCAGTGAAAATATTAACAAAAGTACAACTGTTGAATTTGAGTACTATTTGCTTCAATTCGCCGGCTGATGAGATAACTAAAATTCAGTCATTCCCTCCTGAGGCAGTGACGGTTACCAAAGTGCCCTACTAGCACTTGACACGGTCATTTAAATATCATGCATTCTTGAGTGCCTAATTATGAATATTGACAAAGCTGGAAGCAGTCTACACACAATCAAAACAATGGCGGCAGAGGTGACCGCATGGTTGTTTGCCATTACCATCTACTTGTGTGTTGTCACTCCTTGCCTTGCCCAGCCAAAGCTGGCTGGCTCTAAAATTACTATTGATTAGTTGTTTTAAAAGGGCAAAGGAGAGAGTTCTTGCACAAAATTAAATCAGAAAATGTGAAGCTTACTATTCTTTTATCAAAGTTTTGTTTTCACTTTTGCTGTGTTTTATTTTATTTTTGCACATTCACGGAAAAAATTATTCTTCTTTTTTTTTTTTTTCCTTTTTAACATTTTCTCTTCATTTTGCAAGGCGCTTTGTGGTGTTCTTCATTGGTTGTGTCTAATCCTTCCGATAGTGTTTGCTTTCTTTTCCTGTACATATAACTGTTACCAATTGTACTAATAGTACAAAATCCACTTGCTGCTTTTTCTTTCTGTAGCACGGGTGCTTTGATGATGTCACATCCATCCATATGCTTCACTTTTAATTCAGTGCAGGCATCTTGGGGAATATCTGTGGGGGCGTGGAGAGGGGGGGTTCTTTAAAAGGGTTGACTCATGGGAATGTGACATTTGTGTGCCACAGCTTTAGTAGCTAAATATACTCTGGAATTGTTGTTTCTGAGCTACTTCACATTTCTTGCTAAGATGGAAATGTGTAGTGCAACCCGTAGAGTGGGAATTATGCATTGCTATCCTACTGGCACTTGCAATGTGGCCATTAAGAAATCTGCTTTTCTCTGATTGGGCAAACTGCACCCTCTTTCCTTTTCTCCATCTCCTCCACAGAAAAAAAAAAAACAAAACAAAACAAAAAAACTATGTTCTAGAGTATGTTTATGTTTTGTTTCCTTTCTTGCTGTGTTTTAGTCTCGATTTAATTGCTTTAGTCTTGATTTAATTGTGTGTTTCTCACCTTTGTCAGTAGAGTTTTCCTAACCTCACAGTCTAACCTCCCCTTCTGCTGCCATTGTACCGAGCCTCCCTCCCACCCTTGGCAGTCATGAAGCTCCTCGTGCGAAGAGCTCCAAGGCTTTACCTGTACACCCAGTAGTGCCCCAGTAGCTGTGTCTGTAGTCATTCTACTAACCACAGGGGAAGTAGGTACATCGTACCTACGCTGGTGGAGAGGCCCGTGTGAAGAAAACAAAGTGATTTTCTCTCACCTCGCGGGCCCTTCTCTGCTGTCTGCTGTCCCTTTTGCCTCCCTTTAGAAACGCCTCATGCTTTTCCAGTCCCAGGTTTGCTAGCTTAAATATAGACAACTGCTCAGTTTTCTCATTTGTTCCCCAGATGTACAGAGCCTGCATTTATTGACAGTGCTCATAACTTGGTTTTAGATTTCACTTATGATTTCTTTCTACCCTTTCTTTTCTGCAGCGTTCAGGTGGACATGGTTTACCTGGGCATTGACTGATAAAAGCGTAGCATTACTTTTAGCAGGCTTAATGTTTGCATTCTTATTTGTGTCAACTCTCATTAAGTAAAGATTATGAAGTGGTATCTCCTTTTCTTAACAAAACCAAACTTTTTTCAGTACCAACATGCCAATGGTAAAAAAACTGATTAGAAGCAGGATGCGATGCACATAGTTTATACTGTTAATAGATGCCAGGGTATTTGGATGTCAAGAATGCTCCTGTAGATATGCTATCTATCTGTTAGCATCTGTATGTTACACCTAACAGTTAGTAACTGCAGCCCTCAGGTGATACAGAATTAAGTATCGCTAGCACTAGTCAATAATTTGGAGAGGGCTGTATTATCGGGGAGCCCAGGGGCTGTTCCTTTCAAAAAGTGACTCCAGAAGATGTTTTTTATTGTACACAAGTGGCAGTGTTACTAACTTTTACTGCAATTATCACTACTTGAAAGGTTTACTAAGTGCTGACAGCGCTTATCTGGAGAGTCTGCAAATGTTAGGACAGACTGCTCCAGAGAGACAGACTTGTATGAAATTTCAGGTTACAACAATAAGTGTGAAGTGCTGATTTAACAAGATCCTTTCAGTGTAGACATGAAACGAGAGGGAAAACTCTGTAGCAAAGCAAAGCTTTGGACTCTGTTGGCATAAATTAATCAGCCAGTGTTGATTGTGGAAAGGCTGAGCTTTGCACCGGGAACTTCATTTGCAGAGGTTTTCTTTTGCACAGAATGTTACTCTGTGCTGATACGTGCAGGGATCTAAAAGATTCAGAACATGTCTTATCAGAGGAAGAAGGGAGAACTCATTGTTACCTCGCCAGCAGTTTGTATTCATTCAGATGAAGATTTAATGTGGCACAGAATTTGTCACGAGTATATACTGAGTCAGTGTTTGCAGGTCTGAGGGGGAGGGTTTGGATTTTCAAGGTGAAGCAAATACTGTGTCTGTGTTTCGTCCACGTCGCAGTTAACACCAAGGTCAGAAGGAAATGGCTGCTCCTGAAAAAGGGTCAGGCTGATCCAAAAAGGAGCGGCACCGTAGTCAGCTCTGCCCAGATGAGGCTCAGGAAGCCCTGTCAACTCAAAGCATATGGAGGAAGCTATCCAAATGTTGCTATTCTTTCTCCTGTCTCAAACCACTGTCGGCACAAACATAAAACAGATTGCAAGTACTTTGCCATTCACTAACACTTTCAAGTACTGAGGAAACGATGAAGATGAAATCAGATCTGATTCTTCTCTCTCTGTACGTTGAAACGTACGTTTCCTGTCTGCAGGCTAATAAGTGTTGTAAGAAAGGGAGTAGCGAATTTGTCCTGCCTGATTCCGTAGCATTTGGCTGAGATTTGATGTGAGGGGTTTGCTCACTTGGAGCTGTCATGCTGCACAAAGAGGTTTCAGTACAGAAGACTTAAATGGACTTAGTCCATTTCTGCATATTCACATCTAGATTAAAACCTAATTACTTTTCCCCTTAGGATTTAAACAGAGGCAGATTGGATGAGCACATACTAAACAAAGCCATAAAGGTTTGATTTTTTAAATCTTTTTAGGTGAATTAGCATCAGCTTACTGAAAACATACCTGTTTCTAGAGGACATCCTATTCATGTTTGTCACATATGCTAGCTGCCTAGATGAAGTGCTAAAATATATATTAAAAGAAAAAAGGAGCAAATATTTGTCTAGAATGCCTATCATAAGCAACTTGTCCAGAATCTGATTGTCTCAGAGACTAATCACAGCATACCAGGCCCCTCTGCTGTAGAACATCACTTTAGTCCCTTATCAGATCATTACCAGATAACTGCTGTTAACACTTAAATGAGACCAGATTTCTCAGCAGAGCTTTTAGTGGCTAGATATCTGTATCACAAGACTGGGCTAATAACTTGTACATATGCCAGAAGGTTGGTAACCTCCCCACACTGGAGTTACAGGTACCCAGTGCCATAGACAAGCGGGCTGTGCAGTAAGGATTAAGGGAATGCACCAGACCTGTCCAGAGCAGTGACGCTGATCCTCCCTCTGTTCCATTGTATGCGCATGTCTCTGTCAGTTCCCAGGGCCAGAGACAGCTAATCATCTCAGATTGCATCCCCAAGTTCAAACACAGGCAGGGGAAAAAACAGCACTAATTAATAAAATGGGAACTGTATATAGAATTGATGAAAGAAAAATGCTGGAAGCAACATTTCAGACAACAGACTCTCTTCAAACATGTTTTCTTTACGATTTTTTAAGTTTTTAGGGGAACAAGAGCAAGGAAACAGGGAGTAGACTAAGCATGCTGAATAACAGGACAGTAACTAAGCCATATCCATAAGCCCAGTTTAACTTAAAAAAGGGGGTTGTAATAGAATGCAGCACAGTGGTTTAGTGTGTCTTCTCTGTTGCTAGTCTTCATTTCAAATCTTACACAAAAAAAGCTTCAGCTCATTGAGTCACAGATCTTCTGTAGGGCAGGAAGTGTAGGGAGAGGAACGCTTTACATCATGTATTCAGGCACACACCTGTGCCTGAAGAAATGATGGTACCTCATCCCTGCACCTAACTTAAGCTTTTCAGAAATCAAAATGCTTCAATGTTCCGCTGAGAGTTTGGGTTTCAGATTTAATTTGCAGAAGGGGAAACAGGAGCAGCAGGATTTGAACTGAGAGACAAGAGATATATAATTTATTTGGTAGCAAAAAAACCGCCAGCAACAAGGAGACATTATTGATGATAGGAGAGAATTTGCAAATGTGCAACTGCATAATGAAGACTATCAACGGAGCTTTTCTTTGTAAATGCATCTCCACACTAGTGAATCCTCCCAATAAAAGAAGGATGACGTTTAAAATAGAGCTCATCAAATGTCAAATGTGGCTGTAGGAAGCAGCAGGTATCCTTGACCTGTAATTGTCCACCTGCATAGATTTCAAGTCAGGCTATCCATTTACAGGCTGCAGTGAACAGTGGAAGCCTGTCTTGCTAAAACAGGGAAAAGCTGCCCCAGAACCTTGATCTGCTTTTTCAATAAAAGAGGCCATGTCTAATTTGTCAAGGCAGCTGCTCAGAGTTCGGGGCAGTAGAGCTATTGTGTGATAGACAACATTCCCAGCTGCGCTCATCCACAGCCACCCGGTGAGGACAGCTTGGAGGAGGACCACAGACTGCCTGATGCTTTTGTTTGACTTCTGTAGCGCTGACATATTTATCAAGGGCTAGGAATTCATTCCAGGCTATGCTGGCCCTACAGGGCCGCTACTCTATCTGGAAGCAGCAAGGAATAATTGATGGACAGGATGCTGAATAGCACCGCATTCCATTTTGGGGACATATGTGTTGAGTACAGGGAGGTGCTGGGCAATGCAAACATGCTGAACGGGCAGGAAAGAACTTAGCCTTAAAGCAAGAGATTTCTGAAACAGCTTTGAAATGTGAAGGGATTTAACAGCAGAAAATCTTGCAGCCGAAAGGAGCCTTCAAGTGCCTTTTGGTGCTAAATTAATGCCAATGTATAATTAAAATGTCAATATACTCTTAAAGATATTTGAATAATTCATTTTTTCTAACATAGGATGTACATAGCTTCAATAATGGTATTAATAGTAAGATGTCCTGTAGTAATTTTTCAGCAACCTGAGCATTGACAGTCCTGGTTCAGAGCACTTGCAAGATAATCTGTGGACTGTGAGCTGTTTATTAATTACATGCTTCTGTAACGGAACACTGCATGATTCCTTCTCATGTGGATAACCTCTCAGTGAACAGTCTCAGTATCCCTTTCTGTGCAGGATCCTGACTGGCTCTCTTCTTTTTTTCACTTAGTTTTCTTTAAGACTGTAAAAAAAGCAAGCTTATTAGCTTTTTTTTTTTTTTTTTTCCATCAGAACAGGCTGGTGCTTACTGATTAATAGCATGCTGTTAATTAAAAAAAGCCTGGAGAAGGCATAATTTAGACTTCGCCACATTATTTTTATTTAACATTCTATACAGATGACAAATGTTGTCATATTTGGAAAGCGGTCTTTTCAGTGAATATCCTTAGTTTAGCCAGGTGTTCAGACAAGTGTCACTTTGAGCTATTTAACAGTGAGACAACATAGTCTCTGGTCTCCAATTACAGTTACTGTGACTTTTGCTTTATTTCAAGATTTCACGTTCCAAGATTTTCTCTGCTGGTGTCTCAGGAAGAGAGGGGAAATGCGTTCTTATTCACATGTTACCAAAAAAATTAAAAAGAAAAAAAAATTCTTACGGGCATTTTACTGAGAAGTTTCAAAGCAGATAGAGCAAATTTACTGCTGTATCAAAAATGTGTGTTCTGACAAACCTTCGAGAAAAAAATAGCTTCACCGGCCAAGTTCTAAGCTATTGAAAAATCTCCGTTTGCTCATACCCGGAAGAGACTTGTCACAGTTTGGCAACTAAACACACAGATAACTCCATGTACACTGAATATCGGTGCTACAACTGATAAGCAGTTTAGCCATCTAGCAGATAGTCTGACAGCTCTCCCTGCCCCAGCAGATCAGAATAAGTCAAAGTCTGTGCAGAAGTAGATTTTAACGGCTACACTGACATTAAAAGAGCTTAGAGCAGTTCTTAAAGTAATTGCTCAGGGAGCATTAGAGGCCGTATTTGGCACAGCTGTACAATACAGCAAACATCTGAAATGGCCAGCAGCACTTTTATCATCAGCTTTGTGTCATCCAGGAAGAATACCTGCAGTGCTCTGAAACTGTGCCTCCCAATGGATAGCCTTCAGATCAGTCCCTGCTTCCAATGCCTACCAAAATGCTAAGCCCTGGGTATTAAACTGTAGTTATTCCAACAACAACCAAAGATCACTATTCTCTGTGAAATAAAATCTCAAATGGAGGTGCAACTTGGTAACGTTGTCACGGCTGGGCATAAACTAGGCTGCTCTTTCATATGCCCAACAAGGATTATTTTAATTGGAAGTAATACCAGCTGCATGCTGGCAGTAATATTCCATCTTGTTCGTGCTCCATCCCATCTTACCCACAATTGTGACAGACAATAAAAGAGGAGCTGTTAAAAAAAAAAAAAAAAAAGGAAAAACACACACATTTTTAAAACCATACAAAGCTATTCACTATCGTGTTCTTAGAGGGATTTTTTTTTTCTTGGAGAGCCTGGAAGGTCTGCAATTGCTCAGACAGCCAGTAACAGCTCAGACAGTGCATTTAAGAGTGCACAGGAGCACCTCCTGAAAGGCCATACACCAGTGTGCTCAGCAAGATAACTCTGAAAGTATTCTGAGAAGCGTGTGTTTTCCAATTGTTTCCTTGATCCTAAAACCATAAAACTTCACTGAGTTCCTATCTGGAGGCAAGCATAGCTGTAATTCTGAAGAAATAATGCCAGCCTAGAAAACAGTCATTCACGTTGGTTAATATAATTAACTCATTTTACATGGAGCTGTGGAAAAAATAGAGGGAGGCACCTGCCTCCCTCCACTTATACGTTTAGAGTCATCAGTCTGGCTAGCTGATCAGAGTAACCAAAGCACAGATCATAAAGCTGGGTAAAGACTGAGTTCCACTTGTTTCTCTTCACAGAAGCGAGCAGAAGTGGTCTTGTCATTTGGTGCAGAAAGGGCTGCTCGATTGAGCCTGTGGTGAAATTCTATTTCTGCCATCAGCATACAGCTCCCATCAAGCAGTTCAGTAATTCCCCGTGTGTGTTTGCTGCTGAATGACTCCTGATCAGATGGTCGCAGAGGAGGGCGCAGAGCAGGAGTGCCCTCTGTCCCTTCTGCTGTGTGCTCTCCCCACTGAACCTCTCACACTCGCCACAGTGCCTGCCCAGAGGTTTGGGTATTCTCGGCTCATAATATAGAACATAAAGAGCCCTGCTCTTTTTTGCAGATAGCGTTCAGCTTTATCTCTACAAAGCAGTAGTCTCTATTCAGTGTCTTAAAGAGGTCGTACAGTCCTGCTGCATTTTCTGCGCGTTTTGTCTAAATATGACCAAGCTACAGGCAATGCCCTGAGGCACTCATCCAGTAAGACCCATTAATTTTCCATATCCAGTGGTCCCCAGGGGTATTTGTGCAGTTTGGTGTGCGGTTGAACTAAATTACTGATATCAAAATCAGCAGGCACTTGCACGTACCCAGCATCCAGAGCTGGGTGGACAGTATAGTTTCTCTCTGCTTGCTCATGGCAAGACAGCTTGATGACATCAGCTCTGCTTCCCTTGAAGGTTTGGACTCAGCTACACTGTTTTTAGGAAAGAAAGAAAACACGTATCACAAAGATTGCGATAAAATTTTTTACAGTCCCAAGTGCCAGGGGAAAAAAATGAAGCGCTAACTTCTCGCATGGAAATTTGTATATCTCTAGATCAGTAAACACTTCTTGAGAGCTACTCTGCAGATAGGAGATAAGCCAGTCAGCTCCTTGTTCTAGCACCTACCTTCATGTTGATTAGCTAGCTGTGCAAGCTGCCTGGTTTGCCTGCAGCAGTGGGAAATACTGGCTTTAAAAAAGTGCACAAGCAGAAAATGAACAAACATTACAGTAAATTCATAAAAAAAAAAAGGAGATTTGAAACAGCACCAGAAACAAGCGGAAGGCTGGGGGAGTAGTTGTAGTGCAGAAACACAGCTGCCATAAAGCGAATGTGCAACGTATCTACCTGCCTCTGCTGACAGTCAGAGGGCAGCTGGGTGTGCTGGAGAGGAAACAGATCTGGGCACACCTCTGTGGCAAGGTTTCTGCTGGCCCCAGGGCAATTCTTGGAGCAAGGTCAGCGCCTACTTGCCACACTGTGCACTCTGAGATGGAGTTCACGTCATCCAGCAGATTTGGCCAGAGCCGTCACTGCGCGCATTAAAAGAATGCACAGATGGGAAGCATCAGTGAAGTTATGGCATTGAAGTATAAATGTACGTCCAGTGTCTGTGAGATGGAGAGGCGATGTAAAAATTAGGGTAACAAAATAAGGTAAAAAATGCAGAGAACCATAAGTTTGACAGACAAAGGGAAACATGCATGAGAGAAGCCAAGACTAGAGATACAAAATTAAATAAGAGATGACAGTAGCTGGGCAAGACATCCAGTAGGAAAATGCTACCTGCTACCCCAGGACGTAGCTGGAGTAACCATGCTTGCTTCACTGGAGGTACTGCAGATTAGAATTAATGTAACTGGGAGGAAATAAGGCTTCTGATATTTATATTGGAAGAGTCGTGAGATACAGAGGAAGAACTAGAGGTAAAATCAGTCTCACTGGCTGTTACAACCAGTGTTTCCAACTCGCTGCAATTTTGCAGTCACTTAACTTATTCAAAGTCACCTGAGGCTGTGGGACTAAAATACAAAGGAAAAAGATAAACCTAACACCAGCCACATATAAACTATTTTCTGCCTAGAGCCTCAGCCCTGTAAATATTCCTAGAAGAAGCCGTCTTGTCTTTTACTGACCACTGGGAGCATGTTTTAATTCCTTTAAAGTCCAGGTCCTGAAGGAAATACCTGCAGCGTTCATGAGTGCAGGGAAATTAATCCACAGTCTTGCTTTCTGTCACAAAAAATACCATGCTGGCATTTAAATGGTGGAAAAGGTTTCATCCTCTCTCTGCGTAAGAGCAGGCCTAACACGGTCCAGCTCTGTTCCTAACCAGCAGCCCAGCTGTGAGCAGGACTATCCCTAGAAAATGAAGATAGTGTGTGTGAGTGAACATTGTTAGCTTGGTCCCCTGGTTGTATGACTTGAAGATTTTTTATCAAGAACCTCAGAGGATAGGATATGTATATAGGGCATAATCTTGGTTAAATGTCTTGGATGTTGAACAGATAATTCCTTCGGTAGTTCAGCTGTGATGTGCTTAGTTACCCTCGTAGCTTATAACTAGCATTTCCATTTTTGTGTCTTTAAAGAAGATCAGAGCTGAAGCAGAAACGTTTTTTGGTTTTGCGTTGTATATAGCGTTTGAAATTTAGCCCCAGTAAAGGGCTGCTTTGCGCTTCAGCCTGCTGATCAGAGCTGCTCTTGTTGACATCCAGCAAACTTCACTTCTCCCCGTTGTGCAGAAAGGTCGTAGTTCAAAACAGGCTGTAAGAAAGGAAAAGCAAAACCACAGAATTTCTCAGTGACAGCTTCTTTCCTTGACTCTGCACATAAAAACTGCTCCCGGAAAGGCACTGGGCTGCCCAGAATGCATAATGCCCAGAATGCATAATGCCCAGAAATGCATAATGCCCAGGAAAAAAAAAGGGTTCTGCCTCGTCAGAGAAGCTGCGTACAGTAAAATGGAACTGTGAAGATGAGAGATTCACTTTGCAGGCTACAACAACTTCTCTGGAGCCTTGAATTCATGCATATTCAGCCAAACATATGTAAATCTGGTTTAATCCAGCTGTGAACAATCCCTGAAGTAAACTAATAAGAGCAGCTGGGTATGCTTAAGCTCATCCCAGGCATAGGAGAAAGGTCCCAGAATGTGCACTTGAGCTTCTTTTACGTCATTAGAGGAAATACAGCAGACTTTAAAGGAAACTTGTGTTTTTAAGATGCAAAGCAGTATAAAGCTTGCCTCTGCTGAGACAAGCTACAAAAGAATTAATTTTCCTTGACATTTGGATTTTATACATCTTGTTTCATCTACCGCAAAAGCCTGCTTTACTGTTTTAAGGGACATGCTATATCTGCTTATTCTCCATCACAAAGAAGCATCTAAAATTATCTTTGCTCACTGGGAAAGGATGAGAGGTGAAGGAAGGTACTGAAATCAGAAAGTTCAAAATGATCAGCCATTGCATGCTGCCTGCCAGTGGAACTAAGGTTCTCAAGCTCTTCCTAGTGCAGGAACTGCCCTTCAGGATACTGAGTGGGACAAATAACATTGGGCTGGCTTCAAGACTGTAGTGACTCTCATCATTGCATCATAGATTCAGGTAGTTGTGTACCTCAAACCTTCTCTCATACATGAAAACTTAATAAATTGGTTTATTTACAGTTACAGCTTATAAGTAACACAATTTTTATAAAGAGCTAAGAGCTTGCTGTTCCAATCATTTCCTGTTCTGCCTCCTGTTCATTTCAGTGGGGATGGAAGATGTCTAGGCATGAATTTGCTGGTTCAGTGCCTGTAATTTCCATCTATATTAATCACTTTCAATAAAGAACTGCTCCCTTATAATTGCTGAAAATTCACAAGTATGACAAAGTATAGGTTTTGTTTGGCAGCCGCGATACATAGAAAAATTGTGTTGCAGGCTCATAAGAACAGCTAATCGTAAACTCTCTTCAAAATATTTCAAGACTTGTGTTTTCTTGGATGGACAACGGTGGAGTAGTTTCACAGAATTGTAGGGGTTGGGAGGGACCTCTGGAGATCATCTAGTCCAACCCACCTCCTGAAGCAGGCTCCCTAGAGCAGGTTGCAGAGAAAAGTGTCCAAGAGAGTGCTGAGTATCTCCAGAGAAGGAGACTCCACGGCCTGTCTGGGCAGCCTGTTCCAGTGCACTGCCACTCTCCAAGTAAAGATGTTCTTTCTCATGTTCACACGGAACTTTCTATGTTCCAGTTTGTGCCCTCTGCCTTTTGTCCTGTCACAGGGCACCACTGAAAAGAGCTTGGCTCCATCCACTTGACTGCCACCCTTTAGATATTCATAAGCGTTGGTAAGATTCCCTCCCATCCTTCTCTTCTCCAGGCTGAACAGTTCCAAGTCTCTCAGCCTTTCCTCAAAAGTGAGATGCTCCAGGCTCCTCTCATATTTATAGCTTTCCAATGGACTCTCTCTAGAAGTTCCCTATCTTTCCTGAACTGGGGAGCCCAGAACTGGGCACGGTACTACAGATGTAGCCTCATCAGGGCAGAGCAGAGGGAGAGGATCACCTCCCTTGACCTGCTGGCCACGCTCCTTTTAATGCACCCCAGGATCCCACTGGCCTTCTTGGCCACAAGGGCACACTGCTGGCTTATGGCCAACCTGTCATCCACCAGGACCCCCAGGTCCTTCTCCGCAGAGCTCTTCTCCAGGAGGTCAGCCCCTAAACTCTACTGATGCACGCGGTTATTTCTTTAACCTTTCTCACACAGCATATACAGCTCAAAAAATGCAGGAATTAGTATTCTCCGTCTTCTCAAGCATGTGTTATCTCCCCTTTTTTACTAAGTTGCAACTGTTTTTTTTTCTATAGGGAGTCATGTTGACAGTCATTCATCAGATGTGAGAAGGACCGTAATTTGAAACAGTTGAAAGGAGAAATAAAACCACCCTTAGAGATCAATAGGTGAACCTGTCCTGGAGGGATTGCTTCTGAAATAAGTCTGATTAAGGGCCAGAGCATACTTGACAGAGGCCTCTATGGCTGATTTGATTGCACAGATCCTTTTCAAGCTTGCTAAGTGTTAGTTGACTCATGTTATCTACTGATTTTCTCAAAGATCTGAAGTATACTTCCTCTTCATACCTGTAGTGATCCCTTGGGCCACTTGCTTCTGCTTTTTTTTGCTTAATATCTCTATCAGCTTCGGGTGGCTGTCTTTGAGAGTCATAAGAAGATACTGGAGTCATGAGGAGACAGACAGGTCTTCTCAGCAGTCATGCAAAACTTACAGACCTTTACAAATCAGAAATACAGATTTACTGTGAGGGAAACAAACAAAAGATTTGCCAGCAGTTTTAACGATGAATCTTTCAGTTAATACTTTTTCTATCTATTAACAATGACAGTCCAGAAAAAAAAGTAGATGGGAAAAATGGATACTGGGTAGACCTGCACTGAGTCTGCAGAACAAGGCCTTGCAGCCAGGAGGTTGATAAAGGAAAGAAGTTACTTGCCTTTTCCAACAAAGCACTTCCAATAAAGTGGCTAACGTCAAATCACTGGCATCATAATGATTTTTATTTATTTCAAACTTTGAAATTATGTCTTCAAGAAAGGTAATAGCTCAGAATGCTAAACTCTCAGCATGGTAAACTCTGGCCATTCATGAACTTGCTGTCACTTTAATTCTGGGTGTCCAGTTTAACTTCATCTGATTTTTTTTCTAATCCTGTTTCTGGTTAAAAAGGAGGAAGAAGGCTTGTTAATACCTGCAGGGATTTTCCAGGCTGAAATAGTCTTTTAGCAGCATGAAACTGTCTGTAAACACAGTTCTAACACCTGGAGACACATGTTGAAAACCTTTTCAGTGGCATTTTAAAAAGACATTCAGGAGCCCATAAAAACCTCCATCCATAATGAGCCTGTGCCAGCATTCCTGCAAGTCTAAGCAGAGGGAGTCACACATCAGACAGAAAAGCTTACACTGAAGAAAGAAATTAACTGCAAGGTTTTCTCCTTAAATAACAACAATAAAGAAACCATTGTGCCTTTGTGGAACAATGACTTGCTGTGTGGAAAGTCTCAAGTGATTTTGTAGGTGTTGGAGATGGAAGTGGGCTGATTCCTATTTAGGCAGAGAGGTGAAGTTTAAGTCACAAAGACACCCACTCCCTGACTTCTGTAAATGTGTGGTCTAGACTTAAATACTACCTTATTCCCTGGTAGTTATTCTCCCATTTCCCTGCCAAAACATCATTCTTCATTTCCCACCTCCATGTTTCAATTTCATGCGTGCCACCATTTTCGGTTATTACTTTACCATCTGTTGCTGACAATGGTGGAAAACTAGACAGTGACAGCTCCCTGCAGGGATGATCACAGAGCGTTCTTGATGCACGTGGCATGTGGTCGCCTCATTGTCCAGTGTACACTTCTCAAGGCCATAAATCATTTCTGGAACAGAAGTGTCTTTGTATCCATATCGCAGCTAACTGTAGTACTCAAACAGAAATGCGTGATATTTAGTGACAGGCAATGAGGTTGTTCATGTACAGGAACCTGTGGTTATAGAACCAGATATTGCTCTCTGCCCTGCTCCTGTTATTCTTGCTGATTTTAACTTGGTTGTAAAAGAAGGCAGCATCTGGCCTGTTGTATCACTAAAGCAGCCTCAAGTTAAGCTGTTCAAACTAGGAAGTAGATACTTGTTTTCATCCATCGAGCAGTTGTGGTGGTTATAAACTGGAATTACTGTTCGTGCTCACTGTAAAGCATAGACCATTACCCAGATTTGGAGGAAAATGACTGTGGAGCTCTTCTTGAGGGTTTGCCATCTCTATTCCTCATCACTGATGAGAGAAAGAAATTCAGCCTTCCTCACGAGAGATTTCTTTTTTGTACTGCATATACTAAAAAGATACAGCTCTTTTGTTGGTTCTCCAAACTTTAAGTCTCCTTTCTGCAAATGCCTCTTAATTACTGTTCTCCTGAGACAGACACATTCATCCAAATGAGAAATAAGAAGGCTAGGGCTCCAAGACTAATAAAGATCCCTGTGGAGGCATTACATTTTATAATACTGCCCAGTCTACCTTTTTCTAGGGTAGGATTTTTGTTCTTCATTTGGTCATTCTTTCACCACCTAATTTGATAATACTGATTACATGCTTGTGAAAATTTGTGCCAACTGCAGTAGAATCAAAACCCCTTTACCACAACTTAGACTTTCCTTTGTCTAGGCAGAGAATCCTTTGGAGGACTTCTTACTTCAGATCTCTTTCCAGGTAGACCTTTCATCAATACTTTTCAACTGCTTTTCTGCAGATTTTAGCTCACTTTTTTTTTTTTTTTTTTTTTTTCTAAAATGAGCCAGAATGTATCATTCTTAAAGTTTTCCCGTAAAAAGTAACCATTTATCCCATCAGGGAAGGAAGTTTGGCTAGGCTAATGTAATTTATTCTTGCCAAATTTATATTCACTTTTTTATACTTTGATTATAAAATTGGTGGCTTAATCGTTTGTTCTGCTGTCATCCTCATTCTGACAACTGGAGTGTCAGTTCTCTCATTTGATAGGCTCTCCGTGTCTCTCTTGTCTCTGTTTTGGTCAGCACTGCATTGCCTGCATTTGTTACATTTCTTATCACAGATCAGGGTTTTTGCTGAAATATGAAGGAAGGAAAGGAATAAATGCTTTAATATCCATATATTTTATGATTTGTCCTCCCTTATTGAAACTTGCAGTACTGGCGTTTGTTATTCCCATTCCCTTATGCTCACGTCATGTATTCTTCAGGATGATGAACTATATTCATATGTGATTACTTCACCCTAATTACGTTTCTGCCCTCAGAAGATTTTTCCTGTTAGAATTAGAACAACCAGAACATGCACAGAATAGTTACATCAGCATTTTCTTGCAAAGACATTTTCAGCACTGTGCACATCTTGTACTATTTAGCAGGTGTCCAGGTGAAGTCCTAACCCTTGAATACTTTTGTTAGCTGATGAAAAGAAGAAACCTCATCTCCTTCATGCTTACGATTACCTAGCATACAGTAGATCCATATTATTTTACCAGCTCTAGTCTTTCCTCTCTTATTTTCACCCACAGACATTCAACAAGTCATTTCAGAGCTAAAATACTTTGGAATTTTGGAAGCATTGTTCTTAATATCTTATTAACCAACCAGCCAGCCAACCCTCTGTATCTTACCTATAAGCTCTGCCTGAAGAAGTGAATTGTATATCAGATCTTCTCTCTCATTAGATGAGTAAGAAGAAGTGATTTTTTATGTTCCAGGTTGGGATAGTACAGGGTGTACTGAATATACGGAGAATATTGTTGATGTTTGAAGATGCAAAGAAAAGGACATGGGATGAAATTACAGAAAGTTAGTGGAGAAGGAAGGATCGTGTTGTTTACAGGAATCACAATAGCCATGAAAATTGGAGAATATCAGGTGACTGGCCCCCTGAGTAGCCAGAACTAACAGTCTGTCCCACATGGGCAGACCTGCAGTGCTAAACCCAGTTGTGATTTGCAATGGATGGATTTTTACTTCAATGGAAAACTTGAAGGAGACAGATAAGTGTCAGTGTATTTGTGGCATTTACCTGCCCTTAAAGTCTGATCTTCGAACATGCAAATATTTAAGCCCATGTATGTCTTTGAAGCTTTTTGGCTTTTACTGCTATTCTACCCCCAGGCCTTTCCCAGTGCTACGTTAATTACAGGTAATTCTGTAAACAGAAAGTAGCTGGGTGTTATCTGTGGTAGTATGTCTACAGGTACTGCCACAAATAAGCAAAAGTATGGATGAGCGCTTCAAACTGCGTAAAAGGAAATAAGCAATGTGTTTTCCCAATTTGAAGGAATGTGTTGCAACCAACAAAATGCTAGACAGAATATTTTAGAAGTAAAAAGTAATAGTTCTTTGCATAGAATAACTGTTTTATTATTAAATATATACTGGAAGCAACACAACAGTATTTATATCAATCATATTTTACAGTCTGCTTCCACAGCATCTAATAGAGCCAGCCCAGGCTGTTTTCCAGTGCATAGTGTCTTAGAAGGGTGTCAGATAATACACAGCTATAAGATTTTTCAATCGCAGGTATTTCCTCAAAACTAATAGTTGAAATGCTTTATCTGACTTCCAAAAGTCTAGGCCTTTCATTATTTTTTTACAGTTATATTTTCTCAAATTAATTCTTACAGTAATGAGTGGTAACGAATGATGCTGAACTGTGCTTTGCAAACTGTGTAGTTCTTTGAAAGCTGCAGGATGTGTAAAAGCAATCACAATGCTAAAACACTGTTCTGTTTGCTTTCAAACCACTTTCTGGGTGCGTAATTGGGATCACACTCCTGCCTATTCATCCCATACTATGAGAGAAGTTACTACTGGTGGTAGGGGCTCGAGATGTTTCAGCTCATAATCAGTTTCATAATCATTAATGCAGGTCGCCCATCCTAATCATTTCATTTAAAGTTGTTAGGAATACTTTCATAAGGCACTTGGATGTGATCCATCATAAAAAAGTAAATGACCTCATTAACCTAGGTTTGTGTCCAGAGAAGATCCACCTGCCTTGAGCAAAGCCAGTAAATTTAAATATCTTTTCTCCCTCGTATAGGAAACATAATAAACTCTGGGAGGGCTTGAGCTCTAGAGGAAGTAGCCAGACTCAGGCTGATCTAAAGCCTTCCTAAGTCTTTGCTCGTAAAACACCTGCATTATGAGCTGCAGCATTTCAGCCAGCCTTTTCTTGAATAGGCATGGTCACTCAGGCTGAACTGTGTGATAATTTTGCGACATTCGTTGTAATGAGTTCGTATCCATCGGTAATATAAAACTGATGGCAAGATTTCGTGCTGCCTTTGTATGCAGGGATTGTGATTTACACTTGTCAGCTGTAGAAGAGCACTCAGCCCTGAAGCCAGCAGGAAGTGCCAGGCATGGAGCAGCCATCCGCCCATGGCTGTGACACTGGGCTCTGAAGGGAGCAGGTCAGCTTCCCCAGAGCAAACTGGTTTCTCTGCTGTAACTCCTTCCTGAAAGACCTATAACCATTTGAAGGAAACCTCCATCCCAGTGGCTAGTCGTTTTTCCTCCCATGTAGGGAGTAGAGCAATGTTCTAATACTGCATGTCACATGAGTTCAAGTCCTTCCATGGAACCATCCAGAGAGGCTTGAATACAAGGCTCCCGTCCTCAGCCTCCATGTCACAACTGCAAATGATGGGTAAAGAGGCCAGAAATCATTCAGCTAGGAGAAGTCCTGACCCATCCTCTAGGGACATGGATGGTTTCTGCTTCCAGACAGCCAGGCTTAATGGCTGCAGGTCCTTCCCTATTTAGGTGGGTGCTGAGCAGGTATTTTGAGCCATGTTACTGAAAAACATTAAGACTTCAGTGCAGTGAAATACTGCTCCTCCTGATGGTACTGCAGCTGCTACACTGTGCCTCTGGACTTTACAGAGGAGCTTTGTGTGTGGATTTAAGTTACAGGGTTGGGCTCCACCAACTTTTGCTTGGTGCTCATGACAAAGAGTAGAAAAATCTGACCACTGGAAAGCAGCTGTGCTTTAAAAAAGCATTCTCAGGAACATTTGATTTGAAGATAATTTCTACTTATACATTGTTTCCTGAGGTCTGTTTTCCTTCCCTTACTCCTTGACTATGAAGGTGTTTGTATGATTGCAGAATCTAAGCTTCATAAGGGATCATCTGCTCCTGCTCTTTATTCTCATGAAATCGCAGTCCTCCATGACAGCATAACAACTTCCATGGCACCTGGCTGTGATGTCACAAACAGGAATTTAAGATTTCAAGAGCTGTTTTAAATATAAAGTCCCTATCTTGAAGGAAATATCTCATGTCCAACTAAACACAATAACTAAATGGGTGCAGAAAATACATAACTATAGTAACAGTACTCTGGCTAGGCAGAGTACTGTAGAGTACTTATCAAAGGTTTCTGTGAGATAATGACAACCTTTCGATGCTTTTTTAGCATAGTTTGCTGAGGAGTATTTTGCATTTGATTCTAATTCTGGGCCACTAATATCTTGCCTGCCAAATACGTCAAAAGACGTTACCCTAGGAGGAGGTGATTTGTGACACGGAAGTTTCGTATCTTTGTGAGGTCTCAGGAGAGCCTTGGAGGTACTTTTTTCTGTCTTGCTCTCTCCTGCAATAAGGACATGGCCGGTGTTTCCTTAGAGCACGTGCAGCTTATAATGCCCTGGCATTTGTACGCTCTCTGGACAAAGGGCTGGGAGAGACATTCCTTCAGCCCCTTGTAAGCCAGTGGCTGCACCTTGTTAAACACAAAGAACAAAACCAGAAATGAGAACACAAACTAGAGGCGCTGTGCTTGTGTTTCATTAGTGCTGCTGGCTTGCGGCCCAACTATGTCAGGAAAAGAAAAAAAAAAAGTTACTTTCTTTAGAAATTCAGGGCATTGATTAATGCTGTGTTAGCATCTTCAGACCGAGGAGAAACACTCTGCCATAGATGCCTTTTCTGGCAGCAAGGTCTTGGAGGGCCAAGGGAGATTTGACAATAATCTCTGACCACAGCACAGGGCCATAAAAAAGAGGCCCTCAAAGTCAGAGCTTTCAGCAGAAAAAGCATAAGCTTCAGCACAGAGGTAAGCCTAAAGCCTATTCATGTGTCCAGAACAAGCGAGAGCTTTAAAAATTAAAATAGCAAGGACAGTCCTCTAGAAGGCTCAATACATTCCCGCAGTGCTCTGTCTTTCATAGTTATTTAATCATCCTCCTGAAGCTCAGGCATGTGACACTGACTTTTAAAACATATGACAAAGATAAAAGAGTGACACGCAAAGAAAGGAGCCTTAAACAATGTGGGATGCACTTCTCTGATATTTGCAGAGCTCCTCTCCTCTCTCTTCCTTTCACAGGATTTTCAATGTGAACCATTTAGTAAAAATAAGTAGTAAAAATAAGATGGTGTTAGCTGAACAGAGATTGAGTGGAGGGAAGGGAGAAATAACCAGTATGTCAGGGGAGGAGAAGTAATAGCTCTGACCTCTCAAAGTGAGTGTGTATTTGCCCAGGGCATGGATTTCAAACTGACTCCTCATGCCCTGCAAATGAATTCTTTCTCCCCTCCTGGACTTCATATTGTTCAACTCCAGAACTGAAAAACCCAAAGCTGTTCATGTAAGAAGTAGCTGGCAGGTACAGTATATCTCTAGATTTTGGCAAGCTGGTCAAAAATCATTTGCAGAACGTAAACAAACCTCCTCGGAATAAAGTAGTTAAAGATAAGTGTCCTTTTCCCTGCCCTTGGTTTGCTTAATCACTGTATGCTGTTTATTGCAGGAGTGATTCGTGAGAGTTACCTGAAGGGTCATGATCAACTGGTGCCGGTCACCCTGTTGGCCATTGCAGTAATTCTAGCTTTTGTAATGGGGGCCGTCTTTTCAGGAATCATAGTGTACTGTATCTGTGACCATCGCCGCAGAGATGTGGCTGTTGTGCAGAGAAAGGAGAAGGAACTGACCCACTCCCGCCGCGGCTCCATGAGCAGTGTTACCAAGCTCAGTGGCCTCTTTGGAGATGCTCAGTCCAAAGAACCAAAGCCTGAAGCTATCCTCACGCCCTTGATGCACAATGGCAAGCTGGCTACACCAGGCAGCGCTACCAAGATGCTGATCAAGGCTGACCAGCACCATCTGGATCTGGCCGCCCTGCCAACCCCGGAGTCCACCCCAACCCTGCAGCAGAAAAGGAAGCCCAGCCGCGGCAGCAGAGAGTGGGAAAGAAACCAGAACCTCATCAATGCCTGCACGAAAGATATCCCCCCAATGGCCTCGCCCGTGATCCCAACTGACCTGCCACTCAGGGCTTCTCCTAGCCACATTCCCAGCGTCATGGTTCTGCCCATTGCCCAGCAAGGCTACCAACACGAGTATGTTGACCAGCCAAAAATGAGTGATGGGGCTCAGATGTCTGTGGAGGACCAGAATGCCACCCTTGAGTACAAAACCATCAAGGACCATCTCAGTAGCAAAAGCCCCAGCCATGGGGTTAACCTGGTGGAAAATCTTGACAGCATGCCGCCAAAGGTACCTCAACGGGAAGCCTCGCTCGGGCCCCCGAGCACCTCCCTGTCTCAGAGTGGCCTGAGCAAGCGGCTAGAAATGCACTCTTCTGCTTACAACGTGGACTACAAGAGAAACTACCCTACAAACTCACTCACAAGAAGTCACCAGGCGTCGACCCTCAAAAGAAACAACACCAACTCCTCTAACTCATCGCACCTCTCCCGAAATCAGAGCTTCGGCAGGGGTGACAACCCACCGCCAGCTCCGCAGCGGGTGGACTCCATACAAGTCCACGCTGCACAGGCACAGGCCATGACTGTATCTCGACAGTCGAGCCTCGCCACGTACAATTCTCTGACCAGGTCAGGGTTGAAACGCACGCCCTCGCTAAAGCCAGATGTACCTCCCAAACCTTCCTTCGCTCCGCTCTCCACGTCCATGAAGCCCAATGACGCGTGTACATAATCACAGTGGGGTGGGTGGGGGGAGAACAGCAGTTAAGCAGAAGTTGCCCTTGAAAGCCAGTGTTCTGCAACTGCTCCTCTGAGAAGATGGTTGTTGCAAGCTGAGGACGTGTTGTTTCTGCTCTCTGGGAAAAGTGGAATATTTTTTTAACCCGAGCCATATGACCTATGGTTGAAGGTTTGCAATTGCAGGACTCGCCCCCACAGCCCTCCAGTTCTTTGCTCAAAGGACTAGCTCTCCATCACAAACATTGAGCCAAAAGCACACAGGTGAAAGATGACTGTGACATTTCACCCCCCAAACTGCACAGTGCATTCCTGAACTGGGAAAGAGTGCTCTGGAAAGCAAAACCAGTAATTAAAAACATAATAAAAATTAAAATAGAAAAAGAAAAAAAAAAAGGAAAAGAAAAAAGAAAGAAAAAAAGAATCCATTGATAAAGCTAACTCTGACTTAACAATGGCAGAAGTTTACTAAATGCAGGTACTGTGAAATGCCCATCAGTGTTACAGCCATTCGGTTACAGCAGTTATAATGCCATGCTGGGCAAACTATGTCATAGATTTCTGCTACCTGTCTCTTTTAATGAATAACGTGACTGTTAACGCAAGTAACTCCTCTTATTTATTGTTCAACTTTTGTTTTTCCTAAGGAAATGACTTCCGCATATCATCCTGTGAGCAGTTCTTCAGAGAAGTACCTTGAAAGTTATACCTATTTAACGTGAAACCCGTTAACTGGAGTAATTAAAACTTTTATTTTTCCAATAAATTCACTGAGTTAATTAAGTTGGAGCTGGAATTCTGAACTTTGTGCCTGGACTGTCTGATTAGCTGAAAAAAACAAACAAACAAACAAAAAAAAAAACGGGGATATCTATTTAAGTCTATCAGCTAATTAGCTGGCTTGGCCTCTGACCTAAGACAGCGACAAACAAATACCACAGGTTCATAACTTTTAACGCAGCTGCAAGAGAAGCTCTGTAAAAGCTGCACTTTTGTGCGCCATTGCTATCAACATAGCTTTGTCAGTAGCTAATACTTTCTGTGACGGCACCAGCTTGTGATGTGCCATCTCATTTCACCTTGCATGTGAGACGGCAAACGAAATCTTCAAACAGTGTGAACTAATTAATATGCCGGCTGTTACCATGCATAAATTATGGTCTTATCACACGGGTTTTTCGTGGGAATATATCTGTGAATAGCCTGTTTTCTTCCACATGTAAATTTGTGCCTTACACCCTCCGTTGTGTATAATTGTGAGCTGTAGTATGTAAAAAACCTTTTTCTTTTTCCCCTTGGAGTAATGCAAATATTTATTGGTCCTCCCTCGTCCGCGCCCTCTCGAGAACTGGAGCGAAGGCATTGCAAGAAGAATGTAGCGGCCATCGGCATAACCCCACAACCCTCGCTAGACCAGGCCAGTGCCATCCCCTCTGGGTCTCAGTTCCGCTTCCCAGCCGTGCCAAGCCCTCTCCCCACAGCACTCTCCCGCCGCGCTGCCCCTCAGCACCGTGCCACGATCGCTCTCCTGGCAGCACTGGAGCCACCAACGCCTCGTCCTTGGGGACGGCGAGAGGGGCCGTGCCCCGCGGCCCACCCGGCGGGGCACGCGGAGCTAGGCCAGGCAGGCAGGCTCCTGCTGCAGCGACCTGCCGCTGCTCCGGGAGGATGCTGCGATGTTATTCTTCCCCTGGGGGAAAAAGGAAAAAAAAAAAAAAAAAAAAAAAAAAAAAAAAAAAAAAAAAAAAAAAAAAAAAAAAAAAAAAAAAAGTTTTTTTTTTTTTTTTTCCTTTGTTTCTTTGGTGTGACTGTGCATGTAGCTAGCGTGGGAGTGTGCGCGCGCACAGGTGTGTGCGTGTGTGTGTGCGCGCAGGCGTGTAAGTTCCTTTTCCAGTCTTTCAGTTTATGCAAAAAACGTAGATGTGTTTTTAATTTGTTACAATAACTGTGTCAACATACTGTAGACAAACGATGGGGATCGCTTCTAAGCTTTTTATATATATATATATATATATATCTACTGAGCAGTATGTTTGAGTAAGGTGGTTGTTTCTGTTTCAATTTGTTTTTTTAAAATTTTATACTTCCATTTGTTTTTCAGGATTTTGGTTTTGTTTCTGAATGACTGAAAAGACAGATTTCAAGTCCATTAGCTGATAGATGGTATATATAAAGTCTGGATGGTTTAGACCAAAGTGTGTAACAAGGGTGCTTGCATGTGATGTCATTTCATCATGGTTTCTTTCACGACACAGTTTTGTTCACCCTTAGTGAGCTATGCAGACTGGAGTAGATAGATCTGTATCCAGAGCAATGTTGTTGTTTTAATAAAAGCAAACAGAAAAGAAGAACTCTGAAAACCATAGGTAGCAAGGTCATTTTTGGAAAGAACTGACTCGCAGCCTTTTCACCAGGCTCCAAACCCCCTGAGTACCAAGCGCACGGATCCATTGCTATGACTTGGCAGAGCGTTCTGTCAAAACACAGAAATGAATAATCACAGCAACAGCTCGCACGGCGATCTGCCTTTGTAACGTACGTTGCATCCGCTACTGGTTTGACCTTGAGAAGCCCATTTTGTACTCAGTGGATCTTCTGTTCTCATCCTCCCGCTCCACCGGTTCGCTTCCACCCTTCGTTTTGAGGGGTTCATAAACCTATGTGTGCCTTTGCTTTCCACCCTTGCTATACACTGGTAGATGCAACAGATTCAGACTCTCATTTGCTGTAAAGTTGTAGAGTATTGTGATGTCACCAGTTTCCCCTCATTTCCACATCCCCATAACATCAGATTCACACCTTAATGTACGTTGTAAAAAAGAAAAAGAAAAAAAAAGAGAGAAAATTTTTTAAAAAAAGAGAGAGAGAGAGAGAGAGAGAAAGGAAGGAAAGAAGGCAAAGAAAAGGGGAAACAAAAGCTCTTGATTCCGTATGGTAATAAAACCAGACTGTTCTACCTTATTTCTTGTGCCCTAGTTCCTTTGTTCCTGTGAGGATCCATCGTTTTTGTTAAAAGGTTAAAGAAAGAAAACTTGTTTTCGTTCTCTAACAGAAAATAACTTGACTTTAGAGTAAAGTGGTGGTAATTAAAAATTGAATCACACGTTTGCTTCCCCTCTATTGGTATTCCACATTTTATTAGCTTGTTCATCATCAAATATTTATGGCAGGCTTGATGGCTTAACAGATCAAGGCTGGGATTGAAGCACACGTGGCTCACCAAAATAGATCATCGTATAGATGTGACTTCATCTCCAGGTTTTGCACATGAATAATGGGAGAGCTTGTGTTTTCTTCCAGCAGGCATAAATCTATTGCACTTTATAGGACTGATTTAGAGGATGTTGCCCAAGACTTTAAGTCTGCAAGAAGATGTTAGTAAACAGATAAATAACAAAAGTGCATACAGCTGAACGCTCAGCCACGTCAGTGACTGCCCTGGTGATTTTGTTTTGTGACACAAGCTTTCTGTATTCACCTAGAAACATGGGATTGGACTGAAAAATTTACCCCTGTGCTCTCAGGTCTCGCTCAGGCTTTGCTGCATGGCCACGGCAGGCCTTGCTCATGAATGCCTTCACCCACCTCGCACCACAGATGGTGTGACACAGGCTCAGCAGAAAGTGGTGAAGTACTAGCTTTCCTCGTGGAGCAAGAGACCGTGAATTTAAAAAGAGATCTCACAAAGCCTTGGCACACTCTCATCAGTGGTAATCAGGAGGCCCTTGACAGTTCCATCTCCTGTTCTCTCCCCTGATGCCCACCAGTCACTGAAGGCAGTACCAGCTGGTGGCCTTGGGGCAGCAGAGAGGAGCGAGAGCCGAGCATCACCAATATTTTTCCATGCTTCACCTGCAGACATCTCTAATTTCACCTCAGGTGTAGCTTTCCTTCCAGCAGAGGTGTCCTTGCATGCTGGCATGCAGAGGGACGTGGGGATGTCGTTCCCTCAGCCATGGCCCCTAGTCTGGACACCAGGGGTGCCCGTATGGTGTCACAGAGCTCCACAGACATGCATGAGGCTTGTGTGTTGTAGACAGGAAAGGGAAAGCCCTCCAGGTGCTCTTCAGCTGGCCCTCTTTGAAATGACATCCAGCTAGATCTGAAACGCTTCACCCAAGCAGCATCTAGGGAAGCTATTCAGTGACAATACCTCCATACTACTATTAATGTTCCTCTATAAGCAACTGCAGATTGATGCTTTATTGCTCCCAGTTCCTTTTTTTGTTTGTTTGTTTTTCTAAATTAAATACTCCCTGGTCCTGCTGAAGGTGCTCGCCAGCTGTCTGCTCTGTTGCCAGACGGTCTCAGTTGTTCCCATAGATCATGTCAGGCTTAAGGGGAGTGACCAAGTCAGCCTCCAGCAGTGGCACCAGCTGGCTCTCTTGCAAGGCTCATCCCCCTGCATCTGGTGAGAGAGAAGTCATGTCAAAGCAGGGACATGAAGGAAGGAGTGCAGGACAGGGATGAAGGAAGGACGCAGGGTGTCAGATCCTACTGCCCTGGTGGGACTGTGGCCTGCAAAGCAGCAGGATGCTGCCAAGGATGGGTCTGTCCACTGAGCACCCACAGCAAGTCCAGGAGAGAAGTGTCCTCAGCATCCCAGATGATCCAGTGCGGTGGCTTTTTGTAAGGGAGAAAAAACTCTGTGTTATTGGATGCTGAGATCCGTCTCCTGCAGGAGCCACTGGTACCAGCCCACAGAAATTCTCTGTGTTTGGCTTGGCCAAAGAAGAAAATACCCAGGAGGAGCAGGTGTGCTTTGAGCAATTCAAACAGGCTAATATAACCATATCCATCACAGTAATGGTACTCATCTTGATCTCATTTAGCATCTAATTGAGGATGCACAGAAGTTCCTTTACAATCAGCTTTAATTTGAACAAATTTTTTTACACAAAATGTAATCTCGCTGAATCGCTCGAAAGCCAAAGGTCTACATCGATAAATCCTGTTCCCCCCTCCCCACCCTCCCTCCAACAGAGACATCTTTTTACACCACACCAGAGTGTAATTTCAAAGACTGCTTTCCAAGTCCTGCCCCACCGTAGCTTCCATAGCAGGGAATATTCTGCAACTGGAAGATCCTCCCGTGAAAAGGAGTAGGCAGAGCCCTGCTTCTAACCCAGAAAAAAACACAGGCAGTTCAGTGCCATTTACTACCAGCAGAATGGATGATTTTACATGTAAAGAGGTGCCGCAGCAGTGAGGCACCAACACTGGGAAAAATACAGTGGTTGGGCCAATAGATCTGATCTGGGATGTGACTCCAGGTCATTCCTCTTGTCACAAAGTCAGCCAGGGCAGCATTGCTCTGCGCTCTCACCCAGGGCTGGATGTGGATTCCTGCTCCACAAAGCTTGCTTGTAAATCTCATTCACAGCAACGCAGAGAACCCCAAGCATCTGTCATGTCCGCCCCACCTGCATTACAGCAGGACCAACCAAACCTCACCCATTCTCGGCAGCTGTTTGTCCAAGCCCCACCTTGTGAATGCAGTTTGCTCTGGGAAGAAGCAAAAGCCACCCAAGGGAGCAGCATCAGACTGTTCAGAATACACAAAGAAAATAATAAGCCAAGACAGCGTGTTAGACTGGCTTAGTGAAGGCCAGTTTTCTACTATTTATCCAATTAAAGTTAATTTCCCCGAAGTATGGCACCTGCTCTAACCAACAAGTGTTAGAGGAACACATTGTGCGAGTAATATGCATATGCTTCCTGCTAATGTGTGTGCCTGCAAATGAGTCTCCAAGTGGTCTTTTTATTACTTTTTTTTTCCCTTTTTTTTAAAGGAATGGAGCTACTTTTGTTTTCAGAATAAGCACTGAAACCATCATCACGTGTGTTGTGCAGGAAAACGATGTGTTAGACTTCCTTGCATGAATAGAAACAGGTAAATAGTCGTCTGTCCCCTGACTTTGTAATTTAAGCAGTGTAAGCTGCTAGGGAAAGGCTATAATTGGCGTCAGAGTAAGTGAGGTGAAAATTGCTAGGTGGCAGTACCATCTGCGTCTTGTTTTAATTAGCCAAGTTTATTATCAGAATGTAAAACTTTCTGCTACCCAAGTGCTTGGCTTATTTCAGCCGTCAGTCCAAAAAGTGGTTGCCACATGTCTAGGTGAGCACGGTTACAGATCAGCAAAGGAGAATTACCCTCCCCACTGGTCTGGCTAACACTTACCGTGTTGTCTGGGAGCAGGGACAAAAATATGACTAATCAAGATCATTGTCACATCTGCTTAGCGTTTCATGACAAACTCTATTAAGGCTAACAGCACCACTGTTAATTCAATTAGATCAGTATTTTCTTTTGCTGGTCATGATGCTTTTGGAATGGCAGCAAGTGTAGGCAGAATGTGGCTGGCAGTCCGCTGCAAGGAATAATAGCATCATAAATAAAATATTAAGACGAAGAAAAATCTAGCAGGCTGCAGTAAAAGCACATCAGCCGTAGAGCTGAACCCTGCAGTATCACAAGGGGGGAGGAAAAGAGCAGCTATGACGGGAAATTATGACAACTACAAATGACAGGGACTGTATTAGGGAACCAAACTTGCTTGTGAAGCAAGGTGCAGGGGAGCACAGGGGACCGGCAGCTGCGTGCCCCTCTGTGCACCCTCCATAGATGGAAGGGAATAGGCTGCGTGCTGGGTTTGAGGGAAGGGATCCAACAGGGGCAGAGCACAGCAGGCTCCCAGCTCACTCTCTGCAAGCTCTGCCTCATGCTGGCCAGGGCACAGGGCATCCGTGACTCGGGGCCACACACCCACCCTCTCTGCCTTATGGATGGTGGCTGGCAGCTGGCACATATCAGCTAAAGCCAAGGGGTGAAAGCTGTGCTTTTGGGGACACTGGTCCGGCCTCTGCTGCGGTCAAGGTGAAAAAAAATGAGGCGTGCATTCACCTCAGCCAGTGTGCAAGTGAAAAGGCGCAGGCCCTCTCTGATCTTTTCTTAATGCTGCCTTGCTGCGTAGAGAAAGACACTCAGTGCTGCAGGAAAAAAAATGAGAGAGAGAAGAAAAGGGAAAAAAAAACAAAAATTGAAAAAAGGAAACAAGATTTAATTTCTCTGACTTTTAGAAAGGATGATGACATAATCTTATCAATTCTCAACAAATACAAGCTGAAGCATTCAGGCTGCTGATAAAGGTACTGCCTCTGTCGGTGCAGCAAACTGCAGATTGAGCTTTTTTGTAGTGCTGCTTCCATGGCCTGAGAAGCAGCCTTGTGTGAGATACGGTGGTTCAAACAATTTTGCAAAGAGGAGACAAAGAGTTCATTTTACGCTAAACTAGTTTCCTAGGAAACAGTGCAAAATGTAACACTCCATCCCTTTGTGGAAGTTCAAAGACTTGTGTGTTCGTGTGTGCGCTTCTCTTTTGGTGTTGGGTATTGCTGGCCAACTTTACCTTTTGATGGCGTCGACAAGAATAGCACAGCTCCGTTCTACGGCAACCCGCAATCTCAAGGACGTTTTTCTCTTTGACAATCAAATGTTGCCCCTAAACAGAAAAGAAAAATGTTGATCCAAACCAAGACTCTAGATAGGAGAAAAGCGACGACTCTTGAGCCCTCAACGCCAAATTTCAGGCATCAGGCTGTTCCTGTGCCCGGCCCAACATTTTTGTCTCATCTGTGTGCTGCACAACACGGAGGGAAGGAGCGAGGCAGGAACCAGCACCCGGTGATGCTGATCAGAGACCTGGATGGGTGTGCTGCAGGAAGGCCAGGCTATAAAGACCCAGTCTATATAGCATGTCAGCCACAGCAGCTATCCTGGGTTGCCTCAGCTGTCCCCAGCTAGCTGGAGGGAGTCTCTGAGGAGCAAGCTGAGCTGGAGCACTGATCAGCTAGGCTGCTCTCACTGCTGCCTCCCCACCTCCATTGTCCTGATAGCAGGGCTGGGGACAGCGGTAAACTGGAGCACACACACTGACGTGCCCGGGTCCAGGAAACGGTCTCTGACACGTATCTTGCCATTGGCCAACAGGGGAAAAAGTCTTACATCCTCAGATAGCAGCTTGCCCAAATAAGGCCAGCAGAGCCAAAGTACCTGGCAAATTAAGGGCCAACATTTGCTGCCGTTGCAGAAATGTGGACTTTGGGGAACTAGACGTGGCAGAGTGGCTGGGCAGGGAACAGTGCACCTTGGCATGCATTCCTATCAGCAGCATAATTGGGCACTGGTCCCGGGGAGCACTGACCTTTTAGGCATGGTTTCACTTACTGAACTCCTGGCCTTAAAACTGAGCCCAAACAGCTGCTGTTCTGTGCAGGGTCCCTCCTAAATAAAGCTTCCTAACCACATGGAAACCGGGCTGAGCTTCCTCCAAAACAACCCAGGGCAGACAGCCACGGACCCTGCAAGAGAACAGCCCTCATTCCAGGATGGAATCCTCCAGGAGCTGCCCAGCAGAGCTGCAGGGAGGCAGCAGTGCCATGCCAGGGCAGGCGAGCTTTAAGCTTGGAACACCCCTACACCCTGGCAGATGTGCCACTTGCCCTGCATGGCTGCACTGGCTTCCCAGTGGCACTCATTGTTGGTCCTCACCGGTGTGGTGGAAGCAATGAGGATGGAGGAATGGGATCTGCTGCAGCCTGTGGCACTGCACTGGCTCTGCTCTACTAGCAGGATTAAAATGCCTTCCCTAATACTTGAAATGTGAAATGCATTAGGCTGACTGGTAGGAGACCAAAGAGTGTCCAGATTATTTGATTTTAAATGAACATGCCATTCTTCGTAACAAACGCGACTCTAAATTCTTTGTTGTAGTTTTTCAACAAAAGTAAGCGAAATAAGTCTATCTGGAGATCAAACTCCTAGCTACAGTGCCACAAGGACACTCATAATTGGCCTAAAACCAATAACATATGTGTCTTTGGACTCTGTGACTGCATCCTGTTGAAGTTAAAGCAGGAGATACTAGAGAAAGGACAAACCCCACCATAAAGGTCTATGTGGCCATTCCCTGTTCCTACAAAACAGAGGTGAAAGGCTGTCCAGCAGCACCAGTCACCCAGGCAGCGCTCTGGTATGATGTCTTCACTGCCTTTAGCACCCCGCAGCACTGGAGTCATCACTGACAGGATTTGGCACTTAGGACCTCCACCTGTGACCCAGTGCGGTGGGGAATCTGCCTGTCGGGCCAGCTCAGCAAAACGTGGGTATAGCTCTGGTTGTAGTACCAGCCCTGGAGTCTGTGCTCCTCAGTGCTGGTGGCAGTGGTACAGGAAGGTTGGCTGGATGGCCCATTTTGTCAGCAGCCAAAATGAGGGCTGAAGCCAGCTTGTCGCCAGCCACCTGCAGACCGTGGGGACGAGGGCAGCCACAGGAGTCTAGTCTGCTGGTCACTGATGTCCATCAGGAGCTGCCTTTTCCTCCCCAGTGCCTGGTTTAATGAACAGCTTTGAGGGAAGGTGCAGTCCCAGAACCCGCAGTATCAGAGGGCAGAAACAGAAGAAAAAAAGGTTTTCAAAGAAAAGGAATGGTCTTTTGTGAAGGATTTTCAAATAGGACAGGCTTGCAGGTAAGTCTGGTTTCAAGCAAAAGGAACAAAGGATGTCCCTTCCCTCAGGGTGGAAGCAGAACAAAGGAGAATCCCATCCAAGGATGTTGATCCAAGGGAGAACATGTGCCCAAGGGAGAGGTCTCAGCTCTTCACCCCTTGCATTTCCACCCACGGATGCTGGATGGTCACCAGCCAAGCCACCAGCAACAGAAAAAAACCATACAGCAAAAGCAAACAAAAGCATTCCGCTTGAGGCTGGACTGCAAATTAACTGCATACATTTCGTTCTTGGTACAGCAAGTGGTTCTCAGCAGTATTTTTTCTTGAAGTTCACTGCTCACGAGTTGACGACCACCGGTCCTTCCTCCGTCCTCTGCTAGGCTCTTGAAAAATGAACTTTTCTAGCGGTGGAGGAATCTAGCACAAAGCAGCCCTTTGGTCCTATCTAGCTCCACATGGCTCTGTCGGGAGAGCCAAGGGCTGCCTGGGTGCCCCTTGGGGACCACCACTGCCTCCAGGTTTTGGAGACGGGTGGCAATGCCACCTATCCCTGCAATGTGAAGTGTGCAGGCCTCCAGCAGCACTGGTCAGGAAGGAAGCGATGCTGTAGTGGAGCAGGAGGGTAGGAGTGGATGTCTCTCTTCCCACAAAATAAACTTTATGAGGCTGGAATTTAATCCATTTAAGAGACAGGATGGTCTTACTCATTCGGCTAATTAGAGGTTGCCTCACATAAAGGGAAAAAAAAAAAAACCGTAACATTTACAACAATAAAAATGATGAGTGATTTGTTTCCAAATTGTGCCAAAGAGAAAAACCCACAGAGCCAGCAAAGTTTTTCCCCTTCTCCTTAGGGGTTGGAGGACTGCAGGCAGCCAGCTGCCTCCTGCCTGGGGAGCTAGCTCTGGCCAGGAGCAATTAGATGCTAGATTGTAATTGGGCTTCAGCGAGCCACCTCTCTAATCAGCCATCAGCTGCACTGCTGCTGTAAAAGCAGCTATGATGGTCCTTCCCGAGCCTTTCTATCTACTTGTTTGTGGAGAGCTTTGTAGTTCTGGGCTGGGAGAGAACAGGAAATGTCCTGCAGGTTGCCTGTTTCAGCCTCCAGCAGGACACAGGTGGGACAGCCTCCCTTCATCTGCCCATTGGGCTGCCCCACTCCTGGGGCAGCTGCTGAAGGTCTCCAGCCCAGCCACTTGGATCTCATCCACATCCACCTTCCTCTCATCTCAGGATGGTTTTGGTCCCTGCTGTGACCCTGACCAAGCCTGAACTGAAGCGGGAATTGCCAGGCAGTGAATGGGCTTGCAGAGAGGAGCAGAGGTCCCCGGACACGTTATGGCATCATTGCTTTTCACCGTATTTTTTTGCACGTTACAGAACCCAGATGTGTTGACAGAACAGCTGAGGTTGATAGGCACCTCCAGAGACCACGCAGTCCAGCCGCCCTCTCCAGCAGCATCACCCACAGCAGGATGCCCACCAGGACCATGTCCAGATGGGTTCTGGGTATCTCCATGGGTGATGCTACCCCTTCCATGGGTGATTGGTTCGAGTAGACTTCCTGCATGTAGAATACAGAATGAAAAGAAATCTTGTGTTTGAACAGAATTTTCTGTGTTCCTGTGTGTGCCCGTTGCCTCTTGTCCTGTCACAGCAGAACACTGAGAAGAGCCTGCCTCCCTCCCATCAGGTACTTGTATATTTATATGTATTTTTAGTACTGCATATTTAACAGAAAAATAAAAGAGGATTTCTGTAACTAAAACAAGAAGCGAGCTGAATAACACATTAAGGAGGAGAGGCAAACTACCTGGAAAGCAAAAAAGGAATGCAAAGCTACATGGTAAAATACAAGGTTAGCCTGTCTGCACAGGAGAGCATCAAAATTTTTTGTCAGATGCTTTCCTTCTGTTTATGTATCTCCTGAATTGTGTGTTTCAGTCAGAGCCAAAGGATTTTCACCACCCTAATCCTCCAGTACGCTTCAAAAGCTTGTGCTATTGCAAAGCATCCCTGAAACTTCAAAATGGGATGTGCAAAGGGTTTTCAGATGGGACAAGGAGAAAAAGTCTCACTGGGGCCACCCAGACCACTGCTCCCTGTCCCACCACGCCAAAGTCCCTGGGTTTCCAATGGACAATGCCTGGTAATACTGCAAACAGCAGGCAGCAGCTTCTCACAGTAGAAAATCCTCACAGCCTGAAGTATAAGCACACGTTCACCCACATCCTGCCATATCCATTAATGCAGGTAATGCTGCTGCAATTAAAAACCATGCATTTCCCAAAAAGGTCCAAGAAACCACACTTAACCCATCTACTTACAACTGTTCATCAGTATAACATCTCAGGTGCCACTATGTGGTAAGCACTGGCAAACAACACTGTTTTTAAGTACTTCATCTACCATTCTAACTTGAAGACCTTTGTGCATTAAGGTATTTTCCTTCTGAGTAGTTTTCCATTTAATTTCTGCATTTTCAATCACTCTGATGCAGAGTAGAAATACTCACAAGGCAGATTCAGGTGTATTTATTTAGGATTACAGCAAAACATTCTCAGAATAGTCCTGAAGGTCATACTGATTTTTCGGACCTTTTCTGAATCCACCTCCACTGCAGGAGCAACACCCACATCACCACGTGATAAAGTGCTGTTGTTACCACCTGCCATAGACCACGTCTATAGGATTCAAGGTGAATGAGCCCAGTTGCTCTGAGTAGCCTTCCTCCCTCTGCATTGCTTTATGCCTTACTACAGCATAAATTCCTGTCAGCAAGCTGAAAAACCTGTTGGAAATTTTGGCTTCAGTTAAAAACCTCAAACACTTGCCCATACAGCCTGCAAACAGTGGAGGGAAACAAGGCTGTATTTAAAAGAAAAGGAAACTTCTGGGCAGAATGAGGACCCTGTGGCTCTGATGTTCGTGGCCAGCTATCACCTGTTTTGCATTTGCAGGACGAAGGCTTTATAGACAGTATCTCACTTACTGGTAACATATAGAAGAAATATCTGCAGATGAGTCCAATCACAGAGATGGAGGCAACTGCTGGAGACGAAGCCTTTCTGTTAGCAGGCTACCAAGCAGGAGGGTAAACATCATCATGTGTAGGAGGCCTTACAAGCACTGCAAATAATAAATGCCAGCCAGACAGGTATTTTTGGTAATAATTCTTTGGCCTAAAGCTATGAATTTCCTCAAAAATCTCACAAGGAGAAGCTGGGAACAAAGATTTCTGTATTTATGTCCCTTTTTATTACAGGCTCCCTTTTTGGTTATAGATAAACAATTCATCTTTCCATGAATGCATTTTCCTCACGTTTATGGACGAGCAAAATATCTTTATTATAATACAACGTTATTACGTTTGTATCATTTACTGACGTGTCTGAAGTCTTTTAAGAACCATGGATTAAAGGTGCTATGCGAGTGCCAAGCACACAACAGGTTATTAATTTTGTCTTCAAAATCTGTTTGTTTGGTCTTCATTTCTTCTGCTGGCACAGATTTCAGAGCAAGATACAAGGAAGGCTTTTCCATAACCCTTCCCCTCTCCTCACTACATGGGATGAGCAGACCCGGAATGTATGCCGTCTTCTGCACGCTGTGGTGACAGCACTTCCCTGGCAATCTGAAATCACCCTGTACCCAAGAAAGAAAGAGAAAAGAGAGAAATGCATTATTTGCATTAGTTTCTTTCAGCCCATCCCCATAAGGAAACGATGGTGAGGGCAGCGCTGCTCAAAGCAGGCAGCCACGTACAGCCCTGCCTTGTCTCTGTGAACAGCCAAGCCTGGGTAAAGCAAATTATGCGGCTGCTGCTGGGCATTTAAAATGTATATGAACAAGCTGTCACTCCTCGATCTAAAACTTATTCAGTTATTCAAACTAATTCAATTCCATCACCCAGCCCTGACACCCTGGTGCCTCCCACAGACTGTTTTAATGGGAAGTGATATGTAAGTGCAAACACCTCAGAGGCGGGTGGCAGGGGGACATTTCTGATTCAACAGCCATCGCTGTGGCTGTGAACAGCAGCGGCATTTGTGCGATCCTAATTATGCTGTGAGCGCCAGACGCACCAGGAAGGCCCGTGCCCCTCCTCCTGCCCCTCTGGCACTGCCTGTGGCCATTCCTACACGTCCCATGCTGCCTTCACCAACCCTTGCACCGTACCCCACCTGCTCTGCCTGCTGACACGAGCAGCACGCGGGCCTTCGGTGTCCCCAGCAGGGCTTACATCAGCCTTCAGGCCTCCAGCATCTCCTCAGCTGGGCTAGCTTGAAAGAAAATGGTTGATGGCAAAAAAAAAAAACACCAGCAGCAGTGAACGGCTCCTCCCGGTGAGTCCATCTTCGTTTAACCACAGCTCAGATTGCTGTGACTGTGAGCAGCCCTGATAGAGATACTCCCTCTATTTACATTCATGTGTAATCGTAAGAGCGATAAGAAAGGTTTTGCCTTGAGACTGTGCTCTCATTTATGCAGAAGTTCCTATCAGCAGACATTGCTGCCCAAGACTTTCAAACTCCAGCAACGCCTAGTCATGGACGTTTTGGTTTCAAAACAGTCTTGCAAATCTGTGCAGGAAAATGAACCATAAGTAGCCTCTCTGCTAAATCCTACAGCACAAGTAAGGCCCAATCCAACAGGGTTCTCTCACAGGACACGGACTTGGTTTTTAATCAGTATTCCAAAAGAGAGTACAAAGTCTTCAACATCAGGGCCTGCAGAAGCTTTAAAGGTCACCCAGCACCAGCTGGTGAGCAGATCAGGATGGGTCCCACTGAATGCCACGTTTCAACCATTACTGTGAACTCAAGACCCTGCTATCCCAGGAGGATATCCCAGGGAGGATGCAGGGACAGCTCATCCCTACCAAGCCTGCTGGCTGCAGGATGCACCAGGAGCCACCAGGCAGATTAACAGCCTGTGATTTACAGGGGCCGGGCAAGGATTGCTTAGCATTCATGCCCAGCTTGAAACTGTGGGGCCGTGGCCGAGATGCTACTGCTGCCATCAAAGCTGTTTCAGGCCAGAAATCTGAGGAGGTGAAATGCAGAAAAGAGATGAAGAGTCTTAGCTCGGGTCTTACACCCCATTAATGTCTGAGTAGAGGGGAGAGCCTGCTTCCTCAACCTGGCTCCCAGACAAGAAGCTTCTGCAGACAAGGGCCTGAAGCTCCCACGCACGTATGGGGCCGCAGCATTCCTCTCATCCCCCCAGGCACAGGTCGGCTGCACTGGCCCTGCACAGCCTTGCTGCTCCTTGCTCAGGCCAGGCATGATCCCATACCCCTGCCAGCACCCACCAGAGCGCAGCCAGGCACTTCAGACCCAAAGGAGCCATGTTATCCAATGCACATCTGGGCAAAAAGAAGGCATCTTTTAGAAGGAGCAATACACAGGTTAACTCTGGATTTGGTTTCGTTACACAAACACAAGGCAATAAATTACACAGTGATGCAAACACCAGCCTCCTCTGCCTTTGCTACGTAGGCATCCTCCATGGGCAGCAGTGCCAAGGGAATCCCAGAGCAGGATGGCCACATCCCTCTGACACACCAACACGCTGTCACATAATGCCCACATCAGGAGATGAAGAGAGCTCAGGAGAGAGCAGACACCATTTGAAACCAGCAGGCTGCAGCGCTCTTGACTTTAATTTTGTGTTGTGCACAAATACAGTGACGGTGGCTAAAAGATTAGACACTGAAGATTCCTCATCAGGAGTTTTGCTGATGACAAATGACTTTCCTTTGGAGTTTGCTGTGCAGCTCAGATGAACCAATTATCAGAACAGACAGAAAGTGTTAGTGTTTTCAAAACAACAGTGCCTTCACTTACCATTAATGTCTTGTAGATACACAGAAAGTATAATAGACATGACTCTAGGAACCTGTATGTTGGGTTTGCTCATTTCACCTTTCAGAGGAAAAGTATTTACATACCTAAAATATATTTGTATTAATTTGTCAGTCATTGAAAAGAGCGGGATTCACTGCAAATGTTGATAAAATTGCAATTTTCTCACTGTGAAAGCTTTGTTTGCTTAGGTTTTGTAAATGGTTGCATTGCATGTAATAAGAAGCATACACATCATTTATTTTGTATTATTATTATTTAAAATGCTTACTTCGGTAGGACATGAAGACTCCTATAATGTCAGCATGGCCACTTTGGCAATGCAAAGCACGCAGCAAGCTCATGATGTACCTACATACACATGTATGTAGGAGCAGCCAAGGAGAGGCAATGGGGCCAGCTGTTTTCTTCTTCCCCATCCTTTGCATATTTGGAGTAAAAGCCCACAGCCTGCATGTCCCAGGGACACATGGGAGGGCGGTGTCCCCACACCTCTTTTCCTCTATCCAATCTGCACAGAAAGCCTTGAATTTAGATTTGGTGCTCAACAAGACCACTGTGTGCCAGGGCAAGGCAAACCAAGCCTTGCACATAGGTTTCTCCTCCTATTTATTTCCATGGAAACTACAACAGATACCAGGAGCACAATAACACTATTTGGTAGAGTACATTCTCAGCTACAAAATGCTATTTTTCAACACAACGTTAGCTATGCACTGTCACCAGTGATGAACAACAGCGTGAACCCACCGCCTCACTACGCTCACATCCACTGTTTGACCTCCATAAACATTCAGCTAGCATCAATGAATGTTGATGAGTGCCACTTTTTCTTCATGGAGGAATTCAGCTGTACACCTTTGCTTCATCCTCACTTCCATGTCAGATGCCATCTTGTCAGGCTTTCCCTCTGCTGCCATCTGTCTCATGGCAACAAACTGAAATGGAATACTGGTGGGAAGGTTCAGCCTCTACTGTTATACCACCAACATCTGCCTCTGATATCATGAGCCAATATGATAAAATAGGAGGCAGTACTTTCAGAGCAGCCCTCATAGAAACAACACTTTCTCGGTATGCACACAGGCGAGGAGTAGAATCCCAGGTTTAAGTTTCAGGCTACTTCAGAGAAGGGAGGGAAATGCAGGTTGTGGTCACAAATGTCATTGAATAGCTGGTAACAGCAGAGTTTCACTTAAAATAGCAGTAGGTCACACTCACACGACGCTTTTCTAAGAGGGTAAGGTCTGCTGCTAGCTGTAAATGGGGAAAGCAGCATGTGGGAAGCAGCTCAATTGACAGGCGAGGACCCGAGAGGTCACGTAATAGGGTTCAATCTCTGTTTAACCATACAAAGCCGAGCTGGGAAAGTGCATGTTAAAGCAGTGGCTTGGTGAGGCACGGCTCTCTGCCGGGGCTGCGTCCCTCCCCAGAGCCCCACGAAGAAGTCGAGCCCGGCTGGGGTCCTGCCCCTCATATGGTGGTGGGGAAGGGGCACAGCAGTGAGGCATCACCTGCCCCAGGGAAGTGGCGTGGAGGGAGCCGTACCCCTGGCCCTCCCTTGGAGGGCAGAATGTCTGAGCAGGCTGCAGGGGAAATTTCCAGCGCAGCCAGGCGTAAACACAGACAGCTTTTAGCCTGAAACGGCACGCAGGCAAACCAGGCAACAAGAGCAGTTCAAAGACACCTCATTTACTTAGAAGCACCAGCCTCATTCATTCAGAGAAGACACTACATGGAAAACCTAGAGGATGGAGAGCTTTAAAGCGGAAATTTCAAGCAACGCTCCACCTGGTCCTGAAATTCTTCAGCCAACACGCACATAAATTTGAACAGAAGGAAGAAAAAATATTGGTGCCTTCAGAACTTCTGTGGAACAGCCCGACTCCAGTTCCCGGTGTGTTATGCCTCACAGCTATTCTGAACTAGCTCCTTCTGAACCTGAGTCTTCTCTGTTAGGTCAGAACTGTGGGTCACACAGGAATTACCAGGCCCTTTCTTTTAAAAAACAGACAGCCGAAAAATGAGTGGTTTGCCACACGCTGTTGTGTTTATCTGTATTAATTCTATTTCATCTTATTATTTTATTTTGGATACTAACCTTAGTACAAAGAAAGGGAGGAAGGAAGAGAAAGAAAACGCTCGTTTCAGAATCGTAGAGATTTGTTCTTCAGTCTTCTGCAGTTCAGTGCGTGTTTCAGGGCTCGTATGCAAACATGTGCACACGCCCAGCACCAACCTGAGTGCTCCCTGATTTTTGTAGCTCGAGCTGCTGCTTTCACATTGCCCACTACCTTACCAGAACAAAGGGAACAGAGTGAGTGATGCCCTTCTGGGGACCACTGCCAGTGATGAGACTGCACCCTAGGGGAAGGAGAGACTCATCAGAAGGAGATTTTCTGCCCTACATTGCAACACTTCTTCACTGAATCTCTTTTATACCCTGCTCTGCTATGAAACCTCTTAAGCTGCTGCTGGTCCTGTGCAACCCCAGGATGTAGGGTGCTGCAGGACACCTGCACACAGCCTGGCTGCAGCCTAGAACACCAGGTGGGTTTGATCCCCTGAAGCGGTTCTAGTAGCTAGTGAAATCCTTCTGGAGCACAAATTCCTTTAAGAAGACTAAGGAATGTATTTACATGCTCCACTGACTCCCCATCTCTTATCAAATCTCATCTGAAAACAAGTATTTTATTCCTCACCTGTACCTATTAATATCTCACTCCCTCAGACATGAATTACGGCTCTGCTTTGCAGATGCACTATTTAAAGAGTACAGAAATTTGTAATTGTAGTTCGGGAGATGACTGTTGGCAAAAGAAACCGGCATCATGGAGGTTACCCCAGGTGGCGATATTAAAGATGAGCACATGAAATACAGCTCTGCAGGTACCGAAAGCCAGCTCACTCACGGCACTCCTCTTGTGAGGAGCCACGTCCCAGACCATAGCTGGACTTGGTGAGCATCTTGGGGGGGGCAGCTGGGCCCAGGCTGCAACTATGTTCTCTCCGTGGGCAAAAGAACCGTCTTATGGTTTTCCACCCAGTCACTCCCAGGACCAAACTCTGCATCCCTCCTTACACTGAACTAATGACAGCCGAACATAAACAGGGCGTGATATAGTTCAAGAGCAGCTGAATTTGGCCTTCAGCAGACTGAAGGCAAAATACAAATAGGGAAAAAAAAAAAAAAAGAAAGAAAAAGGCATTTTTTTAATTAAAGAAAAAGGTGGAGTGGCTAATTATCCAGATGCTCTGCTTTCCTTAGGGTTATACTTCACTAATATTTGTTTCCCATGGTAATTTGGGAGCTAGGTATGCGACTCTTTTATAAATATTAATTACATACTATGAGCCATAACATCCTTACTCCTCACCATGCAGTAACCAAGTTATAGCTCCCTCTCTGACACCCAGCAATGACCTCCAGCAGATTAATGTCAGAAAATTAAGTGGTTCCTCCCTTGTGACTCCCAATCACTTCGCAGTCCTTCTAACGGAGTGACCATCAGCAACAGTCTCCGAAGAAGGAAAATGCTGCCCCACACACAGCTCAGAAGGAAGGAGCAGCAGTGCATCCTGCATTTTCCCACTGCCAACGAAACCTGCTGAGCTCACAGAGATAAAGGGACAGAGCAGGATCTGCCCCATGCATGCATTAGGTAATGCAGCCAGCAGCACTTGGCACACCTCTGCTGGCTGCAGCAGTGCTCTGTCAGCTTACACCCACTGTAGCTACATCTGAACAGTATATATTTCATCTACCTTTGATAGTCCTTGTAACAAAATACTGTAAAGTGCATTGCTGGAACTGAATCTGCCACAGCAGGACACCAGAGTGGAAAGCTTAAGATTTC
Organism: Numida meleagris; assembly: GCF_002078875.1. Classification (NCBI taxonomy): domain Eukaryota; kingdom Metazoa; phylum Chordata; class Aves; order Galliformes; family Numididae; genus Numida; species Numida meleagris. The sequence continues at coordinate 71,658,429 of NC_034438.1, forward strand.
CTTCTGTCTCTCTGATAACTACACTCACTCACAAACACGGTAACATACACCACCAAATCCTTTTTGCATACCTATGCATTTCTCTGAAGGACAGGAATATTTTGCAGTTCATTTATGTTACTACTATTCATTATGCTATTCAATTACACTAAGTGCCCTAATTACTTATTTACAAGGGGTTCGTAACTCTGTACTTTTTAACCAATGTGTGCACAGCACCTTGCCATGATAAACTCCCCTGCCCACATGGCCATGGAGGACAGCAGGCTGCAGGGCTCCACACCATTCTCCCCCACCTAATCCTCCCAAGGCCTAGCCCTGTGGCATCGAGTCCTTCCTGCCTTTCCCAGAACATCTAGAGCACACTGTCCCTCCATAGCAAGCCTTCTTTTGCATATCAAGGCTGTCCTATCTGCAGTTGGGCTTTTCTTCTCTGGCTGAAGCACAGTTTGTACAAGTTTACCAGTTTCCTTGTCTACTGTACTACCCACATTGTCCTCGTGATGATAATCATGTCAGCTACCCTGTTTCTGAGGTGCAGGCTCCATTACTGAATGCCCTGGCTCAAGGACCTGCTTGCTGGGCAAAGCAGAAGGCGTGCATCCTCAGCCTTGCCACTTCATGGTCCTGTGCACATCCTGTAGTCAGGTGGGTTGCTGCTTCCACTGTGTCTGCATGCAGCTGTTTATCTCTGTTCAAAATCATACTGAGCCAGATTTTCCTCTGCCCTTGCTTGTGCAGCTGGTGTATTCCTTACGTGTTATACCTCACATCCATCCCTAATGGGTTGCACCTTCTTTTTTCAGTCCATAACTCTAATTTGTCAATGTTATGTGGAATGCTAATCCAGGCTTGCAACCTTCCTGTAGCAGCACTGATAAGGATGATCACTACCCTGGTATTCAGGTAATTAGCCAGTTGCTGAAATAGTCCCAGTGTTAGAAGCTGCTGAACTGGTTGCCTGATAGATGCCAGTCTGCTGCCACTCCGTGTCCCTGGGTTCACTCCACAGCAAAACTAAACACATGTTCCCAACAGGCACGCAGCATTTGCCCAAATGGGAAATACATGGATGGCCTGGTCCTGGTTTTCTCCTTCCAGTAACTGGCCTTGGCCATGCAGTCTCTGCAACAGTTGCTCGTGGATCTCCACTCTCCCTAGTTGCTCTACATGCCCTGTGTGCAGCCCTAGCCCAGCTCCCAACTTCTCCTGCACCTGGACCAGGCCTTCATCCTCTTAGACACCCTGCTGCCTCCCATGTGACATGGTGTTTTGCCAGGCTCCATGCTACCTGGGAGTACCAGGAAGGCCTGCAGCCACCACTCACCGCACACAAGCACATGCATGCAGAGCCACATCCCTTGAGTGAAGATTGTGCTGATCAACACATTTACCCATCATGAACAAAACCTGCCCCACAGTTCACACCAGGACCTCTGGGCCTCGCATGGGCCTGTGCATATTCCCAGGGAGAGCCAAAGAAGAGAGTAGCCCCGAGTGTGACATATGCTTCCCATGTACATAGAAGCTGGATGCTGCCTAGTGTGTTCCAGTAGAGATTTGGCAGCCCTTTGGTGGAAGACATCTTGTTGCCCAATTACTCTCAAATCGCCCTTAAATCAAGCTGTATGAGCACAGAAACATTTAATCATAACGTTCAAATCATATAAAACAATTATTTTGGAAGACGTGTGTGAGAAATGAAGGGAAAACGTGCTTAACACACAGCCAGTAAAACATGAAAGGTCTCTCTGTTTCTCCCCCTTTCCTGGCCTTTCTCCACTGTTGGTTTGATAGCACTCGGTCTCGGTAGAGCTTCTGGTTTATCATCTCTTGCAAAGGAGTTCAGTCTTCCCTTTGAAATGTCTGTGCTCCTTTCCTCCTCCCCCTGAAGAGACCATCCTACACTCACTAACGAAAACACTGTCCAGCTCTTCAGAAAGCAAACCCTGCTTTGTGAGGCCAAGCGCTGCCTTCTGGCCTTGGCCAGCCAACCAGCTGCTCCAGGAGGGCAAGGAAGGGACACGCTCTGTCCCCAAAGTCTCCTCCTTTTAGCAGGAGGAGTCTCCCTCCACCTGCACCTCGAATTTGAAGCTGGTCTGTGTGACAGCAGGTGTAGCCGGACACCAGCATCCCTATGGAATGGACATGTGAGGCAAAACACTGACTTTCAGCCCTGCAGCAACCAACCAGTGCAAGCTGACCCTCCCACAGCAGCCAGCCTTGGGCTGCACTGAGGTGAGGGGATGAGCGAGTGGCAGTGAGTCTGTGGCATCACCGTGCAGGAGGCTCAGGGAGCTGAAAAGCCCCTTCCTCACTGATGGAGCTTGGAAGTAAGAGTGAAGGAGCTCAGCCTGTCCTCATGCATGTGGCAGTGCTGGATGCAGTTTTCACAATCTCTGTAAATATCGCTCTCAACAGAACGTCAGTTTACTTCCACGAGCACAAGCTGCTTTCATGCTATTACCCAGCGTGTGGTATCTGAGCAGAGCATACAGATCCTATTGGGTAAAGTTCCCTAAGTCAATAACCTGTGGGAGGAGGAAGAGAGATTATGAAAAATGCGGGCACAAATTGTGACATACACAGCAGAAACATTCTGGCATTCTAGAAGCGCCAGTGCCAACTTTCACATAGATCTTCTGAAGCTCTTATTATTTCATTATGTGGTTTCATATTGTGAAGAGGATTTGACTGGTGAGAGAATTACTTTGAGATGTATTTAAACCCTGTATACAGAGTGAAGCCCTAGTGAGTTACAACCTATCTAATTTCAATGAAAAGACTTCTTCCCCAGTAGTGTCCACTCATACCAAAATTCATACCACCAGCTAGAAAAATCCTTTGAACAGTCTGTATTTTACTTGCTGATAACAAACCCATGCAAACAGGCACAATGGTATACACCTAAATGTATGATACAACCGTCTCCGTTATAAATATTAACGAAATTTTAATTCATACGCAATGCTACAGAAAATGCTAATTTGAGAAATGTCTGCTACCAGATTACAACATACTTAAAAGGCCTTAGCTTCAACATGCACTGGAGAGGTGTGGAAAATTCAGAGCAAACTGACAACATGTTTGATTTATTTTTCAGAAATCTCTGGAGCTCTGTCAACGTATCACAATTAATTCCAAATGCAAAAATAGCTTAATATTGTGTGTGAAGCAGGAATTGGATGCTATCTCTGACTGCCTTCTGACAGGAGTGAAAGACTACTCCATGCACCCGTGTGAGGCATTTCAGTTTCAATCCTCTGTTGTGACAGGGTAGCACAGAAAAAGAAACCTAGGGTGGTGGATTGGCTTGTTTTATACCACCACCGGAGTGAAAAAGAAATTACAAATATTTCTGCCTTCTCACCGTCAACAGTGACAGCTTAAGGGAAATAAGAGCAACTCCTCCCGAAGCTCAGCGCACCATTACTCCATCATGCTGGCAGGCTCATGCACGTACAGGCTCAGAGCTCACTCATGCTGCACAACACACTCGTGCATTCTTGAATAATTTAGATAAAATATGTAGAGACACTGGGCTTCTCACTGTAATTATTCAATGCTGATGTTATCCTTTCCAGAAATCTCAGAAATGTTGGTGAGGAATACTGAGGGTTTGAGTGAAGCAAAAACCTAAATAAAGGAACTGGCCAGAAGAAGTTGCTCAGGCTTGCATTAAACAAATTGCCTGCATCCTTTGTGGGCAGAGAGCATCCTGGATGTATAAAATAAAGTGGTCAATATATTTAGCTTGCCTGACTGGCACTCAGATAGTGGATCACTGCAGAGCTTGACAGTACAGCAGAGGTCATTAAGAAATAGAGAGGAAGAAGAAATGCATCTCCAGTGTATTCAACATAAGCAATCGCTTTGTTTTTCCAGAGCGGGCAGGTAGGTCAACCTTTCCTAATCTCGTTCTGCACCAGCAGAGCTACGCTGCGTGCACAGCAGGGAGAGGTTCTGGGTTTGTCAGAGTGCTGGGATTTATCCCAGGGCGAGCAGGGCAGCGAGGGAGCTCAGGGTGATGCTCCCGTCCCTCTCGAGCCTGCAGTACCCTGCTGTCACATACTGTGCCACTCGTACTGCACTGCAGCCACGGGAAGGATCACTATTGATTATCACCACCTTCATGCAGGAAACCCTATTATTATTTTGCTGAGCGTCCTCTGGGGAGGGAAGTGGCACCAGGAGCAGATGGTAAGGCAGTAGCAGCTTTCTGAAAATCAAAGGTGGCAGTTTTGCATGACTAAAATTCTTAGATTTTAAGCCGGCGCCTCTCCCGCAAATGCAAATCATCCCCATTGCTGGGCTTGTATCTCCACTGCGAAGCGCGCGCAGGGGAAGAGATGGCAGCGCAAGGCCTGGCATATATAGGGCACACAGAGCCAGCCTGCGGCCTTGTCCTGCTCACCATACTGATGGGGCCTGGGCAAGCAGCTGTGGGAGCACAAAGCCTCCTCCCTGGTCGTTTTGCTGAGGGATAGCAGACAGATGTGTGTCTGGCTTCTGAAGACCAGCTTTTGGGATGCTGCCCTGACAGCATGTCCCCCACAACGCGTCGCCGTGCCCTCTGTGTGTGCCTGCTCATACAGAACTGCGGCTGTGCTGCACCAGAGATGTCTGTCAGGATTATGTGATTAAGCTAACCACCTGCATATATATTTCTTTACAAAACAGCTAAACAGATTCCTCACACCTCCCTAAGCAGTCAGCAGAGATGTAGATCTCAACATTAATGCAGATTAATCTTGGAGCACCACAGAAAACATCTCATAATTGGTGCAAACCAACTGGTTTCAATAGAAATTATCTGAGGCCGACCAAGTACAAAGAAGCTGTGAAATGGATTAGCTGAGGAAAGAGAGGAGGGAGGAAAAGAGGTAGGAACAAACAACAGTGGAGACCAAACGGGAAGAAAAGCTGAGGGAGTACAGATGTGTTTTCAAGGGCGCCGAGTCCACTCCAGCAGCAGTTCTTGCCTTTTCCTATAATGAGCTGTTATCTGGAAGAGCAAACAAAGCAGCAGAAAGGCGCAGCTTGCTCGCTGCCAGCAGTGGTTATCAGCAGCGAGGCCCGGTGTCCTGCCGAGTGCTTGCACTCTGCTTCTGGTTGTGCCCAGCATGGAGATAGGCCCATTGTAAAGCTATCTTGCCAAGGGCTGATGGAGCTTTGGGGGCTTTATAGGACTAACCAAGCCTGTGAAAAGAAAATAAAGGGCCTGGAACAACAAAAAAATTAATCCCTTACATTGGTAAGAGATACTGCTTTGAACTTGAGTGTAATTTCTAACTGCGGAGGAGAAATACTATGTGATGACACACTAGGGTTGACTTATATAATATATCCAAAAGCCTGAAGCCTGGTATGTTATGTGGGTCTCAAAACATTGTGATTCCCAAAGGAGAAAAGCATCTGCTGCTGTTGTATGAACACACCATTAAGGCTTTTATTCAAATATGAGGCAATGGGTAAGGGAGCTGCTGAGCTGCCATAGGTTGAATGGCTACAGGGCTACAGGGCTGGGGCTGGGGCTGGGATGTGGGGCCTGACATGAAACAGAAGATGCAGAGGAGATGGAGAGATGGACAGTGGCTCTGCTGGGCAGGGGACAGGGCCCTGCTCAGGAAAGGCAGCGAGGCAGAAGTACTGAATACAGCACGGGTCAGAAAAATTCAGGCCTTCAGAAGAGACCCTTTGCTTTCCTGCCCTGCTGTGGGACTGGCATGGGGGAATTCATAGAAGATATCACACACAGCACAAGCACTATCATCACCTCCAAATGGAAAACTGAGTATGCTTAGAACCAGAGAATTTGCATACAATTTAGCAGTGGAGAGGATAAAACACGAAGATGCATTCTTCCAACAAGCACTCCTCAGGCTATTGATAGCGGCTGGAAAATTAAGACATCCACAAGGGCTTTTTCTTCAAAGAGTATTAATTTGAATTAAGTACATAGAATGCATCCTAGTAAAATACACATATTAAAATACATTGGAGAGCATGAGACATTGTGGACATGTGCACATGGTGTGATCTCACTGTCCTGCTCAGCAGAAGCACAAAATTCCAAGATTTCTGAAGAGAAAGAGACAGAGAAAAAAGAAAAAGAGGGAAAGAGAGAAAGAAAAAAGAAGAATGCAACTGAAAAGTCTGAAGAAATCTTCTGTGAGTTAGAAAGCCAGTTGTCTTTCTTGTCTAGATTTGCTTTTTACTTCAATATTTGCATAGTACTACTCGCAGAACTACAAAGAGGAATGAGAGATCCCTGAAAATGCCCTCCTGAAAAGCATCTGGATACCAGAAAATAAAAGTATAACAAAAAGGGAGGAGAAAAGGCGATTTTCCTGTTGATGTGAAGTTACTGATCTGCCACGAGGGGCTACAGCATCACAGGTGCCTGAAGTCATGCACAGTATGTGACACAGGAGCTCTGCCTTTGAATGAATCTGGTTATTTAATCAATTGGAAAAATGTTATCCACCAGACACGGAAACTGAATGCAAAATTTCCATAGCGTGTCCAACTCTCTCTATAAAATATAGCTACAAAACAAAATGAAAATGCCTACCAGAAGGGACTGAAAAAGCAGATGAGGTGGAAGGACATCTGCAGAACAGCAATGTGATGTACAAGGATGGCGGAATGACAGATGTGTGTTATCCTTCCACTTAGTGGAGCTTGTGAGAGAGGGGCTGTTTGGGCAACAGAGCAGGGAGGGACACAGCCTCAGAAGCCTTCAACTCACAGCTCAGGCACAGGTTTCAGGTGGACCTGCCCCCCACCTGGACCCACCAAGCCCTCCAGTCATCAGACAAGGAATGATCACCTCCTATTCCACCCCAGAAAAATCTGGCACAGCCAGATTTTAGCATCCCTACAAGCACAAAGAACTCTCTGTCCTGCTGGTCAAATGAAAGGTTTACAACCCATGGACAGACCAACCCTGCTCTGAGGAAGGCAAACAACACTGTGCACAAAGGCTGGCTTGCTAAAAAAATCATTGGTGGCACAGTCTGTGATAAACACAGGCACCTGCAGTCTAACCACTTCTGACTGGAGCAAGCACTTTGTTCTTCAGATTCCCAAGGAAGGACATTGACACCAGGTGAGGTAGCCCACAGGGAAGGGCTGCCCGGCAGAGCCAGAGCCACTGCATCTCCAGAGGGACTGCTTGCCAGCATGCTTGCAATTTGATCCCACTTAGCACAAGCAAATATCAAAATACGCTGTTTCTAAACAGAAGACTGAAGACTATTATGCAAATCATTCTTATCCTAATGCACAGGCAAATGATTGAATTAGAGCAATAGGATTAAACGTTAATTTGTCAATATGATAGTTCAATTTAGAACTTTTTTTTTTTTTTTAAAGCTGACACTAGAGTTTCTGTTCCATCAGTCAAATGTTTCGAGGGATGACGTCTTTTCTTTCTCGAGAAAATTATCCCTTGAGGAAGGTAATGGACTAATTAAGGCAATTAATGGTGAAGGCATCAGGTGCTTCCCTCCAAATCACTGGGCAAAAGTCACATCCCTGAGCCCACGCTGCTTGTGATGTGAGGTGGGCTCTGTCCCTGTAAGCATCCAGCCCCTATGGGGTGGGTAGGTGTTGCCTCCCATCTCGGGAGGGAATCTGCACCCACATATGCCTGAGCTGGTGCAGGGCACTTACACAGGCATGACATTTCTGCCAAGTTAACACTACCCTAAGGCCGTACTCTATGTTTCTAGCCAGGATCCACAGCAGGCTTTTCCAAACCTACTTTCTGTGGTGGTGTTGCCCCATGAAACCTGTGCTCTCCCCATCTCCAAGGTGCAGCCATTCACCAGGCAGTCTTGTCCCATCTTTTTTGTCTCTGGCTGCAGAGAAAGCCCAGTCTGCTGCTTCATCTCCGGCAAAGAAAGATGAGTGGAAGTGCCTGACTGCGTAAAGTACAGTACAAGTAGCACTAGGCTCTGATATAGCAATTCCTGCCTGAGACAATTTAGCTTTTGCTAACTATGCAGATGTTTATGGAGGAGAAAACAATCACAAGCAATTTTAGAACTGAGATGCTTGATGCTTAATCTTGCACCTGTCCTAAGAACTGAAACGGGCTTTTCTTAGCCTGGATCACGCTGCACAGAGCTGCAGATCAACCTCAGGCAAAACATTTCAAATGTCAAATAGATGCAAATCCTCTGCTTGCTCCCATGATAAAAAGGGAAAGTCACTAGGATAAAAACAATAAGCTATTGCAACCAGCATACCCTTATTAACAGCCTTCTTTATGTTTTGGATAATAAGGCAATAAATAATATACAGAATAATAGGAAAAAGCAGTGACACTTATTGTTGATCTTCTTCTGTTTTCTTTTGGTTGTGTTTTTTCTTTTCCATGTGGATAATACAAGGACAGCAGCTGAGCCTCTCTTCTTCAGGGAGAAGAGTGGTAATATTCTTAGATAGGGAAGGGAAGAAGCTCAGATAGAGCACTCTGCAGGGCAACTGATGCAGGTTCAAGTCCCAACACGTAAAACAAGCACAGGCAGACTAAAAACAAACACCTAGGAGCTGGCTGGGTGCACCTCCTGCTCCCTCAGCCACAGAAACAAGCCATGGCATGCGTCCCAGTGCCTGCCACCAGCTTGCTTGTGTTTTCATCAGTGTAGAAATGACCAGTCTCAGGGCAGAGACCGGGCTCATGAACCCACGAGCCAGCGATGCTGACATGGCAGGGGCACATGGAAGTGGGCAAAAGCCCCCTGCATCTGTGCTGCCTAGCTGGACCTGCCCCTGCACTGCCCTCCCTGGGTGCTCCCTGCGCACATTTGTCCTCCTCTCAGCTTCAAATGTGATCACCAGCTTACCCGCTGAACAGCGGTGGGATGGTTTTGGTTTTTTTTTTGCAATGACTCCGGCTGTTTTTCACTCTTCCTGAGCTCAGAGATCATAAGTATACGTAGTCACTTCTCCCATGGCAGCCCCAACAAAGAGTTTCGTTCTGGCGTGGTGTTTTTTTCAGCATCTTTTTACAGCCAGCGCTAGCTGTGGTTATCCCGAATAGCACGCTGCAAACCTTGTCACTGTTCGCTTGTACCACCTTCTCCTGGCCACTGAGGAAGATGCTGAACATCGGGCCCAGAACTGGTGCCTGTGGGACCTCCTCCTGAGGTACAACATGACCCTTCCTTCCAACCCTCTCCTAATAGATGAGGCTCTTCAGTAGCCTTTCTTGCATCTTGTGCATTGTCTCGAAAGCTACGTAGTCCAAACAAATGCAACCACTCAATCCTTCAGAGAGTTCCTGTGGCTGTCAGGGCTGATCTTTCTCTCAGCACCCATGTCCCTTCTCAAACCTCCAGCCACGTCTTCATGGACCATCATCTCCCAGGTTCTCTGCCAGAGCCCTGTTCAAAGCCTGGCATAGCATTTCCACCCTCTTAAACCTGAGCTGAATGCAGTGCCAGATTACACACAGTTTGTACTGCAGAAATTCCTTATTTGTGGTGTGTGCTTTTTTTTTTTTTTTTTTTTTTTTCCCAGGACTCCTGGATAAACACCATCTGGTGCTAGGAATTTGTTAATGTTTGGTTTTATCAATTTATTTTAACACGCCTTTTTCCAGCGCCTCCATTAGAGGTGGCTCCGTGGTCTCACAGTGTCCCCATGGGGAGCACCAAGGCGAAGCCTTCACTCAGCTCACCTGCAATGTCCTTGCTCTCTGCCAGTGGATCTTTTCACACTTACTGGCCCCACCAGCTCTTGTTCAGCTCTGTGAACTCTAGGCTCATACTGCACAGCAAAACGAATCCTGTTAATATTTACATCTCAAGACAGATCTAAAACGCATTTTAACTTTAAATACATGATGCTAAGTTTACTACGAAGATTTCAGACGGAAAACACCAAATGTGATCTTGGTACACATCCAAACACAAATGTGGATTCTTTTGAATATTTCCTAAACAGGACCAATTTTTGTCGTAGGGATCTACCAAAACGAAATGGTTATCAGCCCACATGGTATACTCCAGACACACCAAACTTCTGCACTGGCTGAGATGAACGAAATCGAGGACAGCACCTTTTTTATTCTTCAGCCTTCCATTCAATCCGTGAAAGTACTCAACAGGAAAAAGAGAAACAAAACACGAGATGACCTGCGTGCCTAGCCAGGCATAGCGTTTTTACAGCCCCTGTTCCTCTGAAGAGTTGTTAAGAAGATTTATGTGAAGCCGCTCATGAAAATTCATAACTAGGGTTTCAGTACTGCAAGGTAAAATATTTATTAAAAACAGTGGGTTGAAGAGAAAAGCTCATCCCTGTGATCAATTCATCACGTACAAAATAAGCAATAATGGTGAGTGCCCAGCGTTTACTCACGACCCCAACTTAAGCCCTCAGAAAAGGAGAACTGGGAGTTAAAGACAGTAGTTTCCACAGCACTGAAAGGGAAGAGGTGGCCTCAGCACAAATGAGAAGGAGATGTGGGATGTGATTAATAAGCGTGATGATTAATCTTTCACTTTATGTGAGAACAGGCCTGAGCATTTGATTAAATATCCAAAGTAGGAGAGAAACATCTAATAACATAAAATCTTCTTTTGCAACTGCTTCCAAGCTCTCGTTCCTTCTTCCCTGAAAGTGACTGGAATTTCAGAACATTGAGGGTTTGATTTCGTTTGCTGTTTTGGGGTTTTTTTTCCCCCTGAATTAATGCTGATGTCTTTGGAATAACTGTAATTGTAAAGGTGTGGAGGGGGCAGAGTTTCATTTACTAACTAGCGTGGCTTCTCTGTCTTCTTGTCTTCTGGTTCAGGGGGCAAGGAAAGCAATCATAACAGTGGGGAACAGGCTCTTGGTCCTGGGGCAAAAGACCGCAAGAGGTGAATTAATTGGGGTGCTCTTTGGAGCTGAAATATATCACTGTGTATTCATCAGCACCAGGCATGACGACACATAAGGAACATTACTCACATAGACGTGGCTAGTATAATAAACTGGCAAGCCATGGCTGGGAACAACCCTGGAAGGTTCACCTGTCATACATCTCTGGCACTTGGGAGAGGGGAGGGGAGGGCAGGACAAGAGGCACAGCACAGCCCTGCCTGAGACCCTGCCTGCCTGCTGGGCTTTGCAGAGGAATTTCAGAGAAGTGTGGGTTTCAAGGCCAGAAGAGATCACTCTAATCCTCTACTGTGAACTTCCACATGCTCCTGGGAATTGCACTTCACCCAGTAATTCCTGCATGAGATTTGTTTCTACGTTTGCAAACGATGTTGACCTCGATACTGTAATGCAATCTGCATAAGACAAGCAAAACACGGCTCCTTATTTATGAAGGCTTACTCTGTAGTACAAATCGATTTATTTTTTACTAATACATTCACACTTCTTTCTCACACATCTCAAGTTCACATTAAGGGCAACCAAAGGTTTAATCTAAAATGTAAGTGATTTCCCGTGTTCTGCGACTATAACTAGAAGTAAATAATAAAAGAAGACCCAGAAAACAGGCCCATTTGCTCGCCCTCCTACTATGGTTTGAAAAGAAGACGATCTGCTTTTTTATTATTATTATTTATTTTTAAATTTCTGTTAACAGCATAGCTTTTTCAGCCAGACCCCCTTACAAAGGGCATTCCCAATCCCATTGTAAACGTGGACGTGACGGATACCATCCTTGCAGAGACATCACCAGCAACAATATTCACTACAGCTGTGAGAGGCACGGGGAGCAGAACTATCCTCCCGCACCCCCCCCAGCGTAACCCCGGGTTCTCACATGCAGTAAGCTGCTTTGTATCCCTGCCCAGCAGCCCACTAAAACACCAGCCCTTCTTTTCCTAAGCTCTCTCGTGGCCCTGTTGTTTTTCCGTGCCTGATAAAGGCTGGCTCGCTGCTGGTCACCCTTTTTTCCCCCTTCTCCCTCCTCATTCCCCCACCAAGTCCCACTGCGCAGGAGCTTTCAGGCCCTAATTGCCCTAGTTTAGCATGGATAGCAATTAATTTTAGTAGGAAAAACACAGAGCCAACATTCACTGATGGAGACGTAGGGATTTCCAGTGTGGAAACAACAAATTCATCTTGTTCCCTTTGAAGTCCGATTCCTGGCATGTTTAATTTAAAATGAATATATCTCCTGCTGAGTGGATACTCGGCTTGAAATTTGGGCTGAAGTGGTGTCAAGCTGCTGTGCAGTTGTAAGCAGCACGTTGGCCTCAGCTTCCTTTCACAAGGTATTTATTTTTGTTCTGTTAATTTGAATGGGGCTGCTATACCAATGAGCTCTCAGTATTGTAAGGGTCTTCTTGCTTGAAAATCACAGTAAATGACGGTAAGTAACATATATTTGTTAATGAAGCAGCAATGGAGCATAGCCAGTGTAGTACTCTGAATTGTGTAGACTTCTGCTTTTCTTCCAAGCTTAAGGTTTTGCCAGTTGTCCTCTCACCCTTTATTTTATTTCTTCACCGAGACACAACACATTAAGTTCAACTGGTGTTGTTTTTGAGAAGCACACCAGTTATAAAGGAACAGTTTTACAGCATTTTTAGCAAAGAAAGAAAAGCCTAATGAGCTATTTCTCAGCTTCAGTCTTGCCCATACATACATGGCAAGTTTATCTCGTACTCACCAGGCTTTGCCACCAGGCTCATTACTGAGGTACAACAGCACCTATGAAGAATAATAAGAACAAATGTGTAGAGTGGTCAATGCAGATGCAATATGTAGCCCTATAGAGATATCTCAAGATAATCTGCCAGGAAAATTACAATTAGGTTTTGACAGAAGCAATTGCATGGACTAGTTAATTAAAAAAATTACTTACTAAACCTTAATATCTTTACCAATGACAAAATGACAGTTGAAAGTGACCTAATGCTATGAATATTTAATTAGGATTAATAAAATGCATAGTCAAGACCAATTTCAATAACTAATTCCAGGAACTGGCTGCTTCTTTTTTTTTCATTTTTTTTCTTTTTCACGCTTTAAAATCACTTTGCCTGGTCACCAGGGGACAGTGGAGCTGATTGCCTCTTTTCAGGAAAGCCACACTGCCAGCTTGACATGCAAAACGTATTTTTTAAGGAGTTTTAATACTTCTTCCTGAGGGACAGTACAATCCCCAGGATAAATATAATTCCTTTCAAAAAGGCAGCACTTTGAGCTATGCCTACAAGGAAGCAGAGTGCCTTTTTTATTTTTCCAGTTGCCATCACCATTGGCCCTGCCCAGTCCTGCTTTGCAGCCTAATTTGGAAAATTTACACAAAGCACCAGTCCGTGATTTTCTTTGAACTCCACCATCCCATGGCACTGTGGAAATAACATGTGCTGCCCCTCCTGTAAATGAAGGCAGATGTTGCAGGATGGATTTTAGTGGAGGAAACAAGCCCTGAGCTGTGAGCAGGGAGCAGCTACAGCCTGATCCCCATGAAAGGAGTCAGGTGCCAAGGCTGGTGAGGCAGGGGAGCCTTGGGGTGCCACAGCTAACTCACCCCTAGCTTCCCATCTCCATGACAGCAATAAAACATCCACCCTGCGCATTGCAGAAGTCGTGGCAATACTTTTGACAGCAACCTGTGCTCTCCAGAGGACATGCTGCCGACGTGGGATGTGCCAGCAAGGCTGTACAATCTGGACCAGGGGAATGAGCCCAGCTGTGTTTCAGCTTGTGGTCCAGGCTGATTGCAGCTGCTCACCCCCAAGACCTCTGCTCGCTTGGTGAATTGTCACATTGGCTGACTTCAGGTGACTGAAATGGATTCTTACTACCTTTTACTTCTTAGTCTCAAAAAAATGGCACTGCCAGGGGAGAGAAAAAAAACTGTTCTCCCCATTCCATCACAGCATCCCATTCCCATCCCATTCCTTCATAACATTTTCTTTACTGGGGACAGTGCGAATACAATGAGAAATCACAGCTTCACATACAGGTCCCAAGGAATTATGAAACACAATAACGACGAACTCTTACATTTTTATACGTGGTTATTTTTCAGAGCCGAGCTGTGCTCTAATGTTTTATAAAATTACTTCCTGGAGATTGCGTTCTTGCAGCAGCACAGATATTTTTAGCATCAAAAGCAAATTCTGGATCCACTGTCTTTAAAAAAATATTGTAAGGTACGTCAATTCCAGAGCATCAAATACTCCAGATGTTGACTCTGCACTCAGGCTACCAAGGGATGCTTTCACTTTTCTTATCTGCCAGGAAATATCTCAAATAATGTCCAGTAGCATGGTTCCTCCAACACCATTCAAAAGTCTTGGATCAGATCTGTATGGAAGGAAGAGAGCTGTTATGGGATAACTGCAGCATCCAGCATTCACTTCAAGGCTTTCACCCAACAAAAGAACAGAATTCCTGGGAAAGCGAGGCATCACAGCATCACTGTCTTTACACAGCAGTGTCATATTGCCTATCCAGTCCCTCTAGGTGCTCTGGGCTCAGTGTATGTACCCTGGCTGCGGAGTTGTAAATGTACAATTTTATCTGCTGTTTGACAGTGCAAGGCATTGGCGTGGTATAACAAAAGAAAAAGCAAGTAAAAGGCAGACAGCAATTTTGTTCTGTGCAAATAAATATGGTCAGTTATGAAGTTACTTCTTTATCTACCATTGCTACCCAGAGGAGAGGCATCCAGCTAGCTGGCAGTTTTGCTGCAGCACCAGCTGCAATGCATCCCCGTAGCTCTAATTACAAAAAATCTTGTTGCAGTGATGAAGTCCATGCTTTCTCTTCACCCTCAGAGACAGCCAGGGATGCTGATTTGAAGCCAGAATCTTTACCCTCATGGAGGTATGCACCATTGCAGAAGACCAGATCACTCAGTTAGCCCTCTGATTTATGTAGGTCTAAGATCAGGTCCTCTCCAACTCCTCAAATGCCCAGAACTCAAAGTTCAGATAGTCGTCATCTAAAGGCCTTAAAAGCTGTCAGGAAAGCCATTACAGCTTTTTGCCAGGCTCATCATCCAGGGGAAATTACTTCTGAATCCCCAAACTAGGAATGAATATAGCTGCTGCTTGCATCAGGGATGAACCAGCACAGCAGATTAAGCCAAGCTGGCCCCTGCAACCAGCCCTGTGTCGAGCCCTGCCACTGCCCTGATCTTGCTGGGGCCAGCTGCTGTCCATCACCAGCAAACTTCCCCACAATGTACTGATGGAAAGGTGGGAGAGCGAAAGAGAAGTAAATCATCCACTCGCTGCTGCTTTGCCCTCCCCTGACTGCACGCCTTGACAGCAAAGAGAAAGGAGGCAGATGGTCAAACGAGCCATGCTCAACCTGAGGAGATGCTCCCCGCACTCTGTGGAGTGCTGTGCCCCACACAGACCTCAGGGAAGGCTGCTCCTGCATCCTGTCCAGTGTAAAAGGCGCCCAGGAACTCCCACAGGTTTTTGCACTTGCATTTGGTGGACTGAAATTCCACAGAGCTGACAGCAGCGTAACGTGTCCCCCTGTCCACACTCAAGGTCGGAGCATCTGAGAGGTGGTCCACCATCTCCCAAGGACGCTTACTTGCCCAAAATGAGCAGTAACCAGCTGAGCACCTGCAGAACAAGCCACTGTTCCAAGTGTTGCAGAATGAACAACAAAAAACATGGTCACGGATGCTGACACCCAGTTTTAGAGATGTGGGAAGGACTGTTACAAAAGCGTTCCTTTTCCTCAGCACGCTGTGGGCTCCTCAAGGGCATTTGAAATAAAACTCTGCATGGACTGAATTTTCACCGAGGAGCTGGGCTGCTTTACAAAGAGTCAGATTCTCTGTGATGTTTTTCATTTCTTTTTCTATTTTTTTTTTTTTTAGGATAATGAAGGTCGTATCCCCAGGAGAGCACTCGTTCTGCTCTCTGTTTGTCCTCACGCAGAGACAGGAGGGAGAGGTGAGGGGCAGAGCTGAGAGAGACTGGATAAAGGTAGCAATGTTGGAGAAATGGCGTGGTGAATGAACGATGCGAGGGCTTGTTTGTCCATTTGTGCAAGTCAGGGCAAACTGCATCAGCTGGGGAGCTGGCCCTTCTGTTGCACAGCTCTCCTGACTCATGGCTGCCCCCAAACAAACGAGCAGACTGGTGATAATACCTTTTGTGGGACTGTTTCTAAATATTTCCAAACAATTGTAATGTTCCTTTCTTGCTTGCCGGCGTTACATATCCTTAGATAGGGTTTCTGTAATAGGTTTCTAACATCCTTTCACATATCCTCAGAATGGCCCATCATGTTACAGATAGCTCTAATTTTGCATAGATTAAAACAGTCATAAGTACAGAGCTGTTATATCCTGCTCATCTTGCCTTAAGGCACAACGTAAATGAAAGTGGAGCTAAGAATAGGGTCTCGTGTCTCAGCTGAGGGGAGAAGCGTGTGCCTGCCTACATAAAGAGAAGTAGGTTATGTTTGGAATAGCAAGAGACATTTTTTTTTTCTTGTCTTCAGAAGAAAAAAAAAGTGAAGTGTCAAAAGTATGAACTTCAGCAGAGCTAATGTATTCTCCTTGCCTTATTTCTGAACAGGTAAACTATATATATATAGAGAGAGAGAAAGATAGATAGATAGATAGATAGATAGATAGATAGATAGATAGATAGATAGATAGATAGATAGATACATAAATATATGCATGTACAGAAAGAAAAAAAAAAGACAGACATAAAATTCCCAAAGGAAAATCTTGCCTTGTTTAAGACATAATGAATTCAGTCTTCAGATGCCACGGAGTCTCAGTGTTTTTAAGCCCTGTAATGTTAGTCGAATAATTATCTCACAAAATGTGTTTGTGTAGGTGAAGTCTCTCTGGTTTGGTTCCTTTCCTGCTATGAAGTAGAAAGCTGCTAACCCCTTATAAAAATACAGAAAAGCAAGAGAACATTAAGTTTGTATACACACTGCTTTCCACTTGTATTCTTCACATAAAGTATTAGTGATAAAACACCTTAGAAATAACGCCTGTGTCTGACACAGACTTCTCTCCCAGCTGTATTTTCAGACAGGGAGAGTGAGACATTAGAAGAAGGAAAATTAAAAACACTGCCAAACCACTGAGTGTTAAACACATCATGAACTGAAAACCTTGTGCTGATGTGAAATCCTTACATGTTTTCAAAAAACAGCCTAATCAAACACATTTATTTAAGTTAATTAAAAATAGGGTATTAATTCAACTGCAAGATGACTGTGTCATTAACTTGATAAGATATTTTCAGATGTAGAATATTTTATGTTTAGGAGATAAAATCTGGCAGTGTGGCCCAGTGGATGTGGAACTGGATTAAGAATTAATCCGTTAATTGGCTGGGCAATTGGGCAAAGCACATAATCCCTCCACATGCCTCATTTTTCTTCGTCTTTAATACAGTTTTTATGCTTTTGACTTTCACAAAGTGCTTTGATACGCACAGATAAAAGGCTTATATTAGTTATTATAGATGAATACTGAAATGCCATGAAAGCATTGCTTAATGAAATATTGATTTAAAAAATATCAAGTGGGGCTGGCTCCCTGCCTTAGATACTGAGGCATTTTGAGGAAACGCCTGTGAACCAGGGATCTCACATCGGTTTCCTTGGAGAAGATTTACCAGCCTGAAAGATGGAGAGGATGGGAGCCTAGAGACATGGCTTCGCTCAGCGGAGGGGCCGTGCCGTGGGTCTCCTAAATGGCCAACCAGGACTGCTGTCAAAGGGCTGACCCCGAGAGCCTGAGCTCACGGGAAGATCCCCGGTGATTTCAGTGTCTTTGGGCTTTTTAAGTGAAAACGAAACCTGCAGGAGGTAAAGATGCCATCTCACCTCTTGCAAAATGCTTCCAGTTCTGTCCTCCGCCTCTTTCAGCAGAAAGCTGAGGGGTGACCTTTCGAAGGTGAGCGTGGAACTGGGGGGGGGACCGGAGACAAGAGAAGGCAGCAGGGTTTTCCGTTAAATAAATCAGAGAATCAACAGAAAGCTGCTGGAGATTGCGTTTGCAGAGACATTTACAGGATCCCACAAACACCTACAGCTTGATGCACCGTGGGTATTTTAGGTGACAGTGGTATGCTGAAGCGTTTGGACAAAATGGCATGAGAGTTTCTCAACTATAAGGGCAACCTGATGAAAGCTTTGCAATTGGTGTTGTATTATTAGAAGCGCTTAAAAATAAGTTGGAAAGCTATCCAAGGGATCTGGAAGGTGGCAAACCATGCGTGCATAATACAATGCGTTAAACTAAATAATGCAGTCTTTGCACCTTCAGTTGAGACCTTTCTTTTTTATGCTTTTCTTGCGTGTTGCGTGATCACATTTTTCTTCTGCCGTTATGTATTTCTCCAAATGCGTTTTTTTTTTTCCCTCTTTATGCCGTTTTTGTGTACCAGATGGCACCAAGATAAAACTGACCACAACCGTATTCCCCAAAGCTGCCATACGGACTGCTGAGAAGTTTACTGTCCTAACGCAGCTTCGCTTCACTGCCAGCAAATCACCAGGAACAGGAGCAAGGGGCAAGCAGAGCTGACTCAGATCTCTAGCCCTGAGGCTGCATCTGCCAGCACATCACAGGTCACAAAGCTAGACAGCCTCACCGTCCATCAGAAAAAAGAGAGACATGCAAAGACTACGCTCTCGCCTTTCCTCGTTTTCTAAGCTGGCACTGAAAACCCCTGGATCTGCACTTTCTGACACGAAATCTTGCTGCACGGGACCGTGGCGCAGCGCAGCAGCTGGCATTTGCACCAGGCTGGAGCTGCAGGCCAGCCCCTGGGCTGCCAAAAGCCGAGCAAAGCTGTGACAATCCCCTGACTAGACTCCTGTGCAGCCAGGTATTTTACCACAGGTGTGATTTTAACCGTGTCAATAAACCCACTGCTGGGCTACTCACATCTCTCTGCTCAGGCATTTGCTGTAAGCGCTTTGCTGAATCTGTCCCTGGGAGCTTATTGTCTTTTTTGTTAGCCATGTTTAGACTGCTACACAACAATTTGCCAAAGTCTAATTAACAACCCCACCACCATTTATGTGACCCAGAAGCACAGTTTAAAGCACAGATGGAAGGAAAGACAAGTGGAGAAAGAGAAAAGCTCCCAGAGTAAGAAATTCAGATAACCTTATATCAAATGCTTATGCCATGAGCAACCCAGTTGGCTTCCATGAGACCTTGGGAGGAATAAGGTGATATTGAATGGGAATTTGGGTATTGAATGGGCATTGTAGTTCGGCATTTAGTAGAAAAGAGAGCACAGTGAGATGTGAAAACAGAAAATGAAGAAAACAGTAAGCAAGGAGCAAAGGTCTGGCACATCCCAACCTACTGAGCCCACTTGTGACAGATTTAAAGGGAGCCCACAGAAAAGCAGCATGACTGAGCTCATAACCTCCTACACCTGGGAGCACGTGCCCCCTGCTCAGCCTTCCGCATCCTCTGTGCATGGTACATTAAGAGGAGCAATTCAATATAGCAGAAATAATAAAAGCCAACAAAAATAAACATTTAATGGTATATGGCCTGGGGGCTGGGGAAATCTTTCATCCATCTAATCTGCAGCAATGCATTTCTGGCTTTTCATTGATGTCAGTGAGAGAACTGCAGGCTCAGAACAGCTCAAGGTGCACTAACTCATGTTCCCCTACCCTTTTGGGACACCCTGCATTAAGCACAAGAGCTGCTGTTAAAAGGAAATTAAGCCCAGCAAAGAAGACTATAGGGTTCGGTTTTGCCTTTTCTCCTGCGAGCAGGAGTAAAGTTCTCTGCGTCCAGGACTGCTTTGTGCCGGCGATTTTTCTGCGATAGCCAGGTCTATGGTCCCACAACAGCAGACAATACAGAGCCATAAATCAAAAAACACCTCCACAGAAACCATTCAAAGGGATGATCTAAAAATACACTGAATTCTCACCCAGGATTTCGTTTTTGCCGGTGACGGTGGCTTTGATGTGCCTTCTCCAGGCAGTGTGCTAAATTCATGCAGTTATCTCATTTTAGAGAGTGGGAAAATTAATCCTTATTTTAGCACCGTCACTTCAGAGAACGTAGAACAGGAAACAATCAGCCCATTAAAATAGATTTGAACTCAAGTCAGAGAGGTGAAAGTCTGATGCTTTATGAGTATCCATTAAGCATCTAGTAAAAATGCAGAGTATTCCAGATTTTATCCATCTGATTTTATAGTCAGCCGGGTAATGGAGACCAATCTGAAAGCCGGATCTTCCTATAAAAACAAAAGCTGGGAATCAGCAAAAAGCTGGAAAGTGTGAAAAGTTTCACTTCAGTTCCCTTTTTTTTTCCCCACTGTATCTTCTCTCCCAGTATCACTTCACTGATTCAAATTCTACTCCACCATCTGTTCAGAAGAGAAACAAATGGAGTGCGTCTAATTTCTGGAAATTCTGAAACAACCTGGGTAATCTGATTCCAGCAAAGAATCTGCATACATGTCAACTTTCAGATCTTCATATTAGACAGAAATATGCAGCTCAGGCTAAGTCAAACTCATGAAAGTTCCCCTAAAGCTCTGGATCAAAAGCTAATAACCGACTGTTGAATCTGTAATCTAACTAGCAGACATGAAACCATGTTTTTAACTTTGTCGGCTGCCCATGACTTGCACAGGATGAAAAGCATTTCTTCCCCTTGATGGCCAAGGTCCATCATCTTTTCACTGCAATGTGTGAAGGAGATGACAGATGAGCCTCCTCTGTCCCTGTTCAGTGCTAAGAGATGCAATATTAATGACAATGCACATCAGCATCTTTCCAGGAAAAGTGGTGGGTTTGTTTGTTAGTTTGATTCACTGTTCATTTGTTTGGGTTTCATTTCTATAGATTGAGGAAAAAATGCACGTAAGAAGAACTCATGCACTTCTTCATCTGCATTCCTAACTTAGCTTCTGTGCTCGTAACGGCCTGCGGGTTTAGACGCAGCTAACATTCAGATATGAGTGAGAAGAAATTGAGCTGTTGTTTTTCCCATTAAAGATAAGAAAGCACTCTATTAAGATTGCTGGTTAGATGTACAGGGACTAACCAGACATCACAGCGCGGAGTCTTCATCCCCCAAAAAATCATATCTGCTGAACACAGCGGTCTTAGAATCCTAGAATCATAGAATCATAGACTCCTTAGCTTTGGGAGGGACCTCTCAAGGCCATCTAGTCCAACTCCCCTGCAATGAACAGGGACATGCACAGCTTGATCAGGTTGCCCAGGGCCTGATCCAGCCTGGCCTCGAAAGTCTCCAGGGACAGAGCATCCACCACATCTCTGGGCAGCCTGTGCCAGTGCCTCACCACCCTCACTGTAAAAGACTTTTTCCTTATATCCAACGTCTTACCTTATAATGATTTCTTTTAAAAAGTCAAGCAATTAAAACAGGTCTCCCTGTTTTCAGGGGAACCTTTCAGTTTCAGTTTCCCTCTGCAGAAGAGCTTGCTCTGGCAAATCAGAAGAGGCTGAAAACAAACTTCTGATGGGGCCTTGGATCACTTCTGCTGGACTTTTAGGCTTCAGATGCGCAGTCATGGGTCATCAAAGGGGCAGAAATAGAAGCATAGCCAGTGTAAATCTGAAAATTCAAGATTTTTTCTTGAAGTACAACTGCAGATATACTTCTGCAGATGGCCAACATACACCTTGGTTTTTCTTTGTTATATGTGTAGGATCTGGACAGAAATGATGACAGTGCTAGTTCTAGAGATTAATGGATATTGGACTCACCTTGACAGTGTGCTTGTTGGCAGCTCCTAGTACAGTATTGTCCTGATGAATGGCACCCAGCTGAGATTTAGTAGTCAGAGCCCTCACTTCTGCCACTTTCCTTTGGGAAATCTGACAAGTGAGAAAGCAATCGCAGTGCCAGACAGTATTAATTCAGCATTGCTCACAAGATGGTAGCACCCATAGGCCTCTTTCAGAATCAGGACTGCTTTGCCCTGTTGCTGTACATGCAATACTATCCCAGAAGTTAAGAAAGTCCAGTACATAGAAGAGAAAAATAATATCAAGTGCAAATAAAAACTGTTCCACTCCAAACCCTCCATGAACGAGCTTTTTAAGAAAAAGAATTGAAATAATTTTAAAATGCTTTAGAAAGTTCTGGAAGGTGCTTAAGAGATATGTCTCTTAGACATCAAAGCCAGTAGAGGGAGGGAGAAGGATTTAAGTCATTTTCGTAAAGATCTAAAATGGTAAACTATTTGTCACCAATGGCCAGCAAAAATGGTGATCATAAACCACTGTTTTAGACAAAACAGGAGCACAGCACAGGAGATGGTTTCACAAAAGGCTTTTCTTACACGCAGTTCATGAACCACATCTTCATGGCCCACCACAATGTGCAGAGCTACCTTCTATGAACTGCTGCCTCGGCAGTGCTTCCATTTTGCTCTGTATGGGCTAAATGATTGCTGAAAAGCAAAACACACCAGCCTGGGTAGTAGGCTGCTGTTATAGCTACTTCTGCACCACAGCTAGCCCAGATCTCTACATATAATTGCTTCGACCTGCCTGAGTTACCATATTCTACTTTGATTTGTCATGGAGCTTTCCTTTGGTATCCTTTCCCCAAGACATCCTATGTGATAGCAACCCAGATCCCCTAATTAGACTAAGATTGGATACACATAGCATAACCTCTGCTAGAAAAATAGATTCTTCCAAGCTCAGTGGAACAAATCTGAACCACAACTGAATTTAAGAGCCATAGTCTTAGGATTTATATTGTAACAATATAAATTCTCAGGTTTTACTATTTTTTTTTTAATACCACTAGCTGGTATTCAAGAAGAGGAATGATTAAAACAGAAGTCTCGGGAGTTACTCCTCCTTCAGACTGGAGATTAGGAAAGGTTTCTTTCCCATGAGAGCAGTGAAACATGGAAGCAGGCCTCCTAGAGAGGCGGTTGATGCCCCGCTCCTGTCAAGAAACATTTGGATAATGTCCTCAAAAACGTACCTCAGCTTTTGGTTAGCCCTGAAGTGGTCAGACAGCTGAACTCAGTGACATATGTGGATCCCTTCCAACTGAACTATTTGCTTCTACTCTCCTAGACATCGAGCCCAATCTTCAGAAGCCAACCCGTTCAGTCAGTTTCCCTTGAAAAGAGTGTCTGCATGAAAAAAAAATGCACCAAAGCAAACAAACGCTTTGTTTCCCTTCCAATTTAGGCTCCATTTTATCTAATGAGGCAGACACTGAAGCTGTAGTTTGCATAATCTGGCTTTTATGGATAAAAGAACAAATATTGCCTTGCATGTGGATTGTATTACTGTCAGGGAACAGTTCCTCTTGTTCTTTTTTCGCTTATATTACTAGACACCACTGTCACATACCGACTTTAAAGGTTTTTACTGTGTTAAGATAAGGCCCATAGATGAAGCTTGGTGGAATTCAAAGTAGGAAATAATTTTTCATCTGCTTCTTTCCTCTGTTGACCATTTGACTTTCTCGATCCAACAGGGAATGTATTACCTCTATTTAAACTGATATAATGCCTTCAAAATTAATCTTAAAAGAGCAAGTAAAATCCTGTATCAGTTTCTCTGCTCAATTTATTAGCTTTCTATCATCATTTTAGAGATTGACAGATTCCTGCAACACTAAAATTGTTTTATCTACACTTTATATACATAACACTTGATAAATAATTTGATAGCATCTTAGTGATGGTAAGATCCTCTCAAATAAAAATCCTCTGTCCTCCAATCTCAAACCCTACACCCTGGGGATTAGTGTTATGAATTCCTATTACTTAGACAAGTAAAATACAATTTAATTGAGCAGCTGAAGAAAATATCTGTTCTTGAACAACAGAAGCTTACATCTGCTCCAAAGCACTTTCAAGGTCTCTTTATGTATAAAAGTTATCACAGAATCACAGAATCCTAGAATGGCCTGGGTTGAAAAGGACCTCAAAGATCATCAAGTTTCAACCCCCCTGCTGAGTGCAGGGTTGCCAACCACTGGACCAGGCTGCCCAGAGCCACGTCCAGCCTGGCCTTGAATGCCTCCAGGGACAGGGCATCCACAACCTCCCTGGGCAACCTGTTCCAGTGCGTCACCACCCTCTGCGTGAAAAACTTCCTCCTAATATCTAACCTAAATCCAAGTTATCCCACTTGGACAGTCCTATAGATGGATACTTCTTGCTTATCCTCAAACTTCAGTAACAAGGCCAATTTCTGCACATCTGTGAGGTATGAGTAACTATGCTATGGCTATAAATTCAACTCATCATCACGTTGAATTCAACTTCATCATCTGATTTTGTTTTAGACTTTAGCAAGGAGTTGCAGAAATCTTTGGGACTGAAACTTGATGCAGCTTAACCTTAGTTCAAGCAGCCCTTGGTGTCCCTTTTATGAGAAAAACTTCCTGTCGTTTATAACTTTTATAATCTGAAAATGTCTCTTGAGGAGAAGTTGAATTATGAGATATCGTTAGTAGGCAGCATATTTAAAGGCATCTTTCTCTGTAGGCCTTCATTATAACAGAGAGGTACTACAGAAATGACTGTGGTCTAACACCTGATGCTTGCAATCTTGCAAAACAAGAACAACCTCCCTAGCAGTCAGATTAAAGGTTACAAATAAAAGCTGTGCAAATACTAATGCTGCAAAAACTCCTTTTATGCCACCTAGATAGCTGAATACAACAGGCTGGAGAATTAGTTTTGTGAATTAAAAAAAAACATGCTTCCCATCTCCCATGCTACTCTCCACATAAGGGAAGAATTCCTTGCCCAAGAGCTCAGATTAACAAAGACCTCAGAAAAATCACTGCATCATGAGTAGCATTTTGGTGATTATTTACATTATAGAAGTGGATAACTGGGAAAAAATGGAGCAGGACTGCCTAGAATTTTTATACCTGGAAACCTATCACAATCTGCTTTCCTGAAAAATAATTCTGATAGAAAATAAGAACTATGTAAATGAGTAACGTGAGAACAAGACAAGGTCACGACACAATAAAATCAAGGCTGGCATACAAAATGTACTAAATTATAAGCCTCGAGTGAGAGAAATGAAGTGTCAGCAGCTCTCTGTGGGAATGAAGAGCTAGGTGTCACAGACGGATCCAAGAAATGGTAACTCCAATTTACCCACCAGGTAAACAAAGGGTTTTCACCAGCAGTCCATTCACAAGGCAGCACGATGCTGGAAGGAGATGAGTTCTCATCCACTTGCTCAGTTCACTCCTTTCCAGGGCAGGCAAACCCTAGCTCCTGGACCACCAGAAACAGCTGATCCACCACACAGAATGGGGCATATATAATTCTCTGAAGCCTTCCTGTTACAGCTACCTATATAGTGAGTACAGAAACTGGTACCTGTAGGGTGAAGATGAGGGGAAAAAAATGGAAAATTGACTGCAAAGAGTGGAGTAGGCTGAGAGGGAGAAAAATGATAAAATCAGAACCAGCCAAGTGGGGAACAAGCTACTGAAGTGCTCTTAAAAGTTTGTCGTTAAATGAGTCATCCATTTCCAAATGCCAAAATGACTGTGTCCAAAAAGCAGTTCATTAAGTGCCAGGTAAACACTGAGATCACTGAGCTTTTCTGATATTCTCTTAGGAATAATCCGACCATGAATGTGCCAGCAATTAATCTAATTCAGATGCATCTCTCTGAAGAAAAACTAAGTACCAGGATGCATCTGTGTGCGTGGACACCCACAGACAAGAGTTCACCTAGCTCTGATACTGCTGAAATGGAAGGAGATAAGGAATGAACAGGTTCTGTGTGAATGACATTCAGTGTCCTGAGGAAAAGATATATATTTAAGCTTTGAGTAGCAGGTCTGTACAATGCTACCTGTTTGTGACTTTAGGGGAGTATAACTATGCTCAATGCATCACAGATGAGGTTAGTATGACCAACCCTCATCTTTCCTGAGCAAGGAAATGTGATGTGAATAAGCTCAGATTTGACACTGTGACTGCAGGTAAAGACAAGGTTTGAAGTAGCTCTTGCAAAATACTTCCATCCACTGCACCCACAAAACCAACTCTAGTTTTTGGAGGGAGGAACAATGAGAAGAATCTCTGGGCTCAGCTGACATCCTAATGAGGCTACATTAACCAATGATTTTCTAATGCTCAGGAAGGCAATAAAAGAGCTGAGCTAGCCTAGCACACACAAAACTGGAATCAGAAGTCTGAACTGAGTGTTTTTGAGACTGAAGTACTGGGGACTGGGCAGCTAGCTGGAAATGACAGCAAAACACCCCTCTGTGGAAGCAAAGACATGCTTCCCTTTAGAAGCTGGAGATGAACTGCATGAAACACAGTCTTGAGCTCTTAGATTGGCAACTAAAGTGATATGCATCCAGGGAAGCTACTGAGGCACTAAATATAACTTGGTCCCTTGCACAGCTACACCAGTAAGTAAATATACCCTGAGTGAGACCCAGGGTTCAGTATTGCTTAAAAACATGGTGGTGACGTGTACTATTCAAGTGTACCATTAGAGCTTTACAGTTTTATTTGGCAGCTTTACAAAGATCCTCTACGTTTTTCAGCTCATCCTTTGTTGTCACCTATATTACTGAGATTGTCATGATCCTGGAGAGTGTGAAGCACCTCTTTCTCTTGAATACTGTATCCTAGACAATGTACAATAGCGTGCAGAGCATTTTGCATAATACTTGAAGAAGTACTCATAACTGCAAGCAGCAGAACTCAGCTTTCATCCTGACACAGCAGAACTGCAGACACAGCACGCGGGGGAAGATACTGAGATCCATCAGTCACTGGATACAAAAGGGTACTCACCTAGAGATGTCTGTGGCAAACCCTTCAGCAGAGCAATAGTTTTCATTGCCTCCTCAGCCAAACAAACATGGTATAGCATGGAAACGCCAAAATTTAATGGTACATTTTCCTGAAAAAGTTAAAGCCCCCTCGTAGGGAATATGCAGCCAAAAGGAGTGTCCCAGTGCAGTGTTCACTTAAGGTGTCAGAAGATTAAGATGTCAGAAGCACCAGAATGTGGGGATTCTTCAACAACTGTCCTTAAACTTATTAGACTAGAATTTCTCCAATAATTGCCCTGGCAGCGATTAGGTTAATTTGCACTACCTACAAGAAAATGAAGTATACGTACAACTAAATAGATTCATGCTGCGTGATACCAGACATCAAAGGACTTAGCCCCTCAGTCAGACAAACAGCGTGTCACAAAGTCACTCCAGACAGCCATGCCGTTCAAATTCCTGACTGCCACTCTTTGTTTCACGAAGAGCAGCAAGCAAATATTTTCAGGTTTTCAATTTGGAATACACGCAGACCCTCTGGGATACGTGCAGAGGCAACTTGTTAGCCTGCTATCTTGCTATCGGATCCTTCACAGCGCGTTCCATGAGAATATTTCAATTCAGTTCCCCATGTTTTTCATAATTCGGAATTATTCGTATCATAAAACTGAAGATGTTCTGTATCCTTATCATTTGCTGATAAAAACTGTATCAGTCCTGCAAGCTCAGCAGCTAGAATTTATGTTTATCTCAGTTATGATCATGAACTATAGCGTTTAGCAGGAAATTAAAATCTCGTGTGGAATTGTGTCGAATCTAGGCTTACAAAACACATCAGTGAAAAGCGCTGCTGATGTCTCTGCAGAGAATTTAACGTGACTGTGTCACATTAATCACCTCTGAGGTAAAGGAATGACTCATAATTGTTTTTCATTACCTTGTGCTTGCTTTTTCAGCTTTGCAAAAATGCCCAGACTAGGACCATGGAAAATAAATCTCACAGGAGTTGCAGACAAGACTCTTGGGTGTTTTTTTGCCATCCAGCGTTACATGCTGGCCTTTTTCTTCTGAGTACAAAGCTCTGGATCAAATATACGCAACTTCTTAAGCACCATGCTTTAACTTCAGTTCTAGGCTCAGTCTTTTTCCATGTCTTTATTGGTTGGGCAGTCAGAAAGAACTGTTTTTTTTGGCTACTGTCTACCAAGTTGTCAGGGCAGGTCAGGCTGACCTGTGTCCTGAAGGGGACAACTGCCATGGAGTCAGTACGCATGCCCAGCAGCCTGCCACGTGGCAACTGCACGACTGCAGGCTTGCTGTTGCCCCCTGACAATCAAAATAACACATAAGCGTATGAACAGCAGAAAACAAAAAAGCATTCAGAGGTAGAAAAGGTACCTCCTCCACCAAACTACAGCTGTGCAGATCAATGAGATGTCGCTGAGCAACCTGCAGCCCCGCAACAACGGGATGCTGCTGGATCCATAGTGGTGACTATCTCTGCTTTATAACCCGATCACAAGGGGTTTACTCTCTCTTTACTGTTGCTAACTTTCCCATCTTCCCTGCATTCCTTAACTGCTTGGAATTTGTCATACACTGGTAGGATAACATTTGACCCCACAGTGATAATCTCACTCCAGGTGTATACATATCAAACCATCTCTTCCAGCAACTGGAGTGAGACAGGGCTGCAGTAAACACAGCATCACTACCAGTCAAAGAAGGTGATTCTCTCACTGTACTTAGCACTGGTGCGGCCTCACCTTAAATACTGAGTGCAGTTCTCGGCTCCACAATTGGAAAAGGATGTAAAGGGACTTGGAAGTGTCCAGAGGAGTGCAACAAAGCTGGTAACAGGGCTGGAAGGCATGCTGAGTGAAGAGAGGCTGAGGACTCGGGCTGTCCTGTCCAGAGAAGAGAAGGCCAAGAGGCGAGCTGATTGCTCTCTGTAATTGGCTGAGGGGGAGAAATAGGGAGGCACCAGTTTCTCCTCCCTGGAAACCAGTAACAGAACAAAGAGAAACAGCACGAAGTGGACATTAGGAAACATTTCCTTAGCAAGAGCGTGATGAAACACTGGAACAGGCTTCCTAGGGAGGTGGCTGA
The DNA here is from genome assembly GCF_002078875.1 of Numida meleagris. Classification (NCBI taxonomy): domain Eukaryota; kingdom Metazoa; phylum Chordata; class Aves; order Galliformes; family Numididae; genus Numida; species Numida meleagris. The sequence goes on from NC_034438.1 coordinate 71,687,266, forward strand.
TGCCCCATCCTGTCAGTGTTTCGTTTGGACAATGTCATCTACATTATGCTTTAACTTTTGGTTAGGTCTGAAGAGGTAAGGTAGTCAGTCTTTGTGATCTTTGTAGGTCCTTTCCAACAGAACTGTTGTATTCTGTTCCTGTTTCTTTGGACGTGATGATCATGTCAGTCCTCAGAGGTTTATAACTTAATCTGTAAGACTGTTCCACTTCCTCTGGAATAAGCTTACACATATTTGCTTTAAATGACTGAAAATTACCATGCACAAGTACTCAAATAAACAGACTGTATTTGCAATTAATGGAAAGATTATATTTTTTGCTAGTACAGCAAAATCTCAGCAAGATCCTTGCTGAGTCCTTCAAAAGTGCACACCAGCACAGACTCTAGTTCTCACCTTTCAGGATCCCTGCCAGAAAAATGGCATCTCCCAATCATCTTGAAAAGTGGTCAGGGTACATGTTACAAATAGGAAAAGAACATAAAAGAAAAAATGGATTTGATGGATGGACCACTGGCTGGGTAGGGAATTGGCTGGATGGTCCCACTCCGAGAGTTGGGGTCAATGGCTCAGTGTCCAAGTGGAGACCGGTGATGAGTGGTGTTCCTCAGGGATTGGTGCTGGGACCGATGCTGTTTAACATCGTTGTAGGCAGCATGGACAGTGGGATCGAGTGCACCCTCAGCAAGTTTGCAGATGACACCAAGCTGAGAGGTGCAGTTGACACACTAGAGGGAAGGGATGCCATCCAGAGGGACCTGGACAGGCTTGAGAGGTGGGCCCATGCCAACCTCATGAGGTTCAACAAGGCCAAGTGCAAGGTCCTGCACTTGGGTCACAGCAATCCCAAGCACAGATACAGGTTGGGTGGAGAATGGCTTGAGAGCAGCCCTGAGGAGAAAGGTTTGGACGTGTTGATTCAGCATGAGCCAGCAATGTGCTCACGCAGTCCAGAAGGCCAAACCACATCCTGGGCTGCATCAAGAGAAGTGTGACCAGCAGGTCCAGGGAGGTGATTCTGCCCCTCTGCTCTGCTCTTGTGAGACCCCACCCAGAGTACTGTGTCCAGTTCTGGAGTCCCCACCACAAGAAGGATATGGAGATTTTGGAGCAGCATCAGAGGAGGGCCACAAAGATGATCAGAGGGCTGGAGCACCTCCCCTATGAGGACAGGCTGAGGGAGCTGGGGCTGTTCAGCCTGGAGAAGAGAAGGCTCCCAGGTGGCCTCATAGCAGTCTTCCACTACCTGAAGGGGCCTACAGGAAAGCTGGGGAGGGACTTTTTATAATGGCGTGTAGTGACAGGACAAGGGGAAATGGTTTTAAACTGGAAGATGGTAGATTTAGACTAGATATTAGGAAGAAATTCTTTACTGTGAGGGTGGTGAGACACCAGAACAGGTTGCACAGCGAGGCTGTGGGTGTCCCCTCCCTGGATGCAGCACAGGAGCACCACAACCCTTGTTTAGCATGACACATTATTCTTATGGGGGCTTCAGAAATGTTCTCAGAGATCATGTTTCTAAAATTTGATGGCCTGAAGATTAGAGGCTAGGTAAATGTAGGTGTGTTTTTCAGAAGATATGCTATTGGTAAGATTCGTATCAGCAGGATTTCAGTCAGCTTGCACCTTTGGGAGAGCCGCAGTCCTGTCAGTTGTTGGGACTGAAGGCATACTACCCCTCTAAAGTTTGGCCCAGTTGGCTTCCCCAGGCAGATCGTCTTCAATCTATCTCCTTACATTAGAGTGATAATCTATATTTCAAAGTTAAATAAAAGCGTATGTTCCTCCTGCATATTATGATACATTCAATTTCAAGTTTGTTTATCTCATCTTTGGAAATAAATTGATTTTTCACCAAACAGACGCATGTTGGATATTAAAGAAAAAGTGTTAAGGTTTATCACAGTCCCATCTTCCTATTCTTTCTCATGCTCGAGCCCATTGAATGGTCACAGCAGACTGACTACAGAACAAATTGGGAAAAAGATCAGCTTTCAAACATAGGCATTTCAAGGGAAAAAAGGCTATGCAAAGAAATCTCTGCCACCTTGGCTTGGTCACCAACTCATCATAAAGTCTATCTATCAGGTTGCCCAGACAGGTTATGGAATCTCCTTCTATGGAGATATTCAAGACCTATCTGGACACCAACCTGTGTGACCTATTGTAGGGAACCTGCTTTGGCAGGGAGGTTGGACTCAGTGATCTCTGGAGGACTCTTCCAACCCCTACAATTCTGTGATTCTGTGAAATCAAAGGAAATCAACTGTTAACCAATGCCAGTATAAATTATTCACTGAATGTATGCACAGACATTCAAGAGGTAGAGCAGATTTCTCTTTGAGTGATACGAAGATCTCTTGGATCTCCTTGTATAAGAGACATCACAGCTTTGCCTGAAGAATGACAAAGCTCTCAATTGTTGGGTTTTTCAAGGAAAGAACTAATTTATTTATTTATTTATGTTTATTTTTTGCTAATGCAGAAGTAGGAAAACAATGCAGTTGAAGCACTAACTGATTTGAGACCACTGAACTCACTTGACCGAAGATAGCTACGAGGAAGGGACAACTCTGACAAATAACAAGCACGGTCATAACTTCAGCCACGGTTCGATTTAGGAACAGCTATGAAATACAGGATGAGGTTCCAAGTTCATGCTTTCTGACCTTGTACACTGGAATAAGATTGATTAATAGGAAAGTTCCTTTCTCTCAACACGCTGAAATCATTATACCACAGGGATATGACCTTCTTGCTCAGACACCAGTATCCATTCACATCCAGGCCCTCCTGGAAGGTACTCAAGGGCAGATTTTATTCATCTAACATACAGAAACCTCCACCTTTGGCTTCTCTTTCCTATTAACCATTTAAACTAAATCAGGCATGTTCAACCCATGCCCCGCTGGCCGCACACAGCCCACCACGGCTCGCAATGCAGCTCACGCCCTCCCCGCAATTGAAAGGCAGCGGCTCTTCCTGCAGAGCGGCCCTGGGCACGCACCCATGGCTCAGCAGGAACCGCGCGGTCAGGGCGCTATTAACGCTGCGTCCACTGCAAGCAGGGCACGGGGAGGGCAGTGCTGAGCAGTGCTGGCTGCAGTGATGCCACATCCCTGTGTGCATCGGGATACACTGGCTAAACGCAGGGCTCTGAGCAGCGAAGGATACGCAGCCGTGCTTTCTGTTTTGGTAAAGGAGTTTGAAAATGGAATCATAGAATCATAGAGCACTTGCAGTTGGAAGAGACCTTTAAAGGTCATCAAGTCCAACTCCCCTGCAGTGAACAGAGACATGCACAGCTTGATCAGGTGCTCAGAGCCCCGTACATCCTGGCCTTGAAAGTCTCCAGGGACAAAGCCTCTAACACATCTCTGGGCAGTCTGTTCCAGTGCCTCACCACTCTTATTGGGAAAAAGTTTTTTCTTATACCCCATCTAAATCTCCCCTCTTTTAGTTTGAAACTCCTTCCCCTTGTCTTATCACAGCAGACTCTGCTAAAGAGTCTGTCCCCATCTTTCCTATTGCCCCCTTTACATACTGACAGGCCGCTCTCAGGTCACCTCGCAGCCTTCTCTTCCCCAGGCTGCACAGCCCCAGCTCTCAGCCTGTCCTTATAGGAGAGGTGTTCCATCCCTTGGATCATTTTTGTGGTCCTCCTCTGGACGCACCCCAAGAGGTCTATGTCTCTCCTGTGCTGAGGACTCCCCATCTGGATGCAGTGCTCCAGGTGAGGCCTCACAGCGCAGAGCAGAGGGGCAGGATCACCTCCCCTTTTGATGCAGGCCAGGATAGGGTTGGCTTTCTGGGCTGCGAGGGCACAGTGCTGGCTCATGTCCAGCTTCCCATCCACCAGTACCCCAAAGCCCTTTTCGGCAGGGCTGTGCTCAATCCTTTCATCCCCCAGTTGGTATTAATAGTGGGGGTTGCCTCAACTTGGGTGCAAGAGCTTGCACTTGGCTTTGTTGAACCTCACGAGGTTCTCCTGGGCCCACTGCTCAGCCTGTCTAGGTCCCTCTGGATGGCATCCCATCCCTTGGGCATGTTGACAGCACCCCACAGCTTGGGGTTTCAAGACTGCCAAAAAAACCCCATCAATATACAACTGCAAGTCCATTTTCAGTTGATTTAAACACATGACCAACGAATTTTCAAATGGAATGCATAGAGCTGCAATCAGATATTCAACTCAGAAATCTGATCATGTCTCTATATCAGACTTTCATAATCCCCATCTAAGCAGAGAAAAACATCATTCACTTCACAATCATGCCTTATTCATGTCATCACTTTCTGGCAGTATGCACGTTTTGAACAATTATTGTCAAGGATGAGGAACAGGAAGAGTAAAATTTCATCAGAAATCTCCGATGAACACCTTGAGAGCTCACTGAGGGTTGCAGCCACTGCCATGGAGCCAGACTGCTGTGTTAGTTTCACAGAAACAAGGTCACATATCCCACTAGTTTTACATTTTTCTTCTTTTGTTCTTTTTTTTCCTTTTTTTTTTTTGGTATTTTAAGAAAAATATTTAAAATTAAAATGTTTTGTTTATTTATTAATGGTATCATATATTTTGCGAGGGCTGCTCCAAAAGTAATGCCTCCTATTTTATAATGTTGGCCCAAGACATCAGAGGCAAATAGTGGTCGTATGGCTGAGCCTTCCCACCACTATTCTGTTCCATGTTGTTGCGGTGTGACAGATGGCAGCAGAGGGGCAGTCTGACAAAACGGTGTCTGACATGGAAGTGCAGATGAAGCAAAGATGTGTACTGAATTCCTCCATGCAGAAAAGGTGTCATTCATTGACATTCACCGACGCTTGCTGAATGTTTATGGAGCACAGGGAGGTGGCGGCTGCTGCATTCCAGCAGGGGTGACAATGGGTCACCTGCACTGGTGCAGACTGTTATGAGTGGGGCATGCAGGCCCTTGTTCATTGGTGGTGAAAATGCATGGCTAATGGTGGTGATTATGTTGAAAAACAGTGTTACTGTGCTCTTTGTATCTGTTGTTTTTCAATGGAAATACGTAGCAGGCATTGCTTCTGGAGCAAATGGGGCCCAAGACAATTCCTATTCACTAACTGCGGCCCAGGCAAGCCAAAAAGTTGGATGCCCATGAACTACATACTCATTTAAAATCTGCCTGGCCCCAGACAGTGGGTGAAACTTATGCACGCCAGTGATGACAAAGGCGTTCAGCAATCCAAAACTGTGTTAATCCTGCCTTTTTAAGCAGGACAGATATTCATCTGTTCAGCCAGAGAGACACTCAGGTTACCTGAGGTGCTCTGCATTCCCAGTTTGGTGCTGTTCATAGCAGTGGGCATGAGATCCACTGCCCACCTGAGCGTAAGTTCACAGAGGACACTGTATTCTCAGCCCTGACAGAAAGGTCTTCAGAGCACTTCTGCTGCTCACTGCAGAGACAAAGAAATCAATCAGTCAGCTACCAAGCAGACTCCTGCCATGCAAATGTAGGGGTGACAGCTGAAGGGGTATGGGAACCTTCAGTCCAGTTGTAGAAGGAAATCAAAAGGAAACCATCCATGTTCTTACTGGGTGTTGCAGTGAAAAGTACATGCAGTGTATGCTGCCCAGATCAGAACTGAGAACATTTCATTGCAAGTACCCTCACTAGTATGCTCAACTCTTTCATGTAAAAAAAATTTGTCTGCTCTGATTAGTTTTCCTTTTTCACTCCTTCTTGCTTATTTTGTACCTTATACTGATTTTCTGAGAAACCTGGATGACTGCCATTCATCCTGTAAGAGAAAGGCAGTGAACACAGCTCCAAAGGGATAAGCTCATGCTTATGGTCTTTTTTTTCAGCATTGATTTGATGAATTTCATTCCTGCTGTCCTAACTTGGATTCTGAAGATTATTTAGTTTGTTGCAAGCCACAGCTATCATGTGGGGAAACAGGGATGATTTTATTCAGGCAGAATTTGGCTGAGAAGAGAAAGTTGACATCGAACAGGCTGGAGTGAGATTCTGCTCCAGAAATAGGCCAAATGGACAATAATTCCTCGTCTCAAAAGGCTGCACTTGTTTTTCTCCTCTTCTTGATCCGATCTTTCTAGCTCTCTCTCAAAGTGAGCTCCTAACTCAGGACAACCTCCGTGGAAGCTTGGAAGCTACAGCTAGCTATATTGAATGCTGGAACGAGATAGGAGATGGGATTCTCTTGGGAGCAGGGATGATGCAGGGGAGGAGAAAAGTCCCTGTTTATTCTCTGTGTCTGTGCTGCCTTTCTCCAGGCTGTGCACGAGTTCTAGGGGGCAGGAATTTGTAAGGGTCAGAGATCCACTATCATGAGGTGCAGCTCCTGACTGAGACATCAGGGATTCACCAGGCTGCAAAGCACAGCTCAACTTCATTCCTCATGCAGAGTCAGGGGTAAAAGCACTGCTTGCCATGAAGAAGTTTTAATCCCCTCTGCACTGAAGAGCTAAGCTAATAACTTTCATTCTGGGCTACATTTTCAGACTGGCCCAGCACTGTCAGCTGCTCTAATCCTCTCCTCATTCACTGTTGAGGAGAAAGGCAGAGCTCACCTATCTGGCAGTCTGAGGACAAAACTAAAGACTTCCCACGAAGCTGCACTCCAGACCTCAGCAGTGAGTGGTAAGCAACAGGCAGCACGGTCCTTTCCTCGCTTTGCTCAGATTCATTCTCTGCTGCCTGCAAGGATATTGTCTACTTCAAACACTTCAGAAATAGAACAAATCCAAGAGAGCGAGCCCTCTTCAAAATGCCTACTTTATACATTAATTATGCAGCTGTAAGTCAAACTGCTGCCCCTCCCCCCCAGAAAAGCCGCACTGTTTACTTTGGAGGCAGAAAAACAAAAATTGGATGATGGAAAAACCAGGGCGTTCTAACATTGCAGCTAACACACTCCGCTCTGCCCATGAAATGCAATATTAAGTTGCTATAGTACTGCCCTTGTGGATAGGAACGAGAAATTACAAACCAAGCTCTCCATAGTAGCCCTCAATGATAAACCTTCTGATACAGCGTAGATGAGAGGAGTCTTGTTAGCAATGACCAGGGAGTGCTGCTTCTCCTCCCTTCATTTGTCCTGAATGACTAGAGAGTGAATTTCAAAAGGCAGAGTCTGGTGCTCCAGCATGTGCAACCCCATTAGTAGTTCTCTGCAAGAGAGGCCAGCTGCCTGGGAGTGTAAATCTTTGAAGCCCATTTTAGAGAGAGGTATTAATTCTTTCTGATTTCCTTGAATGAATGTTGTATGTCACCGTACAGGGACAGAACCAGGCAATAGCAAAGAAGAAAAGATGTCCCACTTGAAGGGGAAAAGGAGATCATCTTGTGAACAGCTACTCAAGACAGTTATGCTTCCAATGCATGTAGAGCTCCACATTGGCTTCCTAAGAGTTCAATAAATATGTAAAGCCTAGGAAAAAAGACATGGAAGGTATTTAACTAATCTTGTCAGCAATAGGGACAAAAGCTTCCTGAATGCATGGCTCAACACACCTGCACAGCATCTGACTTGTAACAGACTGACAGTGTCTCCAATTGCTTGAGAAAAAAAACAATGAAGGAATGAAGAGATCAACTAAAGACTTCAATTCACTTAAAACATAGCATAAAACTTTGTCTCGTCAACACAGTTAAGAAGGCCACAGGAAATTCCAAGAGAATTGATTAATTACTATGGAAATTAGAAATTGCTTTAAACGAGAGCTGCAGCTAAAGGCACCTTAATAGTTTGTTTTTATGAGACACCATCAACAGTACACCAGATAGAAGCACTTTAGTTCATCCACCTAAATGAAATCACTATCACTCAGAAGATCAATGTGACTGATCCACAGAAAAGGAACTTTCTCACAATGCCTTCAGACATTGTTCATTTTTGTTAGTCAAATAAGGGCTACACGATGGTTACCAAGGGATGTGATATTTATTCAGTGGGCAAGATGTCTGTCATGTCTTCACTGAAAGGCAAGTGAATTCAACATCTTAGAATTATGGTATGTCAATACAGCCAAACAATGACATGTCACTGCTGCTGTTGGAAATTAGAGAATATGAAAGGGAACAAGTGCTCCAGGACAGAGTAAAAGGGAGAGTCTGCCTTTTGATCACAACTAATGTTTTTTCTTCCTTGTCCACCTTAAGATGTAATGGTTTAGTAAATTACTTATGCTTTGAAGGAACATCACTTCAGAGCCTTTAAAAATCACACACTGTAAGGCAAAGGAAATGAGGCTGCAAGCCAGAACTCGAAGCTGATGGGTCAGTAAACCCAGGAATTAAAGTGGAATTTAAAAGCCTGCTCTACTGAACCAAAGCAGGCTTGGAGCTTAGTCAAAATTTCAGATAGTAAAGTTGTATTTCCCTGTCTTCCTGAATAACTTATTTAAACAATCACAATGCAGACATTTCCAGACGATTCATATTTTGTTGAGAAAAAAAAGAAATTTTTGCCTGAAGCAGAACTGGGCAAAGAGAATCTAACACACTGGTACCCTATAACCATTAGTACATTATTAGTATTGTTTCTGCTAAGCAATGTACAAATGGTTGCCCTGTCCCAGGATGGTGGTATTTTCTATGCAGATCTCACACTGTGTTTCATTTATGACCTAGAACTCCCAGCCTTCATGTCCAAGTAATATCGATGATTATTTATACCCAAACCAAAAACCAAAGATTTCTTTCTTCTGCCAGCGGTTCATCTGAAGCACATTTTGATATTACAGCCTTGAGAAAAGTACAGTCAGGGAAATGTTATGATGTTTGAGCAAAGATGAGCCAAATGTTTCAAAAATGCACCTGAATATACGAAAACGGGTTTAATAATTTTTAACTACTCAGATTTCTGGTTCTAGAGCTACTACAGACCAGTGCTTTGCTAGGACCCTGCACTGAACAAAGTCTGGGACGTAACTTATGCTTTCCTTCAGCAAAAACTCAAAGCCACCTCCTGAAAACACTCTTCAAACCTGCTTTATCAGTATGGTAAATATAATAAACAAAAGCTGGAGGCTTTTCCGCAGGAACACTGAGGCAGGTGGTACAACCCCAGCCTCGCATATTCAGTTCTGATTAGGCTAAAGCTCTTCTCCCTAGGAAGGAGTTTTCTTTCCATCTCCTCTAGGTACGGCTTTGGATCTACTCCCTGCTGCAAGACAGATCCAGCAGACACAAACCGTTTGGCTCTTTCACAGTTGGCAGTTTTCTCTCTCTGACCTGCTCTCTGCTTCACTTTTCCCTATTATTTTCTATCAGTACATATTTTTTTCTGTCTTTTCCACTGTTCCTCCTGCTTTCCCTGTAGGTTTTCGACTCCCAGATTTCACCCATGGGCACATCCATTACTGTGTCCAGTCCTTCCTTCTTCCCATGCCCAGTACTCAGCTTTTTCCTGCTCTATGGCTTCTTTCCTTCTGTTTTCACACAGATGTGCCTGATAGTTTGTCCAATGATTCTCATGCTCCTTTCAGATCCTGCCTTCACTTTCTTCTCTAGGATTCACGGGTGACTACCCAACCTTATGCAGACAATGCCCTGCATCCACACAGAGGCATCCTTATGCTACTTCTGACATTACTTCATAGGACAACAGAACCATAGAACAGTTTGAGTTGGAAGAAACATTAACGACCAACAAGATCCAAGCATCTGCTATAGGGAAGGATGCCACCCACTTCCAGAATTTAAGTCCTGGCTCACAGGGAATATAGGCAAAGCACTCTCAAGCAGCATCCCAGCACACAACAGACTGCCCCACAGGAACAACAGAGAAGCCAGAACTTAAGACATCAAGAAAGGGATTTTCCTACCTATGCTAACTGAGAAGTACAGCTAATGCCAGCAGGGTGGTGAGTCCTGAGGAAGGTGCAGAGGGGATGTGCTCACCTGCACATACACAGCAGCTGGTGCCACGTGAGATGAGCAAAGCAAGTTGCTGCTGAATGGCAAGACTGAGGATGAGCTGTCTGCGAGTGGGGGTGTTATATCCATAGAAGATTAGGCATATTTGCCAGTGGCTTGATAAGGGACTTCATTTTGGCAGCCAGGTTTATAAAATGTACAGGTCACCACGCAATGATGACTCATTTCTGCTTTCTAATAGGGTAACATTGTTACCTGACAAGAATGGTACAGTTTCATATGGTATTTCCATCAAGAACTATGTTAAATGTCTTTTTTTTCTCTTTGGTGCCTTTCACTCAGACACAGGCTGTTAATGTCTTTACCTTGTAAGTCTTTTCTAATATCTCACAGCTTAGGCAAGCGGTCCAAACTCCTCCTGTATTTTAAAGAGACAACACAATCTCTAATAAAGCAACACAAAATACTCCAAACAGCCCTCAAAAAGCAACAGAGAATCCCTCAAAGAGAAATGAGAGACATGCTAATATTGAAGATTTACTTCCTTTTCTTCCTTTCTTGCTCTTCACCTTTTGTAAGCCTGCAGTAGAAGAGTCATATTCTGTGCCCATTATCAAGGTGCAGCAGTGGAGCTGCCTGTTAATGGCTGGCAACAAACAAGAACTAAGATGACTTTTACCTTCTCATCCTGTTCATGAACTCCCATCCATCTGGAACTAATGTGTAAAAATATGACTAACTTGGCCTTTAAGTCAACGTACTTTATTTCTTCCAGTTAGCTGTAAAATCAGTGGTGGACAACATTAGGGAGGATGAACAAATTGCTCAGAAATGTGGCTGTAAGATTATTTCAGTGTTCTTTGTTACATATTCCAAGCTTTCTCTCCCCAGTTACACCTCACATGACTTCACTTACTTATTTATTGTTATACATGCAGTGCTAAGAAGCTACAGTTATTCTCGCCGTCAAAAGTAAACACTGAAATCAGTGACACAATCAATTATTTAGAAATGTTCATTTAAAATTAAAAATAACAGAGATAATAAAATTAAAGCAGGACACGCTCAACCCATTTGTAATTTCAAGATTTATTTTGACAGATTTGCAGTAAGCTCTATTTACCGTGAGAACAACAAGTCAAAAGGACAGAGATTTCATCAGCTGCGTACTTTCTTACTACCATTACTACCAAAGTTTTATATTGTTTTTATGTGTAAAAAATAGATTTTATCCATTATCAAGTATCACACCTAAGAGGGAAAAAAAGCAACCAGAGAAATAAAGAGTAACAACCAAACTCTGAGACAGGGTAGCAGTCTCTTCTTTTTTCTGTAAGTAAAGCCACTTTTTATAATTGCTCAGAAAACAAGAGAATGTCCATTACAATCTTCAGACTCTTAACAATGATTTATCTTGGCTAATGTTACTGCTTTCAAAGGAGATAAGCCGTATAATTTTACAGGAAGCAACCCACTGAATCCTTCAGTAAACACAGCTTGGCAATCTATCTTCAATTCAAAATAATGAGGTGGCAGGAGTGTGATGGAGAAATAAGTCTTCAAAAACATCACGTAAGGGAATCCAGCTGTGCTTGTATAGTTTCCAGCTATTTCAAGGAACAAAAAGAAAAAAAAACCTCTATTCACATACGATATTGTTTAGAAACATGCAAACAAACAAAAAAAAATACATTCCAATGTCTTCAACTAGGCATACTAAATCTAATCATAATGCAGCAAAAAAACTTGTACTCATGAATGTTTGTTTTTACACCAAGCTATTAGAATGCATTGCTGCAGTTTAAATATTCAAATTTTAAAGAAACAGTTGTCTAAATACTGCCTTTTTTTACATGCACAGATGTTTTGCTGCGAATTTCCAATGCATAATAATAAGGTAAAAAAATAATACGAGTTTATTTCGACTGGATTACGAGTCTGGCATTTCAACATAACACAAAGATACTCTTTCCAGAGTGCTCTTCACTGTTAATCATCAGCTGCTGCTCTAGACCTAGCCACCAGGTATGATTACAATGACTCCAACGCCTGCCTATTTCAAATTTGAATGCACAGAGCCTTCTTGAAAATGTTTTCTGTGATCAAACAAATCCAACAGCTTTAATTAAAATTGGATCCATTTTCCTTCCAGTTTCATTAGACTTAATTCATATAGGCAATACTTCCTGCTGAGCAGCATAAGGTGTTTACAAAGGAACTACAGTATCATAAAATCTACAGACCTTGTTATAGAACTCAAACAGCTCCTGATGACTAAATTCTACAAACACTTTCTTCAGGTTCTGTGAAGGAAACAGAAAAGAAAAGGAATAAGCATTTTTTTTTTCTTTTGATATTCATTGAGCCCCAGTGTGGGTTTAAGCTATACGAAATATGATGTTTGTTAATTTTCCTTCCACTCTCTACAATATCCCTCAAAGATGCGTATTCCATTTTAGAGGTGAATTCAAGTCCACGGGTACATCTGTTCTCCTGCTGCAAAGAATAATAATAAAATATCGGTTTAAAATGATTTTGTTACCTAATTTGTAAGTCACAGATAAAAATGAAAGATTACATTCATCTTGCTCAGCAGTCCATCTAAGATCTGGTAAATAACATCATGCAAAATCTGCAGTGTATTCGATTGAACTTGCACAGCTACTAACATACTGTGTATTAGGCACGGAGTTAATAATAACTTGCATTCATTAATCTAACAGTTACAATCTTAGTATGCTGACATCGCTACGCACAGATTCAGCCAAAGTTAACAATTAACACAATAGCTTCAAAGCGGTCCTGAAACAGTAAAAAAAGCAAAATATCACAGCTGATGGAAACTACTGTGAATAAAACAGATGGCGGTAATAATAAGCATGCATGTGCTGATGTCTGCAGAAGTGGGGGTTAAATTAAAGCCTCTATCCTGCTTAACTTGCTTGTGTGAAATAGGCAGTTTAATGCCTGCTACTTCCACTCATAGAACCAATCTATCCAGGCTCTTTCTAGCCTTACTCCTGCTAGTTTGCTTTGTCACTTCCCTTCTTTTAAAATAAATGTGTAAGTATTACTGCACATTGTCTGTGTTGCTGCTAGACTTTCCAGTGCTTGGAGGCATTCCTAAGGATCACAGTTGCACTTCTATTAACACTAACAAGGATCTGTGAAAAACTGAATTTCTGGACCTGTCTACTCACAATATATCATTAGTTGGAATAGCATACTCCCACTAATTTAGTTGAACTTGTACCAACCTAATGTACCACTTAAATGATTAGAAAAATGCTTATTCAACAATCCAGCTTAAATTAGCAGAGATACTTTCGCATACGGACAAGGCTGAGGGCCAGATTCTGTATACGCTGACAATGATGCAAGTCTCGAGTCACATAAAGCTGATGAATTTGGCTCCCCAAATTCACAAAAGCAGCAGAAGCCCTGGGAACGCAGGATAGGTGCTGTCTGGTGCCCGTTCCAAAAACAAACTGTAAGACAGAGGAAAGGGATAAAACGACTGGGGCCAGCCTGTCTGGTGCAATTCCTTCTCCTCGCTCTGCAGAAAGAAGGACCCTTTCCAACAATTTCAGGAAGGCTACAAAAGCCCAGAAAAGGACCAGTGATTTGCATGAGAGACCAGTCTTCGCCCTCTGGGAAAGAACAATGCAATTCTGGGAATTGTACGGTGAATGCAAAATGAAACTCCTAGAACAGCAGTTCTCTTTGCCACGATTCCAGCTGATTCTCCCTCCAAGCAGCACAGTGCAGTGACAGGGAACTAAAAGCATTTTTAAACTCATTCTACCAGCTAAGAAACAAAGAGAAAGCAAACAAGTGGTTTCTTCAGAAAGGAAAGGGAGTAGAGGGAAAAAAGAGAAGACACATGAATAGCAAATAGGTTAGTCCGAGTTTCTGGCATTCGAAGCTCCTGAAGGATTTTGGTATTGGAATGGAAGCAAAACTGAAAAGAGAAGGTTCGTAATAAAAGAAATACATATATCCTAAAGTTCACCAGTTCCAACCAGTAATGCCATGGTTATGTCCTGTGTGGTTTCTGGCAGATTGCTGCTAGATTTCAGTATGATGAGTGCTGCACGGGCAGGTTGCGTGCGTGACACTTCTCCCAAGCACAGCGTGACCCACCAGATCTTGTTTCCCCAAGCTCCGTGCATCCACCAAGACTGACATCTTCTGGTTCTACCTTACACCAGCAAGCAAGATCAACTTCTCATACATAATAAAATACATTGAAAAGCTTGTCTTTCATGTTTTTTTTCCAAGCACATTTAACTGGTATAAGCTGCCAATTAGAGTAGGCAAACAAAAGAAGTGTATCATTTTAATTCAGTTTACTTTCAAACAATCAATAGGCTTATGAACAGACTGTGATCTCTCCCTTATTATTTAACAGTCACGGTCTGATGAATAAAACAAAACTCACATTTCATTGTGGCAGGTGAATGTCTGTGGAGATCTAAATGAAAGCATGCAGTCTGTAATTTTTTGCCAGTCTGTTTCTGAGTTTGGAGTAGGTCAGTGGAGGTACAGCAATTTTTATGAGACATATTGTGCATATGCACCTAATTCTCTGCTAAAATAAAACTGTTTCTGTATGTAAAAAATTTCAACAAAGACCAGTGTCACAAAGGACAGTGTAGAAGTGTGCTAACAGCTGAAAATGTTCTATTCATCAGCAGGTTGGTGGCCCCATATTTTCGCTCAGATGTCCACTATTCACTTATTTCCCTTACTCTGGGAGAACATGAACAGCTGTAATTAAAACACAGAATCACAGAATGGCTTAGGTTGGAGGAGACCTTAAAGATCATCTTGTTTCAGCCCCCTGCCATGGGCAGGGTTACCAACCAGTAGATCAGCCTGCCCAGGATCCCATCCAACCCGGCCCTGAATGCCTCCAGAGATGGGACATCCACAACTTCTAAGGACAACTTGTTCCAGCACCTCACCACGCACTGAGTAATGAATTTCTTCCTAACATCTGACCTAAATCTACTCTCTTTTAGTTTAAAGCCATTCCCCTTTGTCCTATCAATACCAGCATGTAGAAAGACAGTCCCCGTGCTCTTTGTAAGCTCCCTTCAAGCACTGGATGGCCGCAGTGAGGTCCCCCTGGAGCCTTGTTTTCTCCAAGCTAAAAAAACCTCAGCTCCTGCAACCTTTCTTCACAGGAGAGATGCTCCAGCCCTCCGATCATCCTCATGATCCTCCTCTGGACCCGCTGCAGCAGCTCTGCATCCTTCTTGTGCTGAGGGCCCCATGCCTGGACGCAGTACTCCAGATGGGGCCTCACAAAGGCAGAGCAGTGAAAGGGACAGTCTCCTTCCTCTCCCTGCTGCCTCCCCCCCCTCTACTTCTGATGCAGCCCAAGATACAGTTGGCCTCCTGGGCTGCAACGGCACACTGCTGGCTCATGTCCAGCTTTTTGCCCATCAAGACCCAAAAGTCCTTCTCCTCAGGGCTGCTCTCATGGAGTTCTTCTCCCAGTCTGTACACACGTTGGGGATTGCCATGACCTAAATGCAACACCTTGATCTTGTTGATCCTCATTACGTTCCCTTGGGCACACATTTTGTGCCTGTCCAGGTGTCTCTGGATGGCATCCCTTCCTCCTGTTGTGACAAAAGCATCACTCAGCAAGGTGTCATCAGTAATGTTGCGGAGGATACACTCAGTCCCACTGTCTATGTCATTGATAAAGATGTTGAAGAGCACTGGTCCCAAGACAGACCCCTGGGGGACACCACTCGCAACCAGTTTCTACTTGAACATACAGTCACCGACAACAACTCTCTGGCAATTTAGACATAAGGATGCAGCGCAGGACCATGTCAAAGGCCTTGCACAAGTCCAGGTAAACAACATCAGTGTCCCTTCCTTTGTCCACCAATGCCATCACTCCTTCATAGAAGGCCACCATTCTGGTCAGGCATGATCTGGCCTTGGTGAAGCCATGCTGGCTGTCTCGGATCACCTCCTTGTCTTGCATTTGCCTTAACATCTCTTCCAGGAGGATCCACTCCACGATCTTTCCCGGCTCAGACATGAGGCTCACCGGCCTGTAGATCCCCAAGTCTTCCTTTCTCTCTTTCTTGAAAATGGGAGTAATGTTTCCCTTTTTCCAGTCACCAAGGAGTTTGCCTGACAGCCACAACTTTTCAAATATGATGGAGAGCGTCTTGGCAACCACATCAGCCATCTCCTTTGGGACCCTGTGATGCATGCCATCCAGCCCCATAGATCTGTATGCATTCAGCCTTATGAGGTGGTCTTGGATTTGCTCCGCTCTAAATTTACACTTCTCCTTACACTGTGAGGGATTCCACTCCCCCCACCCCCACCTAGAACTTCAGGGACACAAGAGGTGTGGGAAGCCTGACTGGCAGTGAAGACCGAGGCAAAGAACTCATTAAGTACCCCAGCCTTCTGCATGTCTGAGGAGGCCAGCTCTCCCTTTTCACTTATTGGGGTGGGGGGTACACCCTCCTTTGCCTGTCTCTTCTACTTATTGTATCTAAAGAAATTCTTGTTGTTTTTCACATTCCTCACTAAGTTTAATTCCATCTGTGCCTGTGCTTCAGGACTAGGTTACAATGCAGTTCTGTACTTTTTCAGAAATATGTGTTTAAAATGATTGTGCACCTAGGATATTACTAAGGAACTTAGCATAGGCAAATTCCTAATCTACCTTAAGCAGTTTTACTCAGATAAGGATACAACACTACCAAATGCAATCTTTTTTCATCCATAACTAAAAAGTAAGATAAAAACATCACTTTCAGTTTACTGACTTAATTGAATGTCTCTGTGCACAGACGAGTCTCAGCCTATTTATGAGCAGTATAGTTAAGCTGCCTTCTTTTATCTAAATATGCAGGTTTTCAGATTCTGTGTCTGACCTAGTACGTGTTTCCCAGAATATACAAAAGAAAACTGTAATTTGCTGGATGTCTCACTTCTTTTCTCTTTCTATCAAGTATATCATTCACTTTTATTATTTTCTGGTAAATTTCTATATTCCCCCACCCCTCATTTTATTTTTGCTATTATCTTGCTGTGAAAGAAAACTAAACAGAGTAACCAGAAAACTAAACAGAGTTTATTCCTACTGTCACTCTCAGTGACTGTCAATACATCCCAAACTTCATGGCAGTAACTGCCCCATCTCCTAGTTTTGAGTTTTACTCTTGAAGGTGCCAGCTTTGTAGCATCATAGAAACATACATGAGGAGAGATGTTAATTTTATGAACTTAAATGCTGAATGTTAATTCTTTGGAGAATGTGGAGGTGAACGTGGAGCAATATGCTCAAGTAGCACAGCTACAGAGTTAGCTGATCTGCAGCTTCAACTAAATTAAGTTGCTGTTAAGTTCAATGCTGACAGAGCATTGCATTTACTACTGCTGCGTGAATGGCAAACATCCACAACAAACCTTTACTTCACTCTGAGCCCACTGCAGGGAACATGGTAGTAAGTTTTCTGAAATGTGTGATCTAATATATTTGGCTGCATATCACTACTTAATACTCTTAAGTGTTAGAATTAAATTCTAGTGCCATTTTGCCTTTCGACATCTAGATGGAATATTATTTCTTTCCACCTCGTCTCTCATTGCAGGGATGTACCAATTTACAGCCTCCTGAGACTACTTGTGAAACTAATAAGTTTAACTGATAGGATTGTTTTCTCCTCTCATCGACCCTCTCATTTATTGTCTGATATGATTTCAAAAAGCATAACATTTTCACCGCTCTCTAAAACAGCTGTCTGAAACCAAACTTCCTTGTCAGCAATGGGGAGAAGAAAGGAGTGGGAGGCATCAGAGGAGGGAGAAGGAAAAGGAAGATGAAAACTTACGGCTCCCAGTCAGCATTAATGTACTGCCCTATCCAAAACAGCCACTGTGAATGTACAGATAATTCTACAAAATAACCACAGTGTTTAATACACACTTAGCTTACAACCACCACCAGACCATTAGGTAAATTTTTAGCTGAACATAATCACCTGCACAAAATGATGAAGATCGAAGTATGCAAGATGTAGAACGGACAGTCCAATTTCACATTGCCTTGGCCAGCAGTTAATGTTAAACATGGATACTTTATTGATGCAAAATGTTTCAGTGGAAACCTTGCAAAAACAATTCTCCTTAAATACTTCAGAAAACAGAGGCAAATTCCTGGTTAAAATCAAAGTGTCATTTTTTTTGTTTGTTTGCTTGCTTTTTAATCTAATGCTCTAATACTTCTATTTTAATGTAATACTCCAAAAGGCCTTATTACTAATGACAGTGTTGTATTACTAATGACACTTTTTTATTGCCCCGCCATATCCTACACTCTTCATTCTCCCACCTCGTGCACATACACGCAGCAAGGCACTAGGAGTTATAAATAAAAGGCAAACTTCTGGTTTGGAAGCTAACTGGAATGTGAAAAACTGATATTGCTATCATAGTTCTCAATTGCAAAGCTACAACTACTTTTACTACACTGAAAAATAAATGCCAAGTATTCTGAAGCAAACAGATGGAGGGACAGGCTGGTTTGTACATCTAAATGTCTACTGATAACGATAATGCTCTCTCACTGAGCACATGTAAAAAAAATTACAGTACATTCAAGTTTGTTAATAGTAACAAGCCGAAGCAACACATATCCCCATCTCCATATCTAATATAACCTTCAATACTATCTTGGGCCACTTGGAAGCTACGTTCAACAGATTAATATTTTCATATTTGCTTTCATTGCCCAATTTATTTTTATTAGAAATCCTTAACATCTCAGATGCAGCAGAAGAAGATAGATAATTAAGCATTTTACAGCCAAATTCATATGCATATACACCCCGGTTGATTCTTCGTAGCCTATTTCCCTGTGGATGTATCAGCATCTGTGCTGCATTAGTTCAGAATTCCTTTAAATTTTCTTGTACCCTGGAGAATGATGCATTTGCTTAGGCACATACAGATGGAAAGAGGGTCATAAGTTGTATCTCACAGAATTTATCAGCCAGATTAAGCTGCTCAGTCAGAAAGATGAATTGTAGCAAGGTAAGAAAAGCAGATGCGTTAAAACAGACCAGCATCACTTGAAAGCACACCTATTCCTCAACTCTCTGCGCACAAGAAACAGCAATTAAAACTACTTTATACTCTTACAACAATAGATGGATGTGATTTAGCTAAGGGATATAGCAGAACATTGGAAGTTAAATACCAACTTATGTATTCAAAATTGCACTTTCTTCACAATCATAAAAGAATGTGAACTTAAAACTTTATTCTTCTTCCCAGCTTATTTCCATCTGCAATATCAATTGTAGAGAAAGAAAAACATGCCTTACTGAATTACAGGCATTTTCAAGACTCAGCGTGTAACTGTTGTAAAACAGAACATCTTTCATACTAACCCTCTCTTTTCTTGACCATTTAGTTCATGCACTTACTGCATTCTCCTCTTTAAAGCAGTATTTCTTCTTCAAATAAGCCTAAGTAAATCAGATTCCTCGTGATGTTTATGAAGGTCAAAACCAGCAGCATCCTAAGGATGTCTTTCCCTCCCCTCTCACTGTCTTTGTAAGCTCCCTCCATGAAGTTCTGCGCTGATTCCTGAGATCTAATCACGCGCTATTGGAAATGGATGGTTTGGAGAAATACACAGATAATCTTACTCCAGCAGAAGCAGGAACATCTAAGCATGTATTCATGGAAAGCACCTAGAATAAATGCACCGCACAGACCGCTAACGAGCTAACAAACTGCAGGACTCTGGAGACCTGCAGAAGACCTTTCATACATTGAAACAGCAACAAGAAATGTCACTCCTTTGCATTTCCACTCTCCTTTTCCCTCCAGGCCGCACACAAATATCCACTGATGCCTGGCTGTACCGGTGCACAGCTAGCTAGAGGACACGCGGGGTGTAACTACTACAGTGACCACACGGGCCGGGGAGGTCACAGAATACTAGAGGCAGAAAAAAAATGCTTTTAAAATGAGAACTATTACCTCGAGGTAAAATCCCATGGGAAAAAATAACTATAGTTTTCACCTCAACGCACCTAGTCAGAGAAAATACCAGGCTGTTAAAGAACAGACAGATAGGAAGCTTGCTTTCTTTTTCCAAACAGCTGCATCCAGGCAAAGTGTGACTTTGTCTTGAATGCACTAGGAATTTACATTCCTATAAATAACATCCAGTTATGTTGGCTGCTTTTTAAAATAGTTCTGCATGGAAAATCTCTTAAAACCAAAAATTTAGGCTTGCAGAGTTGTCATTTCTATGCAAAGATTGTATTAAACTCCTTTAAAAATAATTATTCTACAAAAACATCACAGTAAACAAAAACATATTTGGGGGAAAACAGGCGTTAATGCGTATCAGTGCAATCTCATCAGAACAAAATGCAGGTCTTTTTCACTGATGCATCCCTGTCTGTTCTAGGAATGAAAAACAGCTCACAGAAGATCTGTGGAAAGTTTGACTTCCTTCTGTCTGCTCTGTATTTCATATTTTCCCTCAAACGTTTTTCCCTTCTTCGGAGATCATATGTATGTCTATAGTGTATACCAGTCTTCACTCAGGATTAATCACTAGCAGCATAATGCATCTGTTTGCACAAATGTATCATTGTAATTTCAGGATTCAAGAGGAACATATGCAGGTATATTTGCCAAACATAATATCCAAGAAAAGATGTATTTTAAAATTGTTAGTTTCTTTCACTAATGGGAAAAACAGTCTTTGGAAAGACACACCCTCCTTGTTGCATATTGCTTATATAGTGTCAAGTTTGGAACAGCCAGAATAGAACTTTCTTATTTATTCAGAACTCTGCTTTCACCACGACCTCTCTTTATTCCCGAGAAGAAATAATTATTTGCTCTTTCATGTTTTACCACAGAAATAAAGGCATATAAACATATGTTCACAAGCACTGCAAGGAAAACAGTGTAAATATTAAGTGCAATGCTGGTCTACTATTACCATCTGAAGACTTAGAAAAACAACAACTGCATCTTGCAAAAGTATTTGAGGACAACAGAGCTCAATCTTAGAGCACCAACTGCAGATCGAGATAGACTTGATCACGTATAGATACACAACAGCCAAAACTTCCTACATCAAGGAGAGTAGCTCAACACTGTAGACAGCGTTGCTTGCTCGTAGCTGGCATGATTAACAATGAGGTACTAAACCCTCATGTTCATAAGAGACACACTTCTAACACTGGGTATGAAAAAGCTGGACTTCGTGAAAGCTCAAACTGTGATCTGTGCTGCTCAGTAACCTGCCCCTCTGGTCTCCAGAAAAAGCCAGAATAAACCCCACGACCATGAGAGGAAGCTTGGATTACTGTGGTCTGTGCCCACATCTAAAGCAACTGCTCTGACAGGGATTTTTTATGGTATAATCACTCAGATGAGGATACTCTAAGAAGGCTTTAGATGAATGGCGGAAGCTGGTATCTTTTAGTAGGGTTAGCTCCTAAGCCTACCTGGTTCAACAAGATACTGCAGCGCTGAATTGTTTCACCACAAAAGCCTTCCTTCACCACCAGAAAATCTGAAAGTATCTATTGTTTGTACTGAGGCACATGAAAAGAGGCCAGATAAAAGAAACCAGCAGTGAGAAGAAAGATCTAAGAAAACACAGATTTATGTGAAACCAGTGCAACCGATGTGAAAATGCCCTTCCCGAAAAGCCTGCTTAAATGCTTTCAAAATGTCAAGATTAGATAATCTGTACATTAGTTCTTTTGCTTGGGATGGGTCACTTAGACTATCACTAATTTGGATTTTGTTAGCTAGCGAGACAAAGATAAAACACTTTCTGTTGTTGTTCTACTGCTAAAAGCATGTTTGTGGCTGTCAGCAGGCAGGTCTCTGATCTCCCAGCCACTCTTGTTGGCTGGGAGAAATCTCATCTCTGACTAGGGAGAAAAGCCATGCAGGGCAGGGGATGCTAACTACCAGCCTCATCCCCCAGGGGATCACAGACAGACCTCTCAGAGAATGGCACTGCTTGAAAAATGATGTATTTTTTGTGTTAGGAAGTCAGCTAGTACTTCTACTATACTCTGAGAAATAGAGCAGTGTAGTGAGGTTTACATCACAAGGTATGGTAGCAGGGGGCTGCAGGGGAAGCCTCTGACGAGCAGAGCCCAGCGCTGCCCCATGTCAGGACACAGCCAGGCCCAGCGGCTCCAAAGGGGCCCACCAGCTCCAGAGCTGAGCCGTGAGCGATGCCGGGTGTGACCGAGGAAAGGGAAAACCCACGCACAACAGCGGCTGGGAGAGCACAGTGAGGAAGGTGAGAGAAGCAGCCCCGCAGGCACCAAGGGGAGGGCGGGAGGTGCTCCAGGCACGGAGCAGAAGTTCCCTGCGGCCCAGGACAGGCCCACGCTGCAGCAGGCTGTCCACTGCAGCACACGGGCACTGCGCAGCACAGATCCCCATGGTGCAGTAGTGGATGCAGCCTGGAGGAGCCCTTTTCCATTACATTTTCTCCCCCTTTTCCACTGACAAGGAACAGACAGAGCGCTGTGGTGGTGGTTAGCTGCCCTCTGTTGTGAAACCAGATGTAGCATTTTGCTGTTGTCCTCACAATTTAAAAGTAAATACATGACTCCTCACCAATATCTCTTTCTCACCAAAATCAGCCAGGCAAGGCCTAGAATCTGGGCTACATGCTCACATCAGAGTGGGGTTAGAGAGACATGGCCACCTGCAGCAGGTGACACAAGTTAACACCTGCATTCCTTAGGCAAGACACTGCAAAACTGGAAGAGGTCTTCAGTCTTTAGAAGACAACTTAGATCCAAAAGCTTCTCTTTTTCACAGAAGATGATATGATAAGATAAATGATATGATACCTGATATGATACAATATGACACAGTATGAGGGCTGCTCCAGAAGTAATGTCTCCTATTTTATTATGCTGGCCCATGACATCAGAGGTGGATGTTGCTGGTACGGCAGTAGAGGATGAACCTTCCCACCAACATCCCATTACATTGTGTTGCTGTGTGACAGATGGCAGCAGAGGGGCAGTCTGACAAAATGGCGTCTGACATGGAAGTGCAGAAGAAGCAAAGGTGTGGAACTGAATTCCTCCATGCAGAAAAAAATGGCACCCACTGACATTCATCCACTCTTCTTGAACATTTATGGAGACCAAACAATGGATGTGAGCACAGGGAGGTGGTGGGTGGTGCGTTTCAGAAGTGGCGACAGCAACATGAAGGACAAGCCACATTCTGGATGGCCATGCAGATTTTTACAAGCGTGGCACGGAGGCTCTTGCTCATCACTGGCAGAAATGCACAGCTAGTGGTGGTGACAATGTTGATAAACAGTGTTGTGTAGCTGAGAATTTGATTCATCAAATCGTTTTTATTCCACTCCTTGTAATGTAATTTACATGGAAATAAATAGGAGGCATTATGTTCAGAACGACCTACGTATAATGACAGAATGGTCCTTTCTGATTATGACTGTAAAATCAAGACTCGCTTTTTATTAACGGCAACTTAGAAATGAGAAGGACTGATGTTTTGCTTTTTTTTTCACTGCAGCGTAACAGACCAAAATGAAAGGTGCAGTGATTGTTCCATTAAACAACAAGAAAACAAACACTTCATCATAAAACAGTCCACCAAAAAATTACTTTTCAGTTTGTCACTAAGATTTACACGTGGTTTAAGACGGCAAGAATTAGCTGTTTGGATTCCACGCAATCAAATTTCGTTACTTTTGCTTCATTATTTTTGCTGAAAAATTATTAGCAGTTTGATACAGTGGTGTGGTGTGAACTCCTACTGCTTACAAAGAAAGCGGGGCAGGCTACTATGAACAGGAAATAGTCCAAGTGCTTTGTAAGTGTTTCCACATACAGTGAAGATGAAATCAAACCACTAACCCAAAGTTTCTTTCAAAGCCAGAATATTAATATAAATATAGAGGGATTACCCTCTCAGGAAAGGAAGAAAAAAGTTTTGGCTAACGTAAGCAATTTGAAAGAGCGTATTAAATTCTTTTTTATTTTCATCATGTCTCTGTGCTATTGAATTACAGTTCATACAGATTACTTTAAAATGTGTTGAGCAATACGAGAAATATAGTACTAGATTTGGATTATTCTATAGATGGCTGGAGCACAAAACTCAGGCTGGTTGCAAAGGTTTCAGTGAATATAAAATCAAGATATTTTTCACATTTTTCTCTTAAAACAAACCTATTTAACTCCAAAATAATTACATTTGTTCCTTTCCAGGCAACACTGCATGACACAAAATTGAAAGGATAAAGCAAGGAATAAAAACTGATACTATATGGTGTAATCCCTTATAAACACAGATGTGAGATTAATATTTAAACAACCAGTAATGTCTTTCAGATTTTTACCTTTTTTAGCATGAGTTTTTAAAAGGGAAAGGTGTTAAAGGTCAGATTGCAAATGCTATTTTGTCTTTAAGAAGGATATTATAAATTGATGATTAAAACTGTGTTTAAGATAATATGTCACTCAAAAACACCGAAAGCTTATGTCTTGGTTAATGAGTTGTCCACACTGATTACAATACAGTTTATAAGTATAATATATGGGCTAGTCTTTGATAGTTAGATTTGTAATTTACAAAGTTAAGAAACATTTAAAACTACATGTTTTCATATTTTTCTTATCTGTCCTTTTAAAAAGGGGAAAATACTATGAGTATATTTGCTGACTACAAAAGGTTTTGAATTTAAAAGAAAAATACAAAAACGAGGGAAATGGTGTAAAATGTTTGTCCTTGAAATACATGTTCCTATGGAAAAATATTTAACATAAAGTTTCTCCTTTTTGTTAAGAGATGGTTTTTAATATAAACGTCTTCTTAACATAGGACTTTATTTTACAGCGAAAACTATAGTGCTTGTGCTAAAATATTCTGACAGATTAAAATGATGTCAGTTAATACTGACACAGCTTGTTTTTAATACTGTCTTTAATATTAAGCCTAAAAAAGCTGCATTTCTTTTCAAGGCGTAAGGAAGGTGCTAGTAAAGGGAAAAAGGAACAAGCATTCTATGCAAATATGATAGGCAAAAGGAAAATGAATTTCAATTGTGAAATAACAACACATACAGTCTTATATGTATAAGAACAGTTTTTACACATATTAGGAAGTTTAGCTTAGATGAACAAAAAAGAATATGATGGTGAAGAGTACCACCAGGGAACAGCTTCTTCCCCACTGGCTAAATGGCAAGTGTCAAGTCTGGCTTTTATTTATGCAACAGAAGAAAATCTCCAACAATGACAGGGAAAATCTTGCTATCTCAACCCCACTGTAAGTCTTCCATTATTCTGGGTTGTTATAGTTCTTCAGGGTATGGGTATATATGCACAGTAAACTGCTTTGTCTTTCATCTTCATGATTCATAGACTCTGTTCTCTAAAGCAAATGTCTATTTTTTTGCACTTTTTTCCTAAGAAAAGTGGGAAAGTAAGAGAGACTGAACTAGGTCAAGTTCACTCCAGGCATACATCAAGAGACAAAACGGATATTGAAAAGCTAAAATTCTTCCTCTTCACTTAGTACAACACACTAAAAAGTCATTTTCAAGGTAAGTGATCCCTTATTTTTGTCAGTCAGGTATCAACAGCTTATCATCTAAAAGCAACTATATCACACAGGTTGCACACAGAAAATTCAGATGAACTAGAGTAATGCATACAACTGATACATTATCTGCTGGGGAGGAGATGGCAAGAGAGAAAAAATGTTCCATGATTTATTAGATCATCTATACCCACGAATACTTCCAAAAGGAAGCATCTCCCATATGGCACTTGCATTTCTGCCAGTTGCGTACCTTCATATCCCTCTGCTGGTCAACAGCATCACAGGTAGGGCAGACTAGATTCTTTACAATTACAGCATCTTCTTGAGTCACATGGCTGAGACTGCAAAGCTTTGAAATACTCATACGACCTCTCTTTGCTGCTCTGCCAGTGAAGTTGCAGATATCGGGACTCTACACAAAGATCAGATCATGTGGCTTGCCCTTCACTTGCAAGCAAAATTTATCCTGAAGGAGAAAAATTTACCTCCTCCTTTGAGCAATTGCTTAGAGATTGTATGGTCTGATGATCGAGACACACACTGCTTAACTGGAGATGCCATGAGTTTCCAAGAACAGGAAAAGTGACTGCTGAACACAGAAGAATCTATACCCTATGCCAAGGAATGAATTAGCTAACTTGTACACCACTTGCTTTAATGAGAACAAATAGTCTAATATGCTTGGAATCATTATTTTTAAAGGATTAACACATCACTGCACAGGGAAATCACTTCTATTTGGACTGGTTTGTTTATCTTACAAATGAGCAGATAAACTAGCCTGGCTGTCACGCAAAGGCAGCGTGGGATGGCTGGTTCTTTAAGAAAAACACGGTTCCAACAGTTAAATTAACAGCTGGTAATCCAGCTCTCAAACTGATGAATGCTGTACTTAAGTTTTAGCGACACTGGTTTTGCTAAAACCGAAGTCTACGGAGATATTAAAATATAAAATGCTAGAACATGGCCTGATATTTTAAGATGGAGCAACTACTAAGCAAGTTGCATCTCCTTATCAGTAAGAACTTGGGTAAACATACAAAGTGTGATATTCCATTTGAACTTACGTGTTTCTCTAGGAATTGTTCAAATTTTCCGCGTTGACAGTTTGAAATGCTAAAGCAAACAAATTAGAGTGGAAAATCTGCAAGTCATTATACAACGACCGTGTCAGATGCCATCTTGTCAGACTGCTCCTCTGCTGCCATCTGTCACACGGCAACACAATGTAATGGGATGTTGGTGGGAAGGTTCATCCTCTACTGCCGTACCACCAACATCCACCTCTGATGTCATGGGCCAACGTAATAAAAAAGGAGACATTACTTTCAGAGCAGCCCTTGTAAATCTACTTGCACAGAGAGCTGAATTAGCATGAACATCATGCAGTGGAAAATGATGTTCCTCTGTCTGGCATTCTTGAGTTTTCATCTGAGAAGTGGGCCCAGTTCTGCACACCCCTACTATTAGGCATGTTTACAGTCTGGAGGGAATTCAACATCACCTGCACAACATGGAAGAGATAACAGAGGAATGTGATTTATTTAAACGGTGGGGAATCTTATTGCAGTTCTATTTGTGACAGTATTGGCACTAAATTTTACCCCTACAACAGGTCATTTTAGTTTTATCTTGTTAAAGATAATGGATCTTATCTCCTTATAGAGCTCACCTCACACAGAGTGACTCTGGGTAATAAATAAGCACTATCCCTTAGCTGAAGATGGTGAGGAATAAAATTTCAATCAATCCATGACTGAGTTTCTCTGAATATCTTTTGGAGAGGCTGGATCCAAAGATCTACAATCTCTAGAAGATGGTAATCACGTATTTTAGATATCCACTGTTTTTTACTGATAAAAGACATGTAATTGGATGCACAGGTAATTTTAACAGACTGGTGGTTCACCAGTAGCAATAGTAGCCAACAAGATTATCTATATGACTTGGTAGGAGGACAGTGTAATTCACAAGTGACAAGGTTGTTGAATTAATTGCCAAACTAGAGAGTCAAAGAATTCACTGACATCTTCCTTGCCTACACCAACAGCTTAGAAGTGCTGCAGCTGAACTTCAGATTAATGATTTTTAAACAATGCAAAAAGTATTTCAAAGAGCACAAAACATCCATAAATGGCAAGACAGGACTGAACAGAGAAAGAGTCAAAAGCTGCTGGTGAAAAAGAACGCTGCTACTAGTCAGTATATAAGTAAAAAGATTGCATAAATACTGTATTAGTTGCATATATTCTATATAATATGACAGAATTGCAATCACGTAGCCAAAATTATCATTTTTCTGCCTGGATGCCATGGCATAAACTAAACTTTGAAAGCATGCCATTAAACTTAATTTCTTTTTCAGATACTGACAATAAATTCTTTACAGATGAGTTAAAAACATTATTTGCAAACAAGTATTTGGTGGTACAAAGAGACTGAAACAAAACAAGAAGCTGAAGAGGTGAAGGTCAGTATCAAAATGAATCTATAAATCACCATGCTGAAAGCTCTTACCCAAAAGCTCCCTGAAAAATCATTCAATACACTGAAGCCATACCAAAAGGAGACTCACAGACCATTATTCTGATGGTAATAATAAACATCATTAGAAAGTAATGTATTTTCTACACTTCTGTTAAATGGCAGCATGGCATCATCTCCTTAGTATTCTCACTTTCCTGTATAATTCTACTGCATTTTACAAGCAATATGTTTTCACAAAACAAGACAAATTAAACGCTGACAGAGGTGCATATTCAAAACTCACAGAATGAGAAATAAAATTATGCTTAAACTGCAATTAAGATTATGATCATCCATACCACCTAAGGAAATTAATGAAAGACAATTTACACTGATTGCTTCATAAAATCCCAGAATCCTGAATTTTCTGAGTGCTTCTTGGTTGCTGACTACAAACAGCTCTTAAACTCTTTCCAACTGACTGACTGCAGTTGACAATACAATATACAGCAGTAATTTTAGAACAAAATATTGCTTTGCCATAAACCCTTTCAATCCTTTACTGACCACAGTGGTTTAAGCATGCCATGGTCTTACAGACTATGAAATGCATGGGGATCAACCGTGACTGGGGATTACAAAGAAAGCAATTTGTTAACACAAATCTATCCAAATGTCAATACAGACCTTGAAAAAGAAAGATATCAGGATCAAAAGACTGCAGCAGTGGCTGCTGATCAGCCCTGCTGTCACTCTATCATCTAGGAGACAAGAAGAAAAGACAGTCTGGCCATAAACCCTGTAATTCTCAAGTTGGTGGTACCTGAGTTTCAATAATGGTCTGTCCCAATGTTTCTAAAGTATTACACTGGCAGCTGTAACCCAAAACCCACAGCATCTAGGAAAAAAAAAAAAAAAACTGAACACATTGTCAGTCAAAGAAGTTTGCTACCTGCCAGGGACCTCCATCCATGACATAAGGAAGAGAACACCAGCTATGATAAAACCAAATTATTACTATCCACTGCTGGTCTTTCAAGCTGGGTCACACAAGACTGCAAATAGGAAATTAAAAAATATATAAAAAAAAAACCCTTTGTGTCCCTTAGGAATTTGTTGAAGGGATAAGGAGTGCAGGTAGTGTTCTCTTTGATCCTCCTGGCTGGAGACTGGGTTCTGGGCAGGAGGAGAAAGGACCAGTTCAAGGAATGGCTGTGTGGATGGTGGCATGCCCAGGGTTTTGGATTCCATGACCTAGGACGCATCTTTGATAAAACAAGAATTTTGACAACAGATGGGATACAACTCATCAGGAGGGGAAAGAATATACTAGGCAGCATGTTGTCTGGGCTCATTATCAGAGCTTTAAACTAGATTTCATGGGGTTAGGAGATGTACTGCTAAGCGATAGAGAATAGCCAGGGAACACCGTCACTTCAGGAAGCAGCGGGGGAAAACCTCAGATTTGTCCCAGAAGATTTTGGAAGGACTCCTCCCAGAAGGTAATGCAATGGACAGACCAGCTGAAACGCCACTTTCACCAATGCATGCAGCATGAGAAATAAGCAGGTGAAATCATGGTGTAATTAGGAAACTATGACCTAACTGCTACCACAGAAATGCGCTGGGATGAACTGTACAACTGGAAGACTTTGATTGAAGGCTACAAGCTTCTTAGAAGGGATAGACAAGGTAGGAGAGGAAGGAGAGTTGCCCTCTATGTTGATAAGTAGATAGACTGTGAAGAGCTGCCTATGAGAAACAGTCACAAACAGGCTGAGACCTTGTAAACTAAAATTAGGGACCAGACCAATAAAAGACATCTGGTAGTCGCAGACTACTACCCAGACAACTTGCTGCCTAGTATATTCTTTCCCCTCCTGATGAGTTGTATCCCATCTGTTGATCAGGCAAGGAGCCTTCTTGTTTTGTCTACAAAAGCTGTTGTGCTTGCAGGGTCTCATCCTGATGGGGGATTTCAACTAGCCGGTCATCAGGTGGGAAAACAATACAGTGAACTGCAAGCAATCCAGGAGACTCCTGGTTTCGATCAAGAATAACTTCCTGGTGCAGGCATTGGGCAGACCAGCCAGAGGTGAAGCATTACTGGACCTAGTGCCCACCAATGCAGAGGAGATTATTAAAGAAGACTGGACGTAGACTGGGCTGTAGTGACCGTGCCCTGGTTGAGTTTGTGATCTTGAAGACTGTGGGCATGGCAAAGAATGGGGATTAAAAGAGCTACAACAGTACATTAAAAGAAGAGTCTATGAAAAATATATATATACTCAAACTTCCCCAAATCTCTGAGCATTTACTTATTATGTACTAAAATTGTCCACAAGTTTGTGCACCACCAGCAGCATGGCATGACATTTGACTGGCTATGAAGTCTGCTGTTTAACTAACTGTGGTTCCTATGTTCAGTCCTTCTTTCCCCTGAAAGACTAAATCCCTTGCATTCTGCTGACAATTTTCCTCTTGATTCTCAATATCAAAAGCTGAAGTTTTAAAAGTGCCATTTCTGAAAAAGCTCAGGAGATTACAAGAGCTATAATTTGCCTCATATCTAATTTCAAAACTGCAAATTATGTTCTTTTTAATTAGAACTATAGAATGGCTTGGCTTGGAAGAGCCACTGAAGACCATCTAGTTCCAACCGCCTTGCAGCCCCGCTGGTGTAAGCAGGGACACCTTTGTCTAGACCAGGTTGCTCAAATTTCCACCCAATTTCCACCCATCCACCCACCCACAGCTTGTCTGGGCAATCTGTTCCACTCTTTCACAACCCTCTGAGAAAAGAATTTCCTCCTAACATGTAATCTAGATTTCCCTTTATAATCTTAAAAACTGTCCTTGTCCTGTCACTACATTCTCTGATGAAGAGTCCCTCTCCATCTTTCCTGTTGGCCTCCTTCACATGCTGAAAGGCTGCAATAAGATCTCCTGAGAACCTCCTCATCTCCAGCCAACTCCCTCAACCCATCTTCACAGTGGAGGTGCTCCAGCCCCCAGTCATCTCCGTGGCCCTCCTCCAGACCCACTCCAACAGCTCCGCAACCTTCCTGTGCTGGGGGCTCCAGGCCAGGATGCAGTACTCTAGGTAGGGTGTCACAAGGACAGAACTGACAGGGGAGAATTACCTCCCTTGATCGGCTGTTCATGTTTCTTTTGGTACAGCCTAGGCCACAGCTGGCCTTTTGGGCTGCAAGAAGACATCAACAGCTCATATTCAGGTTTTTGCCCACCAGAACCCCAAGCCCTACTCTATAGGGCTGCTCTCCATCCATCCATCCATCCATCCATCCATCCATCCATCCATCCATCCATCCATCCATCCATCCATCCATCCACCAGTCTGTACATACATCTGGGAATGCTACAACCCAAATGCAACACCTTGCACTTGGACTTGTTGAATCTCATTAGATTCTCACAGGCCCACTTCTCAAGCTAGTCCTGGTCCCTTTGGATGGCATCCCTTCCTTCTGTTGTGTCAACAGCATTACTCAGCTTGGTGTTGTCTGCAAACTTCCTGGGGTGCACTCAACCCCATCGTCTGTGGCATTTGAACAGTACTGGTCCAAATAGAGGAGTAGCAGCTTGAACATTTGAATTTATTTTTGAGCCCAGGTATGATACTTTTTATGTAACAGAAGATATGAATTTCTACACTACCAATATTCTCATCCCAAAAGAAAATGTACAAATCACAAAGTACTGTTTTCTTCAGTCTCTTTATATATACCTCCGAAAAAAAACCTGAGTTTGTACAATATAAAAATATTTCTATCAAAGAATTAGAATTCTGAAATCTCATTCTAAAATATCATTCATTTTTCAAAAAACCCAATTAATTTACAAATAATTTTAAGGAAACCCAGCTCTCCATTTCAAAAGACAGTATCTTTGCTGAGCATATTAAATCTTACACAGCCACAGATGTACTAACACTTAATTCAATACTGCACCATCTTGCTGGAGAGAAAATACAGAGCAGCTCTTTTGCAACCCCTATTAAAAATGTATGAGGTATTTTTTATTTTAGAAAAATTAATTTTTTAATCCATAACCCTTAAATGTCATGCACACTAAAACCAATGCACATTCTAAACAAAACAGGTCAGAAACAAGCAGCATAGATTAATAACAATTAGGTTATTAGCATGGAATCAGAATGCTAGTCTCAACGTGAGCAGGTCACGTGTCTGTACAGCTAGATGACTGACAATATGAATTTTCTCAACATGCAAACCTTTTGTCCCAAACTACTTTCATGGCAACAGCAATGCACATATTTTATGAAGACATGAGAATGCAAATAAGTGGTGTTATTTTAAAAACAGTTACCTGCATTTGTTTTTACCCAAGGAGAAGTGACAGAAGCCAGAAGAATAAATTAAATGGGAAAAGATGACTGGGGAAATTAGGGACATAAAATGCAATTTCCTGTGTTATAGAGGACTTTACATGACGTTAGAGAACTAGAGCATCCCCCAGGAATCTCTATTATTGCCATGGAACTCAGAGAGACAACCTTGGAGAAGGAAGTCATTCCACAAAATCAAAGGATCTGGAAAGCACATGCATATTTAATCCTAGACTCCACTCCTAACCCAAGGAGACTGCAAAGCCACAATCAAATTCCCCTTAAAACACTTAAACATTTCTCATCAAACTTGAAAGTATCTAGATGCTCTAGAAAACTTTGCTGGTTTTCAGAAATTATCAATTATTACTATTATTTTAGTCTAAATGTGTTACAGAAAGAATCTGTACATGCGTGTCTGTATTACTGATAAAACAAACCTGTTGTAAATACCAACTTGTAATGATAACTTTTGTTTAGGATTAAAGTAATAGACTCAACTGGCCCAGTTTACGTCTACTGCAAAACCTAATTCAAAGCAAATCATGCAATGGATGAAACACCAGTAATTATGGAACAAAGATATGGAACAAGAAAGAGGAAATGAATGTATTTTAAAGTTTCCTTTAAAATATTAGCTTTCCAGACCCCAGTGTTCCCACTTCACATCCACATCCATTCAGATGTGTCTTATGAAAATAAAAAATGAAGGGCTGTGGCAGAAGAATATATTCTGTGTAGACGGTGTTCCTCTAACTTGAATAAAAGGAAAGAGGTGAAATTAACTTGCAGATCATTGTATACTGAAACCAAAACTCTTTAGAAAAAATTCTTTTCTGCGTTTCTTCCTTGTGTGCATTTCCATCAGTCACTGTCTTAGACTCTGGCTGGGTTTCTTGAGCCTCGTGTGGATTTATCTATTTAGTAACCATCAGTGGGCTTCTTTTCGCAAGTTCATCCCTTCCTTCCTTAAATTCACATAAAATTTTTGCATTCATATTATTTGGCAAATCTTTCCAAAGGACTATTACATCTTATATGAATGTATGAACACTCCAGTTCTGACTGAAAGAATAATCCTGACAGATCAGCTTCCTTTAAAAAGTTAGTACGACTCAATGATGGTCGTATTCCTATCTATGTCCTATCTAAGTTTCTGTTTAAAGGTTATACCACTTTTTATCCACTCCACTTCAGAAAAACACGTTTTGTAACACAGTAATAATGGATTTGCTTGAACTACGAAGTCATCTTGTCCATAAGGTCAGTTTTTCTCCACTCTAACTCCAGCTTCTCTTTATCACTGAAGAAAAACGTTTTCTCTTTACATGTACACACCATGATTTGGGGCTCTTCTACTTTCTTCTAGAAGGAAGATGCTT
This sequence comes from Numida meleagris, assembly GCF_002078875.1. Lineage (NCBI taxonomy): Eukaryota > Metazoa > Chordata > Aves > Galliformes > Numididae > Numida > Numida meleagris. Next base: position 71,721,000 of record NC_034438.1, read on the forward strand.
AACTCAAACCATAGATTCAAGTATGACATGGAATGGAATCAAATTTTTTAAAAGTATGAGTTTCTGCCTTTCAGTTGTCATCAATATATAATTAAGAATCAAATGCTGATTCTGAAAAAATAATGAACTATATTTGTATGTTTACATGTTGTAAAATATGTTGGTATGAAAGGAACAGATTTCCTGCTTGCCATCCTGCATTCATCCATCATTTTCTTCTTTTCTTTTTTCCAACGCGTTCACTTTTGCATTTTCATTCCCAAAGCTGAAAAACTTTTTTTTTAATAAAAAGGTGTTGTCTCAATTGAGATTTCAGAACACTGATTAAACATAACTACACAATACAGTAATCGATTCATTTCTTCAGAGTATGTACATACCATCACATCGCTTTATGAACGTAAGACAGAATGAAAACAGCTCATTTTTCTACCAAATAATGAACAATAATGTATCAATCAACTGTTAATAGATGTATTACTAACCACTAATAGTAAAAATAATACATTTAAATAGCAGCGGTACTAACTACTGAACATCACAGTCAGACTGCAAAAATGATGCAATTTCTTCTTCTCCTTTCTGCAAAATGCCTTCACCTTTTCCATAAAGTAAAATGTTCTTCCTTCCTTGTGCCAAACCCCTGTGCAAGGTTATCACTTCAATGCATCTGTTTAATCTCTTATTTCATAAATATGTGGTCTAATTGCGTAATGTAGAAACCTCCCTGAAGCCTGCCCCAGAGAAAGATTCTGCCTAAACATGTCTATATACACTTCAAAGGTCTGTATGTCTGTAGGTGACATCATATGAGATTGATCTAAAAGCAGTTTCAATCCAGTCAAATCTGGTAATGACTTGCAATGCAATAGTAGTCAACTGCATAAGAGAACATGTTGAACAGCTGACTTCTATGTACGTGCTACTGGTTAGATCTGCGCAATTCAAAGCGGTTCAGCTGACTAATTAATTTATAGTATTTGTTACCATTCAGTGTAAAATAGGTAATAAAAGTAAACTTCTGCCATGCCTGAAGAATGCTGAATGGTTGCGTAAAATGCAGATGTTACATTCTCATAATTGCTTAGTTTTGTCTAATTGTTACAAAGGATAGGATGTACTGCCACCTAGACAGAAATGATCACGCTATGTACTGGTTTTCTTCCCTCTACCAAAACTAGAGAAAATTGTTTCTACAACAAAGCAACTTCTCTGAATTCAGAGAGGATATCCTTATTTATTCAAAATAAAGTTTCCAGCACATAGAGACTTAATGTCCTTCAAATGGCCTTACCCTCTTTAACCTCATCAGGAAAAATTACTGAATTTTTGTTATTTTTTCTTCAATTTAAACAGGACCTGAGCACCTGAAATTTTATCTAAGCACAGCTAAGTAGTGTTTTTAAATTTCTCAGTTTTAGCTGGAGTTTACAGTAAGCTAAAGCAAAGAATAATTTTTCATCACCCAAATGTGTTAACTGTTTAAATACAGATTCATTTACTTTCGAGAGTTTTATCTTTTTCTCTATCACAAGCAATATTATATGCAGTATTAAAGTTAGTAAAAGTATCGAACTAATTCGGAAAAAAGACGTTTTCATAGACTTCAATAGAATTCCGTGTTTTCAGTCTGCAATTTTATTAACATCACTCCAACTGACATCACTCCAACTAACAACAAACCTCGTAAATAAAGGAATATATCTGACATATGTCTAATGCTCCTTTATGTAAATAAATAATAGTCATGATCATTATTCTCCTGGTATGAAAAAACAAAGATATGAATGACAGGAACTACAAACATAATTTGCTCTTATGAGAGCTTTTATTAATCTTGAGTCATGAAATAATATTCAATATTTAGGTCTGGTGTTCTGCAGGGAAGCATACTGTGTGTGGAAAGAGCAGAAAAAGACAAAAAAGAGAAATAAAGTCTACAAGACATATATACTACATATAGGAAAACACTTGAAGATGCTGAAAGTTATCTTCCTTCCCCAAGCAACTGCCATAGCATTTTCAGAAACAGTGTCTATACTTACACACTTGTTTACATTAGCAGTACCAGTTCCCTAAATTAACCCTGGCTCATGCTTGTTAGGCTTATAAAACTCAACAGGGTTGAATTTAGCGCTGCCCCAGCTGAAGATCTTGTCACATCTCAGCTATGTCACAGTCCTCAATACAGATTGCACAGACCATCTCTGTTCTTAAACTTTTCTTCGCTGGCAGCTTTGGTTGCTTTTTTGTTTGTTTGTTTGTTTGTTTCATTTTCTCTTTGCAGTAACGAAGAAAGAAACCTGCTGACTGCACATATTGCTTTAATCCTCATGTACAGAAGTCGTTTACTACTTGGCAACTCCACACATTTACTGGCACTTGTGCTAGAAAGAACAGCTCAACATTTGGACACTTTATGATTTCGTAGCGCGTCTGCAGAGCTCATGCATAATACATTTGTTCGGAGATTCATCCAAACAAAAGGAACTGAACAAACAGCAATCTCTGTTGATGACATGGACATCATCTTAGTTGGAAAATGTAGTATTCTCTCAAAAGCGAAGTAATTTTACCACTGCGTCAAGTATCTGTTCAGAATTCTACTGCTTCAAATGTTTAGAAAATCCAGCGCTCGTAATCTTTGTAAATCTCGTGCCCATAGAGCTGAGAAATACTGTATTTACTCTTCCATATCCTCAAGCATGAAGCTGTGCAATGCATCTAGAAAAAGAAAGGGAATACGTATCCTAAGGAGCACTGAGCACTCCATCACCCAACCTTGCATTCTGTGCACACCCACAAGCGTACAGAAGAGTAACAGACACAAAAACAAGGATAAATCAAACCCAATTAGTGATTTCGGTGCTTGTAGATTGTTTACATCAGCCCTCGACATTCTTTCACACTGAAGTTACTTAAAGAACATAAATACACCGGCAGTTTAGACACCAAAAAGACATAAAGCTGTGAGGCTAAAAGAACACTGGAACTAAAACAAATGGATGAGAATTAGCCAAACACTCAGCTCAGATTCAAACAAAGGTCCTGAATATTATGACAGCAAAGCCTGGAAGAGGCTTCTAATCAAAGTAATGGGTCCAAAAATCATAACCAATTTAATAATGAAGATCACAGGAGTAATGAAGGAACTGTATGACTTAGCAATGTAAAAAAAAATAAATTAATCAGTAGCCTAAGAAATCACTTAGTTCTAGAATCTTAATTGTTATCTGAAGAATGATGCACCCAAAATCAGAAGCCACCTTTGAGCAAGTTATCACTGGACATATTAAAACAGAGCAACTTTCAGAACTATAAGAGACTCTGAGTTTCTTAATGCACGCTAAATACAATACATATTAAAAATAGGCCATAAATCTGTTATACATTGGCAGCTGAGGCCAGCTTATACCAAAAACCTCCCATGGGTCTTCTAATTGTGACACTAAAGGCTTAAGAACCAAATGCTGTCCTATGTATCTTGCTCTCTGCCTACTGTTGGCACTGTTGTTGTTAATATGTCCCAATGCTTCAGAAAGCTTTCAGTTGTAAATCCAGTTTATCATTAATAGCAATATGTTCCTTAACTTCATCAAACCTACGAAATCTTAGAAGCAGCTTTGTACTGCTGTGAATAGTGCATCAGCCTGTGACCCTTTTCATTCGTTAACTTTGCATTCGTATGTTTCATAGTTCGTAAGATAAAAATTAACTCTGCCCAGACTCTCGGTTTAGTGCTGCATCCCTTGGATTACTGCACAGATCTCTTCTAGACCTCATTTTCCATCAAGCATCCTAAACCATGTTAGACACAATGATGTCAGTAATAGCTTCAGGGAATATTCTATATTGTCACTGTGAAACAGACACAGCAGGTTACTCCAGTGAATTAGCTCTTTCATTAAGCTTTTAAGAAGCGAAAAATCTTCAGATGATTCATTCCTTACAATCTGTATTGTTTTGTAAAGTAACTGAAATATGTGTTTGTTGATCCATGCTTTACTTTTTCTTTTCATTCTTTGGGACACAAAGGAAAAGAAGTCTTCAAAACTCTGAGAAGGAGTTTGGTTTTATTCCCGTACTTGAACAAAGTCCCAGAAGGGCCAATCTGTAGCTAAGTGAGCACGGGGAGAATATTTAATTTTGCTGCCATCATAGGACTGATTTCCATACAACAGAAAGAAAATATCCTCAGTCAGTTTTTGTCGAAACGAGAAATCTGCAGGCTTCATATCTGTTTCTATAATATCTCATCTCTTACTGCATATTGGTTGTTTATAAAAAAAAACCAAAAGCCTTTTTTATTCAATTATTTTCTTTAAATGCAGTCTTGTTTTCTCATTTTCTTTAAATGCAGTGTTGTTTCAGAGAAACAACAGAAACTAATTTTGGTTTAGTTCCAGTGTCTTCATTCTGAAAACAGATATCTGAAGAACATTTAAACTGTATTGCCTAATTTAGGAGATTTTGTAGAAGAAATATCCTTTCACACTTCACTGACTGTATATAACTAAACATTCTGCACTTGATTGAAAACAAGTTTGATTCTTTTTAACAAAAATTTGCTTAAATAGTAAGAGAAGTTTGCCATTCCTCAAAAATCACTTCACAAACTGAGGACTTGACTGCGGCACATTCTGATTTCTAACAAGCAAGCTTCTAAAAAAAAAAAAAACCTGGCATGTTGTAATTTCTTCTTTGGTTTAGAAGAAAGTACAACAAACCATATGACAAAGCTTGCTTCTAATTCCTTGTTGGATGCATGTTTGTGCAAAGAACCATGGAGCATGTAGTAAACTCACACACGAAGGAGGGTGAGCGCTAAGAAGAATGAAATAAAAGGCACAAGGCAAATTCAAACTAAGCAGCTTATGGAAGAGACAGCTTAGGTTCAAGCCTTGCCAAATTATTTTTAACAGCAAAGCGTGCTTTTAGAAGTATTTTGATAGAAGCAGTGTTCCTCGGGCCAAGACAAGCTAACACAATAAGGAACCATTAAGAGCAATACCTAGATTATATACAACTTATGAGGACATTTATGCTGAGAATAAGAAAAGCAAAACAGCAGTATGTGTAAAATGTACACTGCAGATCTGATACAAAAGGTAATAGCTGTACCAGCACGTGACAAGAATCTAGAGGTCCAAAAAAGTCTCTTCGCATCCTGAAATGGTAAGAATATTTTATTCTGTACTGTACACTGCTTGCAGTTGTTGGCGAATGTTTTACAACATGATGATTTATTTTTTTACTTTTACCTAGTGGACTTTTCAATAACATTATTCATTCTAAGTCCAAATCTACTGTACTGTTAATCACCTGATGTGGGCGTTTATACAGTCACCTCAACTGCAACTCATAGGACAATGAACTACATTGTATTAGAGCCCAGCACTTTCTCAGGACTAAAGGTTAAGGGACTTGCATAGGGGCACGCAAAAAGAATGACGCAGGACAGGAATCGGGCCTCTGCTCTCTGGCTTCCTGCTACTTGTTCCTCCTGCCAGGCTATCTTTCCTTTTTTCAAGATAAACCTGCTTTATAACTTTGCAGCATTCACTTTTCAAAACATCCACTTTGGGATCTGACATTTCCAAACAGAAATATCAGTCTTAAACAGATGGGAGGAGAAAGAGGGAGATAATCTCATGAGAGTGGCAATCCAATTGTTTTTTATTTGTTAACTGTTGATGCACTTTGGGATATACCTTTTAATTTACATTGCACAAAGATAACAGTTGTGCTCAAGGTAATCACTGCGAAGAATCAGTCAAGGATATACACAGGGATCTTGTTTAGATTGTAAGTAGGTCTCCTCAGGCTTTACAGCATACACAGACACAGCACTAACTGCCTTTCTCTGGTATGCTAGTAATTAAAATACAAATAATTAATTCATGTTAAGTTATAAATAGGAAATAGTACTTAATAAAAAAAAGCTATTTTGAACTAGGAGCTTCTGGAGTACCCGAACTAATTCAGGAATAAAAGTCTAAGCATGAAAAATGTTTCAGATTTCAACTACCGAATACAGGCAAAATGTTCTTGGTGGCACATCACATTGCAAACCATTTCTAACATCTTCCACAGGACAAATCAGGATCAAATGGTGAAGAGGCTAAGAATTATGCATATCCTCATCTAATTCTTCACCTTTTCAAAAAATTCTTAAGTGAACTGTGAAGTCTTTTCATGGAATCGCAGAATGGCTTGGGTTGGAAGGGATCTTAAAGATCATTGATCTCCAACCCCCCTGCAATGGGCTGGTTGCCACCCACCAGCTCAAGCTGCCCAAGCCCCATCCAACCTGGCCTTGAACGCCTCCTGGGATGGGTCATCCACAGCTTCTCCGGGCAGCTGTGCCAGTGCCAAACCATCCTTTAAGTAAAGAACTTCCGCCCAACTTCTAACCTAAATCTCACCTCTTTAAGTTTAAAGCCACTCCCTCTTGTCCTGTCACTATCTGTTCGTTCAAAAGTGGGTCTCGCTCCTATTTATAAGCTATCTTCAAGTACTGGAAGGCCGCAGTGTCTCCCTGGAGCCTTGTTTTCTCCAAGCTGAACAACCTCAGCTCCCTCAACCTTACTTCACAGCAGAGGTGCTCCAGCCCTCTCATCATCTTTGTGGCCCTCCTCTGGACACACTCCAACAGCTCTGCATCCTTTCTGTGCTTGGGGCCCCAGGCCTGGACGCAGCACTCCAGATGGGGCCTCAAAGAGGCAGAGCAGAGAGGGACAATCCCCCAGTTCTCCCTGCTGGCCACCCCTCTTTCGATGCAGCCTAGGATACTGTTGCCCTTCTGGGCTGCAGGAGCACACTGCCGGCTCATGTCCTGCTTTTCCTCCATCAGAATTCCGTAGTCCTTCTTGGCAGGGCTGCTCGCAAGGAGTTCTTCTCCCAGTCTGTACACATCCGGGATTGCCCTGACCCAAGGGCAACACTTTGCACTTGGCCTTGCTGAACCTCACAAGGTTCTCATGAGTCCACTTCTTGAGCCTGTCCATGTCTCTCTGGATGGCATCCCTTCCTTTTATTGTGTCAACTGTACCACTTGGCTTGGTGTCATCAGCAAGCTTGTCGAGGGTGCATTCAAACACAATGCTTAGGTCATTGATGAAGATGTTAAAAAGCACCAGTCCCAAGGCTGTTTATACTATTTCAAGTTCCTTCTAAAGGACCAAAAATCCAAAACCTGAGTTTCCTGAGGACATCATGATTGTTTAAACTTCACGACGTAGTCTAGACTTCTCCAGAACAGTATGTTAACTACACACATGAAAAGGAGGTATCATCAACTTTTCCCTTCTCTATTTTTTTTCATCCTCAGGCTGAAAGTCTTTACATACGGCTGGCTAATATTGTTCCAGTACAACAACATTCCATTAAAAAACACTAAATTTGATATTTCCTGCAGAAAAACGTAATTCTGAAAAAATCTTAGCTAAAAACCTGTCTGCTTTTCTGGCAGCTCTTCTGCTTGCTTCTCTGGGCTTGATCACCATCAAAGACTACTGAGGTTTTCCAGCACAAGTTTTCCACCAATCCCGACGGCTGCTGCAGAATCGAGACACCAACATTTTGGGTGCTTCCCAACCAATGCCATCCCTGACTGGTGAGCCATGAAGACAACGGGGTTTCTAAACTCCAGGTATAACACAGCACCATCAGGGCCTGCTGGGCGCTTTGGCTTCACTTACCAGCTGGTGGTCTGGTGGCCAGCCAGACCCTCAGGGCTACCAGCACTTCCAGGTGGCAGCTTGCCAAACATCTGCTACTCTGCCACACAGGGCAAGGTACAAAGTCATCCAGGTTATCTCAGAGTCTGATATGTAGCTTGGCAAGAAACCAAGATCCCTATCTGTACGCTACCTAGCGTTAGCCCTGAAAAAGGCTTTGTTGTTATTATCGTCCTCAGCCTTCTTGATGAAGACAAACAGGAAAATAAAGACAACCGCCTTTTGTTGCAAAGGGCACAGCACAGTAAGAAGCTGTTCTCTCTGCTGGTGAGTTCTGTAAGTATATAAAATGAATATGAGAGATATTATAAAATCTTTTTTTTTTTGTTTTTGTTCCCCTGTTGGGACTTGATGTCCTACTCCGCAATGCTGTGGGTTGAATCACAGCAGCAGTATTCCCAGTGGAACCAATCTGCCGATTAAAATTTGGTTGTAAACACAAAATCCAAACTATTTTTACTTCCACTGCAGTTCAAATGCCGAAGTACAGAAAGGCTTCGCTTGATATGTTGTATCCAGAAATCCTGAGCCATATTGTCTGAAACATCCAGTAACCAAATTTGTAGGGTAAAATCTAAGAATCGATGAACAAGCAACACTTCATAAAACAGCACACTATGTTAAGTATTATATAAAATAGACTAGACAGGCAGGAAAAAAGCTACATAAACTACTAATCTGTCGCAATGTGAGCAACATATAAACGGCTTTGAAAGAGCAGTCAAGTTATATTCTGAGCACAGTCAGTAACCAGGAAAAATAAAGTGGTTTCTTAAGTAAGTCTTGAAATGAAGTAAAAGTACACTGTGCTGAAGCTGGTGAGGTGTCCAGTAATGGTGCATTTAAATAAGCAATTTGGCTAGAATTTGCAGACAACTGTGAATATTTATGGAATTGAATTAAGCAGCTCAACAGCCCAAACTGGCCATAAACTGCTGAATTTTTTTGGTGTATTAAAACTCTGTCTCCCTCATTTTCCATTCCTTTTCTTCTAAATGCATAAAATGGAAGAGAACATTCCTGTATGCTGCCTAGATGACAGCTGATCATAGAGTATTTGTTTTCCAAAAAATACTCCTGAATTAAGGCTGTAGGACTCCACAAGGATTTTCTTCTTTCTCCAAGGAAAAAAAACAAAAAAACAAAAAGGGAAAAATTCAAGTGGTGAAGCATCGTGCACAGTCATGCTGATACAGCATGCTCTGAACTGCGAGATGTCTACGCTCCTTACGCAGTATGATCAATGAGACACAGGTACATTTGTTTATCCCACGAGCCACATAGCTTCCCCCTCCCCATCCAGCAGCACAGGCACAGCCTGTGTCATAACACAGTATTCACGCACTAACCACCCAGAATCAGTATTTTATTATTAGGAATAGCATACTGCTATGAACTGTAAAGTTCAGGGTCATCACAAAGAACCCTCAGCCTTAAACAAGACATTTTAACATTTATATCATAGGGATTTTGGTCCTTAGTAAGCTTACTTAGTTGCCTCAAATGCAGAGATAAAGAGCAACTTATCTCAATCTTTTCTATCATGACTTAACTATTATCAATATATTTTTGCCCATATACATAAAACTTCACCTTCTGGCACTCTGATATTGCAGCTTTTTGCTGTCCTACAGCAATATTGCTTACCAGATATACGAGAGCTGCTCTGAAAGTAATGCCTCCTGTTTTATTCTGTTGCCCATGATGTCAGAGGTGGACATTGGTGGTATGGCAGTAGAGGTTGAACCCTCCCACACTATGCCATTACATTTTGTTGCCGTGTGACAGATGGCAGCAGAGAGGCAGTCTGACAGAATGGCGTCTGACATGGAAGTCCATATGAAGCAAAGGTGTGGATCTGGATTCCTCCATGAGGAAAAAGTAGCATCCATTGACATTCATCGATGCTTGATGAACATTTATGGAGACCAAACAGTGGATGTCAGCACAGTCAGGTGGTGGTTGGTGCATTTCAGCAGTGGTGACAGTGACGTGAAAGACAAGCCACATTCAGGATGGCCATGCACAGCTGTCACATCCCAAAATGACGAGCATCTCAACCAGCTCATCCTTGCAAACTGGCAGATTACAACTAGGGAACTGTGTATGGAGCTCAACATCAGCCTCAATGGATTGGAAATGGTGGTGTCAACACTGGAATATCACGAAGTTTGTGCCAGGTGGGTTTCATTAATGCTCACACAGGAACAGAAAGAACACCTTATGCAAGTGTGTCAGGACTGTTTAACTAATATGACGCTGAAAGTGACAGTTTCTCGTGTCACATCACTACCAGTGGCAAGACATGCTGTCACCAATACAAGCTGGGGTCCTAAAAGCTCAAAGATAAAGTTCGAGACACAGCCGTTAGTGGGTAAAGTGATGTGCACTGTCTTGTGGGACATGAAAGTGATGATCCTTCTGGATCTCCTGGAACCCACACAAACCATCAATTCAGATCACTATATCACAGCACCGACTACACTGAAGGCTCAAACTTACAAAGTCAGGCCAGAGAAGAAGACCACCTTTCTCTTCCAATACAGAAATGCCAGGCCCCATACCAGTTTGAAGACCATGGAGGACATTGTCAAGGTGGCTGAACTGTGCTACCACACCCACCCTATAGTCTGGATTTGGCGCCTTCCATCTGTTCAGGCCAAAGAAAGATGGACTGCATGGGCAATATTTTCATCACAGCTACACTGTCACAGAGCTGCAAAACAGTGTCTGCTGTGCTGCTGAAGATCTTTATGAACGTAGCATGCAGGCTCTTGTTCATCCATGGCGATGAGGTACTCTTTTGTATACGTTGTAATTTCCATACAAACAAATAGGAGGTATTACTTTTAGAGTGATTTACGTACATCTTATTTCCCAAGTTCCAACAAAAGCAGAGTTGGCTCCAACTCTCCATGCTCTCACCTCACCCCTAAACTTCTGTCACACAGCTCCCAGAAAGTGAATCCTTCACCTTCTTACTGTTGGGCCTGCTTCCTGTAAGAACTCATCAAAAACATTCTAAACTCACTCCTCAAAATTCAGGCATTCTACTTGCTATCAAGTTCTTTCTGTTCTTACCCCAAAACCTTGATGTTCTTCCTGATGTGGGAAGCCCATGAAAAAACAGTCTCTGGTGAAGCTCATGGTGACCTTCGTTGCCACAAGTCTCCTCAAACACTGAATTCCAAGGACAGTGAGGAAGCATATTGACATGTTCAAAGCATTTAGCTTGACAAAACCAAATAATTCTAACTAACGAATTTCTGGACTATGTCATTGGTCAACTGAACAGAACAGCATTGCACTCTACCTCACAAGAGGAATGGTCTCTAAGATTAAGAAGAAATTAGTTTTCCTAATTAAAAATAGTACAGCAAAAATCTTCCACTTTACAACTTTGAGAATGGAATACTGAAAACCGCTAGCCCATTAATTAAAATGCTTTGGTTCATTTTGCTGAAAAAGGCCTTCAGATTAGTGAATCCATGTAGAACTGACCATTTTAATACTGAAGTTAGTGAAACAGAACTCAAGTTTGCACTGGGAAAAACAGTGTTTCCTAAACACTTTTTTAAAATAAAGATATAAGAATACCTGTCTGTGCAAAAAGGAAATACAGTATGTTTTATTCTTTAAGATCCCTGAATAAGTCTGAAACAACTTCTGATGACTTACCCTGGACTGACAGTACAGATTATTGCAATGATTTAGAATAATGTTCAAATTTCAATTTCTGAAACACATACACGCTACTAAAAATAATACATTCAGACACTATTTTAAACAAAATATGTTCTATTAATGCAATCTCCATGCTAGATCTTCAGCAATCAAGAGCTAACAGAGTAAGAGCATGATGTAGCATCCCTCAACAGATGCTCTTAAAATGTTTTATCTGAAATGCAGCAAATTGAATAAAGAAATGGAAATTAATATGATCTTAACTCAAGAGTACATAGATCATGAGTTAATTCAATTAAAATGTGAATAGAATTGTGTCAGAATGAAGTATAATGCCGAACAAACTTCCTTCGTCATTCTGGTTAAATGAATTAAATTTTCTTGATATATTCCAAAGCTGAGGCTCAAGAATCTATTTTCAAACATCTTAGTCAAGTCTGGATAACATATTTCTTGTGGCTTTTTCATACTGTCATTTTAATTTTTGAAATACCTCGAAGTGCAAAAGCACTGAAGATGAAAATATGTCTATTAAAAAAAAAAAAGGAAAGAAAACCCATACAATTTAATTAGCTGAGAAGACAGCTTTGTTAAAAGTAGTAAATATAATAAAGAAGATTATCACTCAAATACAGAAAAAAAAAACATATCTCAGCATGCCTTTGTAAAAAAGTATTTAAATTCACCAAAAGATCAATCACTGTAAGGAAAACTACGGAAGTTAATAGAAAGCATTGGCAAGCATTGTTCTCATAATAAGCCAGCACAATGCCACGGATAAAAGTAATACCAAATACCAAAGCTTTTGAGACTACAGCTCTCCCGAAACACAACTCAATCCAGTACAGAAAATGAACAAAGGAAGAGCGTATCTAACACTCCGGAAAAAAGGCAATCCAGAAGTTAATATGCAAACCCTTGCTATGGTTTGGCATCACCAAGAAGTGAAAATTCAAGTTCAACGAAAGCATTCTTCCTGAATTGGCTTCCCTTAAGATTTCCCCTTCAGGCACCTCCTGTCCTAACTTCTTCCTACATGCTCCTCAATCCGAGTAACAGCCTGTAAGGACTTGCTGAACCAGGCACACACGAATGAAGGAAGGGAACGTCAGCAGTTTTACACCGGGAACTGAAAGCTTTATTTAGAGGATCCCTGTGCCCTCTTTCAGATTTACCTGTGAAAAGCGAAGAGGGAAAAAGCAGAGTTCAAGTCTCATATGTCCTGGAGCTCAGTCAATGCAGTACAAGTATGTCAGCGGTGTCTCTGATAGAGACTGTGCCTCCGACAGCCAGGCAATGAAAAATAATGTACTTGTCACCTCCATAACATGGCCTTGGTTATGAAATCAGAGATCTGCCAGCCGACCCTGGGAAAGGGTCAGCAACAAGGGTTCACAGATAGGAAAACCTCTCCAATTAGTAGAGGTTGTCCATCTTTGGAGTTTTTTGGAGCTTGGAGATGAACTCCTGAAGAAAGCCACAGTCACTATACAGGAGTGATAGCGAGGAGGCTGGACGAGATGATGGTTCTCAGGGGCCCGAAAACTGCTATAAGATACATGAATAGAGATGTGAATGAACTAGAACAATGTGTTATTGTTTATGCTGTATTCACACATTTACATTCCAGCACATATTTGCAAACACTCCAGCTGCATTCACTCTGTTAACTCTCAGTGTGGCGACTAGTGGAGTTATTAGTGAGAGCAGCCTGGAAGAGCTGCATCTTGTGATTTGAAAAGAGTATATATTTATCCCAAGGAATCAAGAATGCCTCCTTTCAGGGCTGAACTGAATTGATTGTGTGGGAATGATTCAGCTACAAAGGTTCCCTAGAGATGAACAAAAATGCCTTCGTGTCATGGAATTACTAATAGCCTACTGGCATATATGACAATGAATTCTGAAAGTATAGCAAGGGGTAAGTGAAAGGAGCATCTCAGAATGAAACCCCAGGCAAGTCTGGTGTAATCTGTGAAGAGCGAGCCCAGCGCTGGGAAAAGCCCCTACTTATCATACGTATTTAAGGCTCAAGGCTTGCCAGGGAGAGGAGGACGTGTCATGACTTTGCTCCACAGAGCTAGGAGCTCTGTGCCCAGGGCTGATGGGGCATCTGCAGAGGCTGTGGAGATGCAGTGAGGCATCGTTCCAGAAATGTAGAGCTAAAATTCTACAGTGGAAGCTTAATACATTAAATCATGAGCTTTCTGGTTACGAGAGCTTTGAATTAGCTATTCTATACATTCTCAAAAGGTACAGAACATCAGTGAATAATCTTAACCCCAAGTTAGCGAAGCCTTTATTCATTTATTTCCTTGGTCTTCAAAGCAACAAATTTCCTGGCAGGCCCTTAATTCACAGGCCTAATCCTCCTATCCACTTACTTGGACTCCTTGAGGAGACACTTCTGAATGCAGTATGCATTAATTAATTTCTTTCTCCTTCCAGTGCCCTTACATCATTCTCCCGCTTCCCCGCGGTTCGGTGCTGCTCCGTCCATGCTTCTGAGGAGCCTTCCAGAGGGGCAGCCCTCAGCACAGCAATAGAACTGCAGAGCAGAGGGCAAGGACAGCAAGGGATCCACTGGGAACAAGGCAGCATTGCAAAGGTTGTACAAGAGCGGGGACCAGCAGTGCCAGATGAAGGGTGATACAGGCAGGACCTGTGCCTTGAGAAACTCAGATTCAACATTCTGCTGTTACATGTGTATCATGCGTTTTTGGACAAACTGCTCAACATTTACCTATGCCTGAATGTATACTGAGATCTGTCTGTACACGAGCAACTGAAGTTCACACGGAGCTACAGAAATAACTCAGGCACCTTACCACAGCCTGGCCAAGGCTCAAGACGTCCTACACCATCCCAATTAATAAACCCTTTACATTTACAAGGGTAACCTTCCAGCTGATACCTTCCTTCTTAAAACCAACAGTTCCACCACTAATAGCAAAGGCTACGATTGTGGCATTTCAACGGCAAGCAGTACCTAACCCCATGCGACTCAGCACGCTCAAGAGCACTGAGCATTTGTAAGACACTGTCAGCTAGAGCGCAGCATGGGCCTGGCTCTCCCCAGCATGGGAGCCCTCCAGCCAGCAGAAGGAAAGCTTTCCCAGCATGCTGGAGCAGGGTGCACAGGGATGGTGCAGCCTCCGGTGGCACCAATGTCCTGACGTTTGTTGCTGTCCTCCATAGGAAGGCACAGACGTGTTTGAGGGGAAGAAGTGAGTAAAACCTCGTAACGGCACAAAAATAAACCATACTGGGGCGTTTCCACCAGCACAGTTAATGTCTGTGCAGGAAATCTGGCAGACTGTTGATCACTCTTAGGAAACATCAAGTCTCAGAACCTAAAGCCTCCAGAGGCAAACAAAGCAGGTACCCCTCGGTCTTTGCCAAAGAAGAAGGGAAGCAGTCCATGCATATTAGAAGAGGAAACTACTGCTGCTGTATTTCATATAAAAACTCCGTAAATCAAAATACTGCAGGCATCCTCACTCACTCTACACATCAATGTGAACTGCCAGCAGTATTTCTTAACCACAAATCTATCCGAGTCCTCTATTTCAGAACACTGAGGGTAACTGAAACAAAAAGTAGCTTAATTATAGCAAGCTAGTGTTCCAGAATATTAGTTATCGTAATGAAATACAGATAACACAGACAACATGGAAAACAATTTCTTCAGCCGTTTGCTATTGTCAGACTTCATCTCTCCTGACCTGCACAGACAGCTCTAGCTTTGAGAGGACGTTAAAAGGAAGTTTCTTTACTCCCTTTCTTTCAAAGTGAATAAATCTTTAACAATGTAGAGAAACAACTGAAATCAGTTCAAGCATTAGTTTGGGTCACAAAGAGAAAACGCAGCTTCTTATTACATTAAGCTATTCTTGTTCAATTTTAATAAATACTCTAATTAGAAGTAGAAACGGTTCAGCTACTGTACAAGGCTATTACATTCTTCCTGTTTTGTACAGATTTATAGTATTTGGAAATCAATATGACTCAAGTAGCACAAAAGTACTGAAAATAGAAACACCCAAAAGCCCAGCAGGATGCAGCATCCTTGAATTTTCAAATGCAATTTATAAGAAGCAATAATTCCTGTAAAATATAGCACTTTCATCCAAACTATAACTTACGGTTTCCAGAAATGTTCTATAATTACCATCACAAAATGGCATTCTGAAAAGCCTGGTAAACACAAGGGACACAATTCTAGAAAAAATAATTACGCATCATGGTCAATCACATCTTTCACCAAGGTTACTGCCTTTGAATAAGTCACACAAGCCACACTGATGAAACAGCAAAATTTCTCAAGAAAATAAAATTCTTTAAGGAAACAATAATTATTTTCCTTATTTTCTTGTTCCGACATTGCATTTGGGGGAAACTTTCTGCTCCCAGAGTACCTCTCCTTTACTTGCATGATACCATTTTCTTAAGACAGAAATGAATGTATTTCTTTTATTAACTTATAGTCATCCCTGTAGTCCTATCTGCACATCACTCAGTGTCCTGCAATCCTCAGGAGACCAAGTAATTTCACTCCTGCCTGACAATCATGATCTAAAGTTCATCTCCACTGAAGAACTTGCATCCAATATGATTTGATTTGCCTTTTATCAACCAACTACATCAACACACGGGACCATGTGGCTCAGAGAAAGGAGACAATTTGAAGATGAAATCCTCTTCTAGGCAGCAAGGTCGCTTCCAAAGCCTGTTGCCATCAGCCACACAGCCCACCAAGCTGCTTGAGAGAATCACAAAGGGATTCCACAGAACTGAAGAGGGGCTGAAGAGAAACAAGCTTGGGCAGGGCTCACCTTCTAGAAGGAGTCCTTGGTTCTCCTCCATTTTCATTTCACAGCACTCATGGCCCTTCTCACAAGACATCCTTGGAAAGGCAGCTGGCGTCCCAAAAAAAGGAAGATGATACTTGACACCGTCCATTCAATACCATCCATTCGATACAGGTGAAGAATTTCTTTGGAATTGCAACCACTTGCATCTTTCTCTTCAGAATCAAAGAGATGTGTTCTTCAACAACAAGTAACAACAGTACTTCACATACTCCTCAGCCTGCTTCAGCTTCTTGTAACTCTACACAATGAAGTACAGGTCTGCTTTCTAACCTCAGTTCAGACAATGAAGAGACCTGCAGCATGCTGAAGAGCAGAGTAAAAGTCTAGTGCTAGAAATTAGGAAAAATACAGTTATCAAAGAAAAGCTGTATTTCTGAACGTAAAAGCTTCATGAAATTAAGATAAATTTACTTAACAACCTACCTTTTAATATCTTCATCATCCTTTAAACATACAAAATGCTTATAATAAAGAATACCAAATAAATTAAGACTGCCAAGATTAAAAATAAAATCATTTAGAGGACATCGTGTATATCTGTTATCTAAAAAAAAATTAGAAATTGGTCTATATTTGTTATCAGCTTTCCCAACATTACGGAACGGATCTTGTGATGCTATTACCAGCATGGCAAATCTAAAACACTGGCTTTACATTTGTGCTTGAACATTCCCTTTGCATTACAATACCCATGAAAAACATATGCACTAACATGTCTTAATGCTTATCTCATAAGAAGAGTTCTTGTAATACTATTGTTCACAAACCTCACTTCTGTACAACTGCCAGCTTCATGTACTGTTTGTTTTCCTAAGACCAAAAATAACATCTTTTGTCTGTTCTTCAAGGAAACGGCTTCAATCACATTAGAGTAAATAGCTTGACTTCTTTAATTAGACTGTGATATATTTAAAGTGGACTTCATGTTAGGATCTGTTTTACAAGAGGAAATGAAAAAAAAAAAGTCATTCATTTTGTTACTTCATTCAGAAGCGTCTGGGGGGAGAAAATGAGTGTGGGGCTGGTGATACACTGAGGTCTCACAAAAAAATGGAGATTTGTCTACAGAAATGCAACTCCAAGACAGATTTTTGGAAATACAGCAAATGCCTAATGTAATTTGGAATGATCACCTTGAAAGTACAGGAGGGTGCAAGGACTCACCGGATGCCATTTCTGTTGCAGCAATACTACTGCATATTAGCTACAGCTTCTAACAGAACAGCTACTAAATTAATTTGTATGCATGTTTAATATTGCCATTTGTTTACACTAACAACTTGGCCGACCCTAGGCTCCTTTGAAGCATATGCATTCAACATCCAAAAAAAAAGAAGGAAAAAAAAGAAGGCACAAGCCATTATCTGCAACGTTCTAGTGAGGTGACCAATGCATCAGTTTGCCAGTCAACAGTGAACGTAAGCTCCCATGACATTTTGAGGCAAACACAGCATTTGTTATTTTCCAACCCTGGTTACTTCACTCCAATGGAATATACAACTTAAGTCAATCTAAATATGTGACTAGTCCCATGGAAGACAACAGAAGTATCACAGGTATATTGTTAAGTACATGTGATAATCAACTGATACTAATGAAGCATCATTATCAATGCATTATGTGTGCATATGCCGGTGTGCACACAACCGTGCTGTCCATGGAAGTCTAGGGCATTTATAACTTCTCTTCCTTATACACACAAGTTCCATCAGATACTAGGTGAGATCATTCTTCAGCTTTTTATTTAGCCAGGGATTTTCGGGGACCAGTACATCCTGCACTTGAAATAAGCAGGAAAGAAAATACCCTCAGTATCTCTACTCTTTTTTTCAACCTCAGAAGAAAACAAGAAAGGTTCAAACTGCTAGTGATGAGAAGATAAACAGTGACTCCTACGAAAGTGATGCAAGTCGTGCTACTTTACGTAAAAGGACTCATCTGAACAAGAGCAGTCCAGCTCTTAAATTCCTTGAACGTTTCACAAGTCATAGCATCAGATTTCTGTTAAGACCTCATCAGAATTGCTGCACGCAAGCCCGGTGAGCCATTTGCAAGAAACATTACCCAAGACAGCACAAGAACAGGAAAAGAATTCTAGGAATTTCAGGCAATTGAAAGACTATTTATATTATCAACTACACCAGCTTGGCTTAGGTAAGGACTGCAATACAATGACAATTAGGGAATAAGATTGCTCTTTATACATCAGAGGAAGAATCACAAAAAACTCAGAATGAGACATAGCCCCTACACACAAAAAAAGCTGTTAGGTTATGAAAACAGACCAAATGTTTAAAGGTTAATACTATAGATTCTGGAGAACTAATAGCAACAGCAGACGCAAACCACCTAGAGCAAAGGCATGGTTTGGTAACTACGGATATAACCGCATCCCACAGCTAGGAGATGTCTTTTGGTCTTACTCTACACATATTCATTTTTGCCTTCGGAGACATGCTGTTTCCTAGTGCCTAAGTGCACCGCATAATCAGCGTAAACATTCAAATATATAGCTGTGAAAGCTGCAGTGGTAAATACACTGAAGTGTCATGACCTCAGTTTCTACAGTTTATTACTCTGTTATTACTCTGCTATAAAAAAAAAAAAAAAAAAAAAAAAACAATTAAATGCCATGCCACTAACCCACAGGATGAATAGAAACCAATTTATTTTCAATTTCAGTATATGATTTAGTAACTCTTGAATCCGATTGATAAATCAGAATTACATTGACAAAAATAACAGGAATTGAATAACTAGGGGAAAGGGGGTGTAAGAGAACTGACTTTGGCAATGAATTTTAAAGTATGTGGCATGGTCTTTAAAAGTAGAAGATGGGAAAGCAGGAGAGGATGCTACTAAGCAATCCCCAGATATATATATCAATGTTCCTACATGATTCTCTTTCAAGCTAGGTTCCGGAACATATTAACAATGAAAAGTGTTACTCCAACATCTGAACTATTTTAGATCTAATGAATCAGCATGAATAATATATATGGTACTGATCTACCAGCCCACTCTTCTCATTCGGGAATAGCACAGTTCATAGAAAAAGCTGAACAACCCCTTAAAAATCCAATATTGAGTAAAACTTTGGGAACTGAAAAAATAAGGTATTGTTCAAAATAGCAAAGCTTCATAAAATGAAACCACAAGCACAGCAGCTGTCATAATAGAAACCCATATGAAATCTCTTTGCTGTCTGTTTCTGTGAAGAAACACAAATTTTCCAAGCCAACATTTAGATAACAACCTCACAGAACCTCTTAGGCACTCCCTTCTCTCAAATTCATGTGTGTACCTCCCTGCACTGCAGCAAAGGCATTATTCTTTTTCTCACACTTGTGCACACAGTAGCTGGTAGGACAAATAATTTCTATACAACAGGAGTTTTGAGTTACCATCTGAATCACTGCATTACTGGGACCATCGTGTACGTTCTGAATTTTTCATGTTCAGCCATTTCCATAAAAGAGTTAATTTGAACTTGCTTTCGAGAGAGATGGAAAATCTTTAAAGCACAATTACTTGTGAACTTATGAAATGCATGCATCTTTTCTTTCTTGTGTGTGTATTTAGGTAGATCATTCAAATCACGCCTGTCGTGGGAAGTGCTACAAGGGACTGCAACAGCAGCTACTGCAGATGAGAGCAAAGTTCCCACCAACCCTTCTGCCAGCAGAAGCCAACTCATCAGGCAGCAGCCACGTACAGTTATATGTGCATTGGCAAAGTACACAGCAAGGTCATGATGACCTTACTGCCCACAGCATTAGCTGTCCAAGATCACTGCATGGAGCGAGACAGCTCCACATCAGGCATGAAGCTGTGTGTTACTGGTTCAGTACAGGAACTATTTCAGAAACAGTAACAGAAGCTACTGTGATACTGGAATAGCAGGTAAAGATCAGACGATGAACTCAAGTTGAAAGAGAGGAATTAACAAGAATGTGTTCTTCAGCGTCAAATGATTTTGATGACAAGTAAACAGAATAAAAAGAATCATGGAAAACATAAAAAAAATGGAGGAAAGAGTCACATAGCTCAAAAGTTATGATTTAAGTCTGCCTCAGAATTACCCTTCTGTGCCAAACAAGATGGAATTATACATTTTCTATATTAAGTATTCCTTGGTAAGGGAAGATGGCATCTTCCAATTTGTAGAGAAAGCATTTAACTCTATCCTGACGGAATGTCCAGCAGTATTGTACCACCAAAGAAAGAAAAGAACTAAGAAAAGATCTGATTTTTAAAATAGACAGTGCTCTCAGAGAGACAGAATCATGAGACTTCATTCTGCAACTTCAAAATGCAGAACAGTAGTGTGAGCAAGAGTCTGTTCACTATTGTTTTAAGTATGTTCCATATGGCCTTCCAGGCTAGAGTGTTCTCAAAGCATTTAATGAATGAACAAGAAAAAATGAAGAGAAATACACCTTTTATTAACATTCAAAAACCTAAAATGCACCTATTCAGGATTCATGAAAATTCACATCTTGGCAAATTTTTTTTAATGATAAATTATGAGTTAGAAACCAGCGTAGCTCCAGATTTTCTTTGCCTTCAATCTGCAATTTCAGAACTCCTCTGAAACTAAAAGTATGCCAGAAGCATATGCCAGTTTGTTTGTTTTCTTTATATTTTAATTGATTTATTTATTATAAATCTGTTTTGCATATGGGCAAAATCTCAGCTGGGAGGAGAGGGTGGAATTTCCTGTAACTAAGTTTATTTTTGTAATAAATACTATGTTGATTCTTAACACAATTCTACACTCATAAGAATAACAATGCTTTTGTTTCCTTATCCTTCCCTAAACACTAGTCTCTACAGTGATTATGGCTAGATAACAAGCCTTAAAGGATAGGAAATTCAAAGAGTTCCTAAGAGGAAACCAAAAATAAGGCTACTTGGATGTTCAATAAAAGGCCTGGATTGAAATAGAGACCATGTTCATAAAAAAAAAAAAAAATTAAGGCAATGTTTTACAAATATACTAACAGTAAGATGGGGGCTAAGGAGAATCTCCATCATTTACTGGATGCAGCAGGGAATGTGACCACTGAGGATAAGGAAAAGGCTGAGGTTCTCAATGCCTTCTTTACATCTGTCACTAAAAGTAAGACCAGTTATCATCGGGGTACTCAGCCTCCTTACCTGGAATTTTGGGGTGGGGAGCGGAATAAACCCCTCACGATTCAGGTGGAAACACTTAAAGAGACCTGCTACTCCATCTGGACTGTCACAAGTCCATGGGGCTAGATGGGATCCACCTGAGGGTGCTGAAGGAACTGGTGAACATCATCATCAAGGCACTTTCCACTATCTATCAGCAGTCCTGGTCAACCAGAGAGATCTCAGAAGGCTGGAGACTTGCTAAGGTGACGCAAATTTACAAGAAGGGTTGTAAGGAGATCTGGAGAACAACAAGCCTCTGAGGTCAGCCTGACCTCAGAGCCAAGGAAAGCAATGGAAGAGGTCATCCTGAGTGCAACCACATGGCATGTGCAGGACAGCCAGGGGATCAGGCCCAGCCAGCATGGGTTCATGGAAGGTCCTCCTGGAGCCTTCCCTTTTCCAGGCTGAAAAGAGAATGGGGATCTCATGAGAGCAGAGCAGAGGGGCAGAATCACCTCCCTGGACCTGCTGGTCACGCTTCTCTTGATGTGACCCAGGATATGGTTTGGCTTTCTGGGCTGCAAGCACACAATGCTGCCACATACTGAATCTCTCATCAGTCAACACTTTCAAATCCTTCTCCTCAGGGCTGCTCGCAAGCCATTCTCCACCCAACGTCCATCAGTGCTTGAGATTGCCCCAATGCAGGTGAAGGGCCTTGCACTTGGCCTTGCTGAACTTCATGAGGTTGCCATGGGCCCACCTCTCATGCCTGCCCGCATCCCTCCAGACAGCATCCCTTCCCTCTAGTGTGTCAATTGCACCTCTCAGCTTGGTGTCATCTGCAAACTTGCTGAGGGTGCACTCGATCCCACTGCCCGTATCGCCTACAAAGATGTTAAATAACACCAGTCCCAACATCGATCCCTGAGGAATACCACTCATCACCGGTCTCCACTTGGACATTGAGACATTGACCCCAGCTCTCTAACTGTTACCACCCAGCCAATTCCTTATCCAGCCAGTGGTCCATCTATTAAATCCATTTTTCTCCAATTTGGTGCCCAGGATAACATGTGGGACAGCATCAAACACTCTGTACAAGTCCAGGCAGATGACGTCAGTTTTCCTCAAAATTCCTCCAAGTGAAACAAACTGCACCCATTCACTGATGCTTGGTGATTGCTTATGGAGACCGCACAGTGGATGTCAGCACAGTGAGGCGGTGGGTGGTGTGTTTCAGCAGTGGTGACAGTGATGTGCAAGACAAGCCACATTCCAGTCGGCCAAGCAGATTGCAGCCCGCAGGCTCTTGTTCATCACTGGTAAAAAAGCACAGCTAATGTTGGCGACTACATTGAAAAATAGTGTTTTGTAGCTGAGAGTCTGCTCCATCAAATGGTTACTGTGCTCTTTGTATCTGTTGTAGTCTCCATGGAAACAAATAGGAGGCATTACTTTTGGCATGACCTACATACATGAATGCACACAAGTAAAGCTAATTGCATATCGCTTATAGTGGGCTAACATATCACACTGACAGTAGAGTTATGTGACATTTCAAGTGTAATCCAGGCAAGATATTGACACTTGCAATTTCCAGCCTCCCCCATTTTTTCCCTCTGTAGTGCAGTATCCACATAACACCCAAACATTTTATCATTTTACTTTACTAAGGTTGCTGCCATTGAAAATCACATACTCATAGTAGATGAAATCTGGACTAGATGACCTTTAAAGGTCCCTTCCAACCCAAATGATTTCATCATTCGATGAAATCTGCACAAGATGTAGAAAATAGCAGCTGCTTTGAAAGCTGTTGAGGTGGTTCCACTTATTTTTAATGACAGTTTCACATAGATATGGTAATCTGCATATAAAACGACTCATTTCTTTATATATGTATTTGGAAAATGTGATCTGAAATCTATGCTCCTAAAAAAAATAAAAATACTGGATTCTCTTCCATAAGCTCCAACTCTAAGAAGAAAGACCTATTCTTGCTCCTGTTAAATTAATTAAGAATTCTCTCATCTTCCTAAGCTATTTTTTGTACTTTTCAGAGAATTTATAATGGAAAGATTTGTATTATGGCCCTCCCTCCTGAAACTTGAGTTTTAGATTCTTTTTTCTCTATGGAAGAGCAACCTCTGCAGAGCTCTTCATGGTGGACTTTAATCTCCTCTTATTCAGTGTCACCGGTATGGGGGTTGGGAGAGGAACATGAAAAAGAGTGAAAAAAAAATCATGAAAATGAACAAAAAGATCAACCTCTCAGAATTCTCATACTGAGCATTGGAAATGTCATCACCCCGTGCCGCCCTTTCCTTTACTACAGAATGAAAAATGGTTCCAGACTGAGGAGAGAAACAAAAAGAAGACGACACTGCCACCAATGGAGCCATGCCACCATGCCTCCTTCTGCAGAACTGAAAGAAATCTAATGCTCAGTTACAACGATCCTGTCCAACCACTCTGAATCTGTGGAAAAGGATTCTGAACTCACTGCAGATCACAAGCTGCATCAACGATGGGATGCTGCTGCCCTCCTTAGTGCATTAACTGCACAAGGAGGTACTGTTCCTTTTTTTCTTTTGTACAAGTGAGGCATCAGATAGCATGCTGTGTCCAATTTCCTCTACTTTACTTTTAATGCAGACAAACAAAGAGACTTCAGGCAGCAGCATGAAGTTATAGAAAATTGAAGAGAACATGACATTTAAAAAATTGAAAAAATGAATTTGCTTAGAATAAAAGAGATGATCAAGGGCATACACTTCATATCCTGACACGCAGGAAACTCTTAGAAAAGAGATCTGTATTCCAAGGTCAGTTCACATGGAGAAAGCTAACAAACAGACTAATTTGGTGTAAGGGGGATTTAAGAGTCAATATTTTTACCTAGAAAGAAAGGAAATCTTTCCAGCTATACAGATTATTTGCTCCAGTAGAGACTGCGTCAGAAACTTACAGAATCTCTGCCATCAGGAAATGCTGAAGAACAGTTAAGAAGTATCTCCTGGATAAGGCTTAAGCAGAATTCATCTCAGAATCAATTTGAATTTGTTCTCCAATCTGTCACTTACACTCAAAGTTAAAAAGGACAAACACAGGTAGTGAGAACAGAGACTCCTTTACGCTTACCACCTTCTTTACTTCACTGAGAGCAGTGCGAGAAAGTAGGGTATCACAGCCAGCCTCCAGCACGGTAAGGACAGCCAGCACAGGTATTTTTATATCCAGCCCAGCATCTCTATCTTGCCATCTGTGGAATGTCTGCAGTGCTCAAGGCCTGATTCTTATACACTGCACCCAAAACAGCCACCTACACCGGTATCAAGAGAAATGATCACCAGAAGAAGTTCTGCAGTAACAAGGAATACAACGTAAATCTGGCAATACCGAGTGCTATCCCATTTTCTACATCCTTACACTTCTTTATCTAAGCAGGCAACACCATAAATCTCCATGGCATCACAAAATGAACAAGGGCCTCTGGAGATCGCGCAGTCCTACTTTCCCATGCAAGGCTTCTCCCCTCCGTCTGCTGAAAATGGACTGCTTTCAGTGTCCAGAAAGTCCAGCCGCTCCCAATCTGTTTCACATGGAATATGGAACTGCTGTCGACGAGTAGCAAACAAGAGTCTGCTTAATAAGCTAAAGGTTTGATAAATAAATGGTAAGCAATTTACTGTGACTTATGAAAAATTATGAGAAATCTCTTCCTTACCCTCAAATTATTACCTAGTTTCATATACACCATAATTTCAGACTGCGTGATTAAATGAACTACCAGTAGCTAAAAGAAAAAAGATACCATCGTGACCAGAGTAAAAAAAAAATTAAAAAAAATGTATTTATATACTGGCATTCATTGTTTAGAATTTACTGTTGGTTTGTAGATATTATTTCATAGGTGAATTTTTAGAAGGTCTTACACAAAGAGGAATGTATTAAGAAAAAAAAAAAGAGAACACTTTCCAAAAAGACACATCTGTACTTAAAGTTTAGAAATTATATTTACACATATATATAGGTAGTAGCTTCATTTTCAAGAGTTCTGAACGTCATCTATATAAACAAAACTCTACCACAGATGTACTGAAATATTAACTAACAGCAATGGTCAGATTGACATGTTAGGAGTTTTAGCACAGTCAACACACTAAACTCAAGAGGATCAGGAAAGTATGTCACGGGTTCTGTGTAAGATTTAAGTTCCTATATATAACTTAGGAGAAATTGCCAAGGCATTAATAATTTGTTAAAAATGTCTTTGGATCTATTGACCTTCGAAATAAATAAACACATTTCCAGTAAGAGTATACACTACACATTCCAGCTACCTGCACTTTATGTCTCTATACATTCCACAACACTTCATCCAATCCCAATTTTCTCGTGAATACACACATAATTTTATTTCTATTCACTCAATTACAGGACAGTTTTGGCAATATTGCCGAAAATATCAACACTTAGACTAGAATTCTTCATGCAGCTGTCTGCCTCAGGCTTTTCTTTTTAATTTGCTTAGTTAATTTTTGGCAAAAATGAGTTAGCTTTTCCCATGAATTCACAAGTAACATCTCAATTTCTGTGTCACGAGGCTGTTATTTCTCTTCCTGCTTTTACCTCAATCACTCTATACAGCTTCTACAAGTAATAGACAAACACTACAAAAAAAAACAGCACCTTGTTTGTATTCATAGACTATGGGATTATGAGGTTTATAAGCAGACCTATTCTCTAATTTGTGTGCTTGAATTTGTAGCCTATAAGTCTAAAATGCTATGTGAACAATTAATTCAAGATCATTTACTCAACGTGTATCAGTTCTACAAACTGCTCCCCCATCAATCCATAATTAGGTATTTACCAAAATGGCAACTGGATCTTCCTTCTTACAACAGCAGTGCTTCCAGGTGCTCACTGTCTCACAGCTGAACATCTATCTGAGAAACAATCCCCAGCTGTTACCTATAGCAGTTTCCCAAACAAGCATCCTGCAAGCAGCATTTTACTTTTGCCTTTCTATCGCTAAAATTTGTAAAGGACATGCTTTGGATCAAATTTCTATGGAAAGTAAGTACTTAAAATGTAACTTTGTCCCAACAGTATGTCAAGTTTTCACAAACTGATGAATGTGCATTAGAAAGAGTTATTCTGGTTTTGGTGTTGCCTTTGTTTTCTTTGTTGTTATTGTTTTTGTGCGTGAAGAGAAGGGAGAAAAAAAAAAATCTGATACTGTAAAAGAAAATGTCTGTTTTCCTGAACCAAAAAACTGATGGTAGTAGGAAAGCACACATTACCATCAGCCTGCTGAAACACTTGCTAGCATGCTTTAATGCTGTAACAAACGTTACAGATGAGACCAGAAGACACAAGACAAACCTGTTTGCAGCCATCCATTTACAGTGACAAATCTCTTTCACCTTGAGGTCAGTCATATCTTTTGTTGATAACCAGTCTATTATCCTTCAACATACACATTCCAAAGGTGCTTTGGCTCTAAAGCGACATGTTTAGTCTTGCAATTAACAACAAATGTTTTTGGTGTTCTCCAATAGAAAATTTATCAATATTTTTGTAATCACAACTAAAAAATAAAATAAAATGATACCCATAAAAAATTCTCTCTTCATTGAATGTCCTATGCAAGCAATGCACAAAGATGTCTTACTCATGGTTTACAAAAAGACAACTTTTAAAATCTGAACATAGTTTTTAAAGTCTTGAAAGATTAAAGCAAATTCTGAAGTTTATTATTTTTAAAGAAATCTTTCTTTAAAAGCAATTGTAAAGAAACAAGAACACTAGAATAGCTCTTCCAACTTCTGCAAATCGTGGCTAAAACATGCACTCCTAACAGCTCCATGAAAAATCATACCACATCAATGCAATTTCACACAATCACAGAATCTTTTGAGCTGGAAGGAACTTTTCAAGGTCACCCAGTCCAATCCCCCGCAATGAACAGGGATATCTACAGCTCAATCAGGTGCTCAGAGCCTGGTCCAGCCTTGCCTTGAACATCTCCACCACCTCTCTGGGCAACCTGCTCCACTACCTCACCACCTTCACTGCAAAAAAACTTCTTCCTTATGTCCAATCTAAATCTCCGCTCTTGAAGTCTGAAACCATTTCCCTTTGTCTTATCAAAACAGATGTCATTAAAGAGACTGTTCCCTTCCTTCTTACAGCACTTCTTTAGATACTGAAAAGCTTTCCCAGAGCCTTCTCCAGGCTGCACAGCCCCAGCTCCCTCAGCCTGCCCTTGTGGGAGAGGTGTTCCATCCCTTGGATCATTTTTGTGGCCCTCATCTGAACGTGCTCCAACAGCTCCATCTCTCTACTGTGCCAAGGGCTCCACATCTGGACACTGTGCTCCAGGTGAGACCTCACAAGCGCAGAGCAGAGGGGCGGGATCACCTCCCTTGCACTGCTGGCCACACTGCTTTGGATGCAGCCCAGGATAGCTTTGGCTTGCTGCGTTGTGTGGGCACACTGTTGGCTCACATCCATCTTCCCATCCACCAGTACCTCTAAGTCCTTTTTGGCAGTGTTGTGCTTCCCCATTACATCCCCCAGCTTGCAGTGATAGCAGGGATTGCCATGGCACGGGTGCAAGACCTTGTACTTGGATTTATTGAATCTCATGAGGTTCAGCCGGGCCCACTGCTCAAGACTGTCACGATCTTTCCTGGACAACAACTTGTCCCTCAGGGACGTCAGCCGCACCACACAGCTTGGTGTCACCTGCAAACTTTCTGAGGGTGCAGTCTGACACTGCATAATTCATCCTCAAGTAACTAATATACAAACTTTGAAATTAGTGAATTAAAATAAAACCTTAAAAAGGGGTTACTTCCCTGCAATCAGACTTGGAGTTCTTTTCACCAACGTCAAGTGATGAAGTCAATTAAAATAAGTAGCGGCATCTAATTCTGTGGCAGAAAGACGAAATTACATCACTGCTAGTCGCAGCAACTGAATGGCAGACAGTAATCATGATGCTAACGTTACAGTACATTTCAGAACCAGTAAGTAACATATAACTAGAGCAATTTCAATAATTTAGTGAGCAACTTGGAAGACAGTCTTTTTTTCTGTCAGCCTTTACAACAGGATGTTTATATAGGAATGTTTAACAGTGTCTGCAAGTGCCAAGTGTTTAAATACCTAAAGTACTAATGAACACTTGAACCATATGGTCAACTCAGAATGCATACACAGAATTTACCTATAATACATAGTAAAATATGAATACACTGCTGCTAGGCTGACTTTTATTAACTCTTTTTGTGTAAGTAAAGACTTTCTATCTGCTTACTGAATTTACAGTATATTAAACTTAGATGAATTTAAAACCTACAAAACTACAACAATAACCTGTCTGTAGGGATCAAACTTCTAGCAGGGTATTTTAGCAATTACACTGAAATGTATTTCTCTTCATCAAGTACTTGTGGAAAAAACGTATGAAATATCAATTAGCATGATGACTGGAAAATAAGATCAAGGCTGATACTGATTAACTGATCTGTCAAATGAGGAACAAAACTTCATTACGTGATTTTTTTGGTGGATTTTCATTAATACACTTGTGATGGTCAATATTTTAAACATCAAGTTCTTAAGTCTGTCTAGGACAAGACAGAAATATAAGCTCTCCCAGGTACATAAAGAGTGATAGCACTTACATACGCTTTCTAACAGTAACTTAGCTCATGTAAAAACACAACTGGCCTCCTCTTCTGAGTTACAACAGTCTAACTTTCCAATAACAGTAACTCTAGGAAGCTATTTGTGTTCTGTAATCCCAAGCTCTCAGAGGAATAAAAATAGTTTTACATTTCTTAAAGCTCCGAACTAACCTTCCAAATTTTGCAAGCTACCTACTGAGTTGAGTTCTTCCTAAGCATGTGTCTTGAGTAGAAATAAAATGTCTTGTAGCAGTGCCACATCCATTTCCCCCTTACTGATCAGACAGTCTCTCCTCTATACGCTCATCTTTTTAACTCTTTTACTTTTTTTTTTAATACAATTTGCAAGCTGTCCATCGTCTTTATCAACCTTCATCAGAGAATCATCACAGAATCACAGAATGGCTTGAGTTCCAGCCCCCCAGCATGGGCTGGCTTACCAACCAGTAGATCAGACTGCCTGGGGCTTCATCCAACTTGGCCTTGAACACCTCCAGTGATGAGGCATCTAGAACTTCTCTGGGCAGCTGTGCCAGTGCCTCACCATCCTTAGAGTAACTAATTTTTCCCTAACATCTAACGTAAATCTCCCCTCATTTAGTTTAAAACAACTGCCCCTTCTCCCATCACTATCTCCCTGTGTAAAAAGTCAGACTCCCTCCTGTTTATAAGCTCTCTTCAAGTACCAGAAGGCTGCAATGAAGCCTCCCCAGAACCTTTTCTTCTCCAAGGTAAAAAAGCTGAGCTCCCTCAACCTTTCTTCATAAAGGTCCCTTCAGCCATTTGATCATCTTCGTGGCCTCCTCTGGACCCACTGCAACAGCTGTGTATCCTTCTTGTGTTGGGGACCGCAAACCTAGATGCCGTACACTAGATGAGGCCTCACAAGGACAGAGTAGAGAGGGACAATCACCTCCCTTACCCTACTGGCCACCCCTCTTTGGATGCAGACAAGGATACAGTCAGCCTTCTGGGCTATAAGCACACATTGCTGGCTCTTGTCCAGCCTTTTGTCCACCAGAACACCCAGGTACTTCTCAGGAGGGCTGCTCACAACGATTTCTTCTCCCAGTCTGTAAATGTATGTGGGATTACCTTGGCCCAAGTGCAACAACTTGCACTTGACCTTGTTGAACCTCATTAGGTTCTCATGGTCCCACTTTCTGAGACTGCCAAGGCCCCTCTAGATGGCGTCCCTTTCTTCTATTGCGTCAAAAGCATCGCTCAGATTGGTGTTGTCTGCTAACCTGCTGGGGGTACACTGAATCCCAGTATCTAGGTCATTGATAAAGACGTTGAAAAGCACCAGACCCAAGACTGACCCCCCCCCCCCCCCAGGGGACACAGCTTGTCACAGGCCTCCACCTGGACACAGAACCATTGACCACAACATTCTGGTTGCAACCATCCAAGCAATTCTTTATCCACTGAATAGTCCTGTCTTCATCTATCTGTCTCTAGAATAAAGAAACGAGGATGTGTTGTGGTACCATATCAAAGGCCATACTCAAGTCCAGGTAGACAGCATCTGAGCAATATCCCTGTAGAAACATACAAGCACAAACCTATTTGCAACTGTTTCTCACAGGCAGCTCTTACCTCTCCTACCTTGCCTATCCCTTCTAAAAAGCTTGTAGCCCTCAATGAAAGTATTCCGGATGTGCGATTCACCCCATCACATTTCCAAGATGGCAATTAGCTCATAGTTTCCTAATTACACTATGGTTTCTCCTCCTGCTTATTTCTCATGTTGCGTGCATTGGTGTAGTGGCACTCGAGCTGGTCTCTCCATCACGTTACCTTCTGGGAGGAGCCCTCCCAAAACCATCTGGGAAAAATATGAGGCTTTCCCCCGCTGCTTTCTAAAGTGACAGTCTTCTCTAGTTCTTCTCTGTCACTCAGTGGTACACCTCCTTCCCCCATCAAACCTAATTTAAAGCTCTGATAATGAGCCCAGACAGCTTGCTGCATCGTATATTCTTTCCCCTGCTGGTCAGCTGCAAGCCATCTGATGCCAACATGCCTGGTCTGTTGAAGGTGCATCCAAGATCATAGTACCCAAAACCTCAAGCGATTCTTCTGAGTTTTGTTTTATGATCAAGATGCAATTTGCCAGATGTTACTGTATTAAAAAGAGATAATGAGTTAGCTCTGTTTTTCATTGTAAATAATGGTAACTGGCAAATGAGATGAAATAAGCTCTCCTTGTCCAAGCATAACTAAATAACAATAAAAAATAATCACCTTCAAGCACATCACAACGAAGAGGAAATCGATCTTTTAAAATTAATTTAAGAGATCTTAGGGTGCTTAAGTCTAGTGCCACTACTGTCTTCTCAGGTGGGAAAAAAAAGACAAAACCAAGACAGATGTCAAATTTCACAGGCGTAAGGGGAAAAAAAAAGTAACCCCACATTTACATATGTGTGCACCAATTCCTAGCATATTTGAAACACTCAAAAAATATTTTCCTGTGCCTATAAAGTACAGTGACAACTCATTAATAATATGGGCCCAAGAATTTCACTTTTTACCTTGAGTTCTCTTCAGAGCAGGAGCGCTTCTGTAATGCAGGACCACCCTATTACTCAAATACCTTTCACAATCTGAAACCTAGATACACAAAGGCTTAGGTACACAAATCCAATTTGAGAGGGTTATTAAGGTGCAGCATCATATAAGTTTATCAAAACCAGTACTTGCAGCTAAGCCATATTATAGTTCTGCATTTTTTTTTATTAAATGAAATTTCAGGTTGAGTAGATTTCCAAATTCATCTATTAACATTCAATTGCAGTGGCTAAAACAAACTTGTCTGAAGACACGGTTGGCCAGGCTCACTCCCTGCTACCCTTGGGAGTGCTTTCACAACAGCAGGGTTACTATTGGAGGTTAAATTGAACTTGAACGCCCCAGAAGTTTATCTGGCATCACTTTAATGCCTTCCCCATTGTGCTCTGGGCCATATCTCCCATGAGAAAATTTACAAGTTCATTTCTTTCATCTCCTCTCTCTTCGGATTGCATTTCATAATTGCTAATGCTGCACTGAAGCATCGCACTCTGCCCTGAGTAGAAGAATTCTCAATATAGAAGTGCAGTGATACACAGCTACTTAAAGACCTTCTGATGGCACAAGAAAAATGCATAATTGATGGAGTATGGGGAACAGAAATAGACTGCATACATACAAGAATAAATATATATGTGTGTGTTTATATATATATATACACACATATATACATGGCTTGGAAAGAGCTATGTACATTTTTATTCAGTGTTTCTCTCTCAGAACCATCTTGTTTTTAAACACTTCCCCCTATAAGCAAAGTTCCCCAAAGACCTTAAGCGCTGCATATTGCATTTGCACCCCCTGATGGTATCAAGATTAAAATATATCTTTTAAAATAGCTTTAGTTATTAAAAAATACATAACCTTGCATTACGTTTTTTTGTAATATACAGAATTCAGAATATTAATGAGGGTTATGTGCAAGTTTATCAGTTGTTTGTTTCTTCTCTTAGATTATAAGTCACTAGCATTCTTATGTTGAATCACAGCACACTTCCCCAGTAAAAAAATCTAACATCATAAAAAAAATTAATTACATCCAGAGAAGAAGCAATAAGTTTGAGCAAAGACACAGAGAGACTAACAATAAATGTTATTTCCAGCGCTGAAAAAATAGGAATGAGGAATACTGAGAAAGAACAGAGCACATTCTTTGTTTACTTTGGATAGGATCAAGAGAGTCTATGGAGGGAAGAGACACCTGCATGCTCCTAAGAATTCCTGCATCTTTTTCCTTCGAACAAAATTCAGTCCTAACAAAACTGGACTCTTTTTACTTAGCACAACTTTTATTCCAGTAGTTTCTGCCGCACGATCACTGAAATGAGCGTTTCACAGATGCATCTCCAAAGCAAATAAAGTATTTATCCTTCACTGCTGCATAGCATCACTCATTTTCAGCAGCGTCACCGAACGCTAAGACAGAAACAGAAAAAAATAATTTACCGCTATCTATAATCAGCACGCCTTCACTTACATCCTCAACTGTGACTGAGAAAAAAGAGACAGCACAGCATACGTCTGATCAGCACCACGATTTGCTTAAATCATTGTGGTGAAAAGCAAATGTTAACGAAAACATTTACAGAAACCTAGCTTGCACACAATTGAGCGTGCCACCTAGACACAGCTCCAGGAAGCTCCCCACCCCTGTTCTGAGCTCCCAGGCTGCCATCAGCATCCTCTGCCTCTGCCCTGGGGCTGCCTGCACCAGGGCCGTGGTGGG
The DNA here is from genome assembly GCF_002078875.1 of Numida meleagris. Classification (NCBI taxonomy): domain Eukaryota; kingdom Metazoa; phylum Chordata; class Aves; order Galliformes; family Numididae; genus Numida; species Numida meleagris. Next base: position 71,754,421 of record NC_034438.1, read on the forward strand.
AGGATGCTCTGTGCCAGCAGAGCTCTGCAATGAGGCCTTCAGACAGCAGCCTTCGCTCCTGGGGGGAGAACAGACCGAGAACTGGAGCCTCAACCCCTGCATTTAGCTGTTCCCCAGAGTGCCGCACGCTTGCAGCTCCTAACTAATTGAGCTAAAAAGGCAGAGGGAGAGAGACTGTCATTTCTATTTTTAAATACAAAGGAGGCAGTCAGGTACTATCAAGATGAAGGCTAGTGAGATTGACGCAGACAGGATTTATGACTAACAATCATGTTTGGGAAGGAAGCCGCACGTCACTGTAGACTTTTTCCAGCAGATCTGTAGGATATGTTTTTGAGCAAGAAAAGCAGGCTCGAGCATACCTCATTAAGATACTATGTAATCCCAAGACTGGCCCATTAGGTAAGCAGAACTGGAATTTTTTCTCCTATCTTTGAAATTCTTTTTCATCATACAGAGGAAAACTCAGAATGTCACAGAAACTTTGCAAAATCCTTTACCTTTTTCTCACAGCATGCAGCAAGCACCAAACAGAACTCAATGTAGTTCTTAGTTTATTTTTAGAATCCATAAATGAAATATCACCAGGGCTCCCAATTACTTGCCTAATACATTTTTAAAAGCAGGCCTAGACAGTAAGCCTGCGCTTATAAGCATGCACATTTTACATTCAGACAAGTTCAAGTGAAATTCCGAAACAGCTAGGAGCAGTCCCTTTGACTCTGAAGAACTTCATTTTCTTCATTAGGCATTCTCATCAAGTCATTTGGTGTTTCAGTGGGCAGATCCTACCTACCAAAAAAAGGCTGGACTTAGTTAGTCCAGGCTAACCTCCTATACTGGGGAGGTAAGCTAACGTTTTAGATCACTGAAATCAACGCCTTAAAAACAGGGACTTCTGTAAGCCCTACAAAACCAAACTGCATGAACACGAGTAATTAAGACAGAAAGGGACAAGTTTAGTGGAAAATACAGAGCCTTACTAGGTGAGCATACAGTGTGGAATGAAACTATTGGACTAGAATGAGATGAAGAGAAGACGTGCTCACAAGCCATTCTGAGAACTAATCTTATAACAAAAACAGAACAAAAACCTGGAGCACAGTAATGAAACTTCATGCTGGTTAAAAGCAAAATTGGTACCTCTGTCAATACAGAGGAAGAACAGAACATCACATTGCAAGCGCTGAATTGCCTTGGAAGACTCAACTAAAGTGACAGCAATGACAAAACGCAATTGCACAAAGTCAAGGTCAAGCACTCTGGAAAGAGCAAGAATTTCTACTGTAAGCTGGAGGATCATCAGCTGCAAATAACAAAGGAGGAGCATAACTTGGAGGTAATAATCAATGAATTCAGAGAATCAGAGAGATGCAGCTTGAAAAAGGATGCTGCAATCTGTGGCTGTATCAAGGGAGGCATTTTCAGCAGAGATGGAAACACATTAAAGCCATTTTACAAGGAACTGGTGAAATCTAAACTGGAATTCTGTGAACTTTTCTGGTCATCTGTCTTACAAAAAAAAAAAAAAGAATTCAAATTGAAGCAGGTGCAGGTAAAAGCTACTAGTAAGACCAGGGAAGCAAAGAGGAGTTAGTACAAAGAGAATACTAACAGAGGCTGCTTAAATTAGCTTGGTAAAAAGTAGGCTGGGAGGTAATGAGACTGCTCTCTATAAATAAATCAAGGATGTAGGATAGAGGAAGGAAAAAATCTCTGAAGCTATAGACATCACTGGCACACAAAATGGATATTCATAAGTACAAATAGAAACTGGAACTACACATCGTCAGATTAACAAAACCCCGGAACCATTTTCACCAGAAGCAATAGGGTTAAGAAACAACGCAGGAGCAAGACACATTTTTGCACGGTACTTCATAGTACTACTATCAGTAGAAAATGGGCACTGTTGCTGAAGGCCAGAATATCCCTGACAGTCCTCTTTTCTGTAGATTTTTCCTTATCAATATTCCAAGCTGAGATACCACTTTTAAGGCTGCCATTCCTTTTACATTTCCTTTTTTCTTATGTACAGCGCAGAAGCAGAAGCCTATGTGCAGGCACTTCCCTATAAAACCTCTTCACTCTGATGTACTTCTCAGCTCAGGGACTCTCCCCAGAGCTAAAGCACTGATGCGTTCTGACATAGCCACCAGTGTACTTAAAGGTGTAAAAGCGGTTTTCGTCAGCCTTAAGCAAAAAGCTAGAATATTTTTAACATCTGCAATACATCGCAATACAGCAGCACCAAACAGCAACTTTATAGCTCACGCTGTTCTACGTAATTTATCAGTATGCCACTTCTCTATGTCCTCCGTCCTTACATTGTTATCTCCACAGCAAGCTGGTAATAAACTAACATCTGTTCCACGTTGCACTGTACAGCTAACTAAATCAACTAGACAACCACTCTAACCATGTTATATAATATAAGCAAGGTCCTAGCACCCTGATCAACTTACCCCATTGTTTCAACCATACTGAAAGGCAGAACTTTGTAACGTAATGTGGCATTAATCACACAAAAATTGCATTTTACCAGTGTTAGTCTTTAAATGCCAAAAAGTGAATGCATTTTAAAAATAAGGCACCCATTTGAATTAAAAGGGCTGCTTGAAAGTAACCCCTGAAAAGAGCAAGCGTCCTTCAATTCATTATATCTTTTCATCATTAAGCACCAAGCAGTAGTGTAGCTCTACTGCCATCCATTTCATCGCTAAATCCTACCAGTCTAATCTAAATACTAAATGTGCAATATTTAAATGGACCTACAGTCAGCAATCTAGCAGAACAGCTGTTATTTCCAAACACAGCAACAGTGAGATCCCAAATACTGCTTGCCCTGCCCAAAAGTTGCATGTTTCTTAAGGAAGAGTACAACACTGTGAAAAGCCATATGCTATGAAAGATCCACAGCCAAAAATCAAGAACACAGCAATGGCCTTCCTTGGCAATAACCTGGCAGTATCAGACATGATACTCACATTACTCTGTTTAGACTATGAATGTGCATCCAGCATGTCAGGCTACAGGCATGCCCCAAGCACCCTGCGTTCACATCTCATGCAATACTTACACGGCACCTGTAGGAACATACAGATGAGTCTAGTGGAAGCCAAACCTGGCATGCAGATTTAGAAGCCGAAGTGTCACGAGATTTTGTATTTTATATGTGGATTGTGATAGAGATTGGACATTGGCGTCCAGCCTTAGCTTAAAACACAAACCGCATGGGCCACTAATAAAACCATAAGCCTCTTCCTTAGATACAACAGAGAGCAATCCCTGAGAGCAATCCTTGAGAGCAGCCCTGCAGAGAAGGACCTGGGGGTCCTGGTGGATGAAAAACTGATCATGAGCCAGCCGTACTTGGAGATACCGTGCTTTCTGTTAGTGAAAACTCAGTGACAGTTTTCATAAGCAGTCAGAGACAGATTTTGTTTGGGCAGTTAATGCTCTGCATTTTATTCCTCTTCTAGCTAGGTTCACCTCCTTTCAACAAAACTCAGTCACGCTGTGGTCTCTTCATCACTGTATTCTCACTTCTAACAAAAAGATCTTGCATAGGGCACATCACTGATTTTCAATAAAATGTATCTATATCCATCTCATATACAGTCCAGTCCTGACGCGTGCATACAGTAAAAATAAGTAAAAGGGAAACTGCACATTGCTCAGGTAGAGAAAATCAATTGCAAATATCCAGTTGGTTCAAGAGAGACTACAATGGTGTACGGTAACTGCGAAGGGAATATGCATCTCCTACTTCAAGCACTGTGCTCCTGAAGATAAACAGAGAGAGCTGCTGCTCTTTCAGGATCAGGTATACTTAGAAGCCTCTCTGCACGGACAGTATTGATTTAGAGGCATTCCTTATGTAATGGCCATCTGTAACGTTATAATTAGACCGAGCAGCATACGTGCTGGATTCCTTTTCCATTCTGTGGGCACACAGCCCCTCACATATAGCTGGCGTATTAGGTGTCCCGAGCACTGACCTCTCTCTTTCAATTTGCAATTTGTCATTTGAAGCTAAATAGCATTCTTTGTTTAAATGCATTTTAGTCTTGTCTGAAGGACACAACAGTCTCAGCACGTACCAATATTTTGACTGGTTCTCTAAAAATCACTCATTTAAAAAATTATATGATTATTTCATTTACTTAGCTCACTAATTAGCACCGTTAAGGATTTTATGGCAACAAATGAATAAGAAATAATGACAATTTGAATTAGCATGTTTCTCTAAAAAATTGTCACTCCAAAATTACGTTTAAAAATAACAGTAACACTACCAATTTTCTTTTTCACTGTAATTTTTCCTGCTGCTGACCTGGGAAAGACATTCTTGTTGATGCAGAGACCATGTATAATTTTCACAGTAGGGAGCTCTCATTAGCTTTGAAACAGATCAGGAAAGGAGTTTTTATTTTAATGGCGCAGTCTTTCAAAAAAGAAGAAAATTGAGGAACATAGATAAAACAATTCAGGAAACTTCTAAATCAAAACTGACACTGAAAGCGGCATAATCCTTTATGCAACTCTTTCCTTAAGTTCTAAGAACACACAAAGCACTTGCAGCAAATGACAGAAATCATAAAGATATCACTACAGGAAAATACATTTTTTTTAAAACTAGAATTTACAGAAGAACAACCACAAGGTTAAAACTCACGTTATCTGCGTGCCCTATCCTCTGGAAATCAAAGTTGGCACTTACAGGCAGTTAAATCAGAGCACGGATCTGCAGAGCATCAGGAGCGAGCTCTGCCATCTGAACGTGTGTTCCATTTGCCTCGATTTCTCAATAACTTGAGACTTCAGTAACACAATTACAGGACAGCTTTATCTGATCACAGCAACCATTAACGTGGTCTGAAGTCATTAATATCCAACAGCTATTAATGTAAAGCACAGTCTCGGACTAGTTCCCTAGAAGTAGATGTCCACATCCCAAGATGACCACGACAACCAACAACATTCTGACAGATTGTCAGTCAAGGCTTCTCTTTTCTGAAGTAATTTATCAAGCCCTAAAGCCAGATTTGAAGCAAGCCATCAAGAAGCTGCAATAAACTGCCTACAGCGTGCATCTCCACGGCAAGGTTCCTGCCTTTTCACAGTCCCTGATCCCGTATCACCTCATATACACACTATTTCAACACTCAGCCTAAGAAATTACTTACTCCCAGATAAGGCTATGGTTTAAGTAAAACAACAGTGTGTTACAAGGAGAAGGAATGCACAGCAAAGTGCCACGTTCTCTCAGTATTCTACCTTGCCTTTTAATAACCTTAGCATATCACACATCCAGAAAAAATAATGAGAATGCCATTTCTCTGTGAGACAAACATGGCTATCTGTGATAAAGCACAAGCCTCAAGTACTGCAAAGGTCACAGCTCAGTATTTAGCTTGAACTAAAACATTTATTAACACTACTCTTCCTTTGCACTACTCCTCCTCTTTCTTGGGATGGAAAAGAGAAGGAAGAAAACTCATCCCAGGAGCAGGAAAGCTGCAACGAAGAGCATGGTCTAAAAGCACACACAACGACAGCAGAGAGGAATCCTCCAGAGCATCACCCAAACCAAAGGAAGCACCAGAAAAGTGACCTCATTGTGTGAGGCAGTTGGCTGGACAGCATGGTGCATCCCAAAACATCTGCCAAGGACTAACCCTCTGGCATAAAAACTTACGCAATGCATTCAAGATAGCATAGAACAATGGTGTGGTGCAATGGAGAATAGAACAACAGAACAATACAACAATATAGAATATATATATGCGTACATACTTATATATATAGATACACGGAACAATGGTGAATAGAACAACAGAACAATGCAATGGTGCGCTGCAAACAGCATCCAGACTCCAGTAATCCTACACCACAACTCTTGATAGAGATGACAGCTGTTTGGTAACAAGCAGCTCAGCACAAGAGCACGATACAAAGAAAAATACTAAACAGATACATTCAGAGATCTTTCCTGTTTTAAAAAGTGGCGTATACAGTTAAATTCCAACAAAAACATGATTGATGGGAAGCTAGCCTAGAATAAAATGCAAAATAACAATATTACAAAACCAAAATTACAATCAGTGCTGTACTGAACACTGAATTTTCCTGCTATATTTGAGAAAAATATTTTATTTGCTGTTAACAAGAGTACAGTGGAAGTCAAAGATGTAATCCTAAAAAAATACACATGGAGCAACCTGCAAAACTGCACTTTCTTCTTTTATTATTGAGCTTATGTAATGTTTTTATATTATTACTTTTGGCGCAAAACTTTATGAAGTGCTTTCTTTTCCATTCTTTAGGTACTGTGAAAACTTTAAAGCAATGAGAAAACTTCAATGGATTCAAAATATAGATGTGTTCTTTTAAACAGAGCTCTGAAACTAATTAAGTTGAAATACTGTAGAACATGCTAAAATAGAAAATAGCTGATGAACCTATAACTGTATTTCAGCTACGAACACGGTGGAAGAGTAATTTTTTTCATACAGAAACCAATGCTTAGGGGCATTTTAGAAAATTGCTAAAATAATTGGAAGAAGTAAGTACGAAACAAATGTATGCATTTGCAAAAGGTGCACACTGAGATAAGAAGCTCAGGTGTGTTGATAAACCCGACTGAAAGTAGCTTTGCTTCATACACTGCTTTTTTTCTGGAGTCAGTTTTACTTTCTGTTACACTTTGATTAGAAACCAACTTTTAATTGTGCTGAAAATATTTTGAACAGGAACATTTTAAATGCACTACTGTCTCTTTCATGTTTCTAGTGGTGCTGGATGATAAAGTTAATTTTTTAGCACTTTACCACCTGCAGGATAGTGACAGTAGTGACTCAAACGAGGAAGAAATGTCTGAAGCAGGCATTCAGGATACAGAAGAGCAATATCTGCTGCACAAATGCGCAAGTGTGATTATGAGCTCTTCAGAATAAAACTGCCCCCAAAACAGCAAAGAAGCTGCACTGAAATGAATGGATATTACATGCAGTTTCCTTTACATATACGTAGATCACTCCAAAAGTAATACCTCCTACTTGTTTCCATGGAAACTACAAAAAAGAGCGCAATAACCATTTGGTAGAGGAAGTTCTCAGCTACAAAACACTATTCTTCAACACAGTCACCACCATCAGCTGTGCATTTTTGCCAGTGATGAACAAGAGCCTGCACGCTGCACTCATAAAGATCTGCATGGCTGTCTGGCACGTGGCTTGTCTTTCACATCCCAGTCACCGCTGCTGAAACAAACCACTCACCACCTCACTGTGCTCATGTCCGCTGTTTGGTCTCCATAAACATTCAGCTAGCATCAAGGAATGTCAATGGGTGTCACCTTTTCCACATGGAGGACTTCCATGACACACCTTTGCTCCATCCACACTTCCATGTCAGACGCCATTCTGTCAGACTGCCCCTCTGCTGCCCTCAGTCACACGGCAACAACGTGGAATGGGACACTGGTGGGAAGGCTCAGCCTCTACTGCCATACCACCAACATCTGCCTTTGATGTCATGAGCCAACATAATAAAATAGGAGGCATTACATTCAGAGCAGCCCTCTTATTATTTTCTATGTGCAGCTCAAACTTGCAGTATCTAAGTCTTTTATACCCAACACATAGCTTTGCTCTCGCTTTTTTAAAAAATACTAGTACTCCATTTTTCAGTTATGGTTTAAGAGGGTCAGGGAGTTATTTTTTCAGTACCATTTTGACAGATTACAATGAAGATATTTCCCAGTGGAATTGGTATCCATGCACTGATTGCTTACATTTAAAAGACTTATGATCATTTTAGATTGGAAATGAAAATAAAACAGATAGCTATATAAAACCATACTGGACTTGAAAACATTTGAATAGCCATCCAACCAGATTTCAGAAGTCTACTTCCAGACATCATGATGCTCAAATCTTCAAATATTTATTAATATACTTTAGAAATGTACTCTAACACTGCTTTTTATTTGAAGCAAATCAGTGATAACATGCAACTACAATCTCAGAACTGAAAGACTCAATTTTTAAAAGTCAGAATGACTGAAATTTTATGGGCTTTTTTTACCAACCATTTTCTTCATTCAAGAAAAGGTTTTCCAGCAGAGAATTAATCCTGCTGGATTCCTATGAGTAATCTAAGAACAGCAACGTGGGTTTATCTGCACTCAAAAGAAGCACTGAAAACAAATATGCACGTTTTATTTCCATCTGGTAACCATGGTGAAGGTTGTCCTTTTGGACAATGGGTAGAGGGACTTAAATCTCAGCTCACAAAGAGCTCGCTCCTCTTTAAAAGAAATGAAACCTAAGATTCTCACCTGAAACCCTGGGAGAAAAAAGCAAATTGAAAATTTCACATTAAAAATACTAAAGCCTGCAGCACTATAAGCACTTTACACATCTGTTGCAATTATCTCCTCCAAAAGTACATCTGCTTTTGCTCCTCCAACACTGAGTCATATATTGCACGCAAGGCAAGGTATACAGCATCTGTGCACAAATCTCGAATTCTCAGGATTCTCAGACAACTATGATGGGTTTTTTTGGAAAAGTTTCCAGGTATGTATGGAAGTAAAAGGCGACCAAAGTAAGTATTACCTTAGTCCTCAAAGTCTGAGTGTTCTTCAGGGAGGAGGGTATTTCAAAGAGAATTTCTATACTCGAAAACTGAAAACACAGGGAAAATCACAAACTCCATAACCAGAAGAAAACAATTGATACTTCGGTATGTGAGCAAAATTGCTAGTCCCTTAAAGCAGTTGGGTCAGCCAGTTATTACAGAATCACAGAATTGCTCAGGTTGGAAAAGACCTTCAAGATCATCAAGTCCAACCGCAACCCAACCATACTACCCTAACTCTTAACAACCACCGCTAAATCATGTCCCGGAGCACCACATCCGAATTACCACCACGTTACAGGACTTTTGATACAGTACTGTTCTCTGCAAAATAGCACATGTTATTTTAAGTGCCCCTACTTTTTAAATGCTGCCACTAGAGAAAGCCGAAACATTTGGTTTCAGTTTGTTCCTCTGGTGTGATTTTACCAGAAGATATATAAATATTTCCAATAAAACTTACTATGGTAAATACAGCTTAACCTGTTCTCCCAACTCCGTAACTCATGCTTCCCTCATCTGAAAACCTCAGTTTTCTTGACTCGGGTCTCCCTGCACTTTTCCCACAGATTCTTCTTCTCTTTAGACCATTTGGAGCTGTGTAGATGTTCTTCCATTTACTCCTTTTATTGCGCTTATCTATTTATAGACTTAAGCAGTTCAGTCAATAGACAGGATTAGGACAGAAAATAACTTGTGATCCGTTCCCCCGCGATGCTTACTGTAGTAGAAAGGAAAGTTGTGCAGCAGTTTGGCAGTCTTACTGGCTGTGAAGAGTCATTAAGTAAGAGACGGCAAGTTTTATCACGCACCTCTGACTACTAAATTCACAAAACAAACAGAAGGTTTACCATGGGAGGTAGAGAGATCAGGCAATATCCTCAAGTCACTCTTCCTGTAAAACAGCGTGTGGTTACTGAAATTGCTATGGGAAAATGGGAGTTCATCAGAAACACACAGTTCTAGGTGAAAATGTTCCTTAACCTTTTACATTACCACTCTTTAAAAAACACAAGGCATGCAAAGATAGATGCGTGAATACCAGGAGAAACTAAAACATTACATCTGAAACAACGTCCCACTAAAATCCTTTATGCAGCCTTTATTGTTCAGCTGTAATATTTCATTAGGGAAAGAAAGACTCTGCATGTGTCCTTCAGCAATGCACTTCAGGAGATTTTAACAAGTTACGTAACTGAAGCTGTGGAGGCCACAGTAAAGGGGTAAACAAGAGACAAATGGGGTTTTTTTAGCCAGTACTACATGCAATTATTCCACTCAATGGACTACGCATATGATTTTGCAGGGAAGTAAAGTTATATTCGGGTATCTCCATTGCACACGCAAATGTTGCTACGACTTCCTTCCGTTTTATGGTTCCTTGATAAAGAAAGTGGATTAAAAATAGATCCTCACTCAGAAAGGTGTTAATTTTAACCTAATAGTCCGCCACATTATTCATAGCTTCTGTTAACCATGTATCCTCTTTTCCAACACTCGTACCTCATGAAACACAGGCTTACTTCCCCTAAGTACCAATTAAAAACTATTTTCCAGGAGGCAGTAAAACAGTATTCCTCAACAGACAGCCATTACATCGCCTCCACAAACACATTTGGACTTCGTACTGTGCTTATAATAATTGCTGCATTGAAGAAGCTTTATTTCCCTGTTTCATTTCTGCAAAAGGGCCAAAATCTATTCTGGGAATGAATATAAACGTCAATTATTAAAACCAATGTTCCAAACACAGAATTGAGGTTGCTCAGGTAATTTGAATTACAAAACCTAGGTTCCCAAAACGCAAATGAATTATTCTAAACTAAATGTAACAGCAAGAAGGAAAAAAAAATAACAACACGATTTTAATTATCCATGAAGCATATTTCTTTCTGCTCCCTGTCGTTTGCCTGATTAGGCCAGTTCTTTAAAATGACATGGGTGAAGAGCAGAGGGCATGTGAAATTTTTATGGCTTTTCCAAAGCCATGGGTGTCACGGACGCAATGCAATAAATCAGGCCAGTACCGCGGCGATGGAGCACAAGGAACGAATTATTCCCTTGATCAGGAAAAAAATATATATAAATAAAGTACGCAAGCTTTTTGCTTTCGACAAGTAAGCTATTATCAGATGATCATGTTGAAAGAAATTACCAGCAGAAACAGAGAAATCTGATCACAGTGGTAGCAGAGTGCCTAGAGTGCAGGTAAGTACGGGATCCAGCCACAGGGCCCTGGCAAGCACGGAAACAAACCACGACTGCAAGATGAACACACAAAGATTCCCGTTTTGTAGGGAATCCTTCTCCTTGTGAAATATTTTCCATTGCTTTGATAACCCTACGAGAGCATAAATAAACGACGGAAACGAACTACGCCTGGAATACAAAGACAGGGTTATACTTTAGGTTAAGTCCAGTCTAAAAATTAGGCCCAGTTACTCGTTTATGTCAGAAGGCACCAGAACCCCAACGCCACACAACGTTCAAACAAAGCCTGTCGTGTTTGTTGTGCTGCTGCAGGCACAAATGGGTAGCGTAGAGTTGGCAAAGGAATGCATCGTAATGACTTCAGGACTGGTCCAGCTCCATCCTTTACCAACCTCTTCCTTCACTTTTTCTATAAAACCTGTTTTTACAGAGTACAGCCAAACTGAGACGCAAATCTGGAGTTTCTCTTACACTGCTTCTAACTGTGCCATTAACACCATAATTGTCAAAACCCACTCACCCACCAGTGCGCTGTGAGTACGATGTTTGTTTTGCCAAATAAAACACAAAGGAGTAAACTGCAATAATACAGTCCAGACGTGCAGAGTAGTTAACAGCACAAAATAAAAGACAAAAAATAGAATGCCTGGGTTTCTTCCTTTGAGTTCCTGACAGTGTCTCAGATATACTTATTTTCTAATTCAGAGAGAGTATCTGATAGCATTAAATAGTTCAGATTTCAATGTATATAACACATGTTATAAATACCCTTGTTCCTCTCTGCTGAGAAGAACCACAATTAAGATATTCTGCAGCCCAGACAGTGCTTGGACTGTGTTCCTGAATTTACCATCAAATTGCTGCAGAACCTTTGGCTAATGCTTTACCTCCATGAACACTAGTCTGTTTCAGATTAAAGAATTCAAATATCTCTCTTTTGTTCTAAAGCTTTTAGCAATTTACTAAGAGAAGTTTCACACTAAAAACAGTATGTGAGAATTCCAGGCTTTATTCAAAAAATGAGTTCTGTTAAAAATGTAATTCTACCAATAGCTCACAATTGCCTGTAACTGGTTAGGTTCTTACACCTAGAAGACCTGTCTTGCCTTCGAGAGCACTGTTAGAGACAAAAAAGATTTCCAGATCCCTGCTTCGCTGCAAAGCCTTCATCACAACATACAAAGGGTTAATTCTGTATTTCCAATACCTTTCAGAAGTCTAATTTAAGAAGTGACTCAGTACAACAGACAAGATCTCGGAGGGTCAGGGGCACTTATTAGAGGTAACTGGTACAACATTCCAGTGTGTGATACTTTCATTTAAATAAATCATAACTCCTATATGAAATAAGTGAAGAAATCAGCTGCGTTATTATCCCTTCTATGTCCTACACTAACCACAACATATTTTATCAGTAATGCACACTGAAGGCTAGGACACAGTTTTATGTGAAATTGAGCAGTAACTTGCACTGGTAGAATACCACTATTAAAATAAGAAAAAACATCCCAGCAAAACCCTGCTCCCAGACTTAGCCTAAAAACAATTAATACTAAAGCTATATTTTACAGTATGCTTTTCATAAGCCTTTGAAACGTCTTAAATGTATCAGCATAACATTTTACAATCTTCTTTTTGTTCCTTCCACCTGAAGAAAGCTAAACGTGCATTCTGTCTAATAATTGGCTTGTACAGTCTGCTTTTACAAGTCTTCATAGTGCAGTAGGTACCAAAAGCAAACACATACACACAAGACTGCAGTCCATTCAGTTTAACTTCTCCTACAGGCAGCCTAGCCTCTCCATTCTCATTCACCATTTGACACAAAGCAACGAGTTTTTAAAAAAAACATGAATTTCAGAACTTCTGGCAGCATATTTTCTGAATGCGGAACAATGCAGATTTCAGAAACAAGCTTGCAGCAAATTGAAGTCAACACATAAAATGTTGCACTTCTAATTGTTTTTGCACTGCTAATTGATTTTAAGATATAATCTTCATGTCCTACTGATCACATATTACACCGTAGAATGTGGAGGCAGATTACAGATTCAAAGAAAAAAGAGAAAAGATTTGCTTTGAAACAGTGCTCTGTCTACAAGCTTAAATGACTTGTATTATTACTCTTAAAACAAACCAAGTCAATAAACATAAAAATGACAAGAGATGTGAATCCAAGACCCAGAATATTTTCTGCAGTACAAGTTCTACTCAAAGCAACTGCAACCACAAATATCTGCACGTGCTATTTTATTGTAGTATTAAACATGAACACCAAAAAATTTGGACTCCAGACACAGAGCTACTATTGCCTTTCATCCTTTATTTCATTCAGTGGCTTTACCCTATTTTATTACTTTTAGTCTCATCAAATAGCTCCTTATTGTTCATGTTTCACGTAACTAAGATTGCGCCAGGTTACACTACCTACAGCAGTACTAACTAATGCTTGACACAGGGCCCAAGTCTGCCAGGTCATCAACAACTCATTTTTTTCTTCCACTTTCCAGTAGGGACTGAGTAATTTTAATGGGAATCAATTTCATTGGAAGACTGACCTGCAAGGCTATAGCACTTCTGTACAACTCCATGTAAGTAGCATTTCTAGTGAAAATTCAGTTGAACAATTTAACGTATTAACCAAAATGGAAAATGTAACAAACTGCCTCAAAATACCGTTTTTGAGAAAGGGCTGAAATGGGACTCCGGTCACCCAGCCCAACCATCTCCAACCCTTCTGCTGAAAGGAGAAAGTCCAAGTATTTTGCTCTAATTGCTTCCCTGAATGCGTCTACTTCTTGTATCTTATTTCACAATAGCTCTCCGTGGAAACTTACATCTTTTTTGAACATTCCAATCATAGACCTACAAAAACTGTTCCTTCCAAATTCAACTTAGTCATTTTCAGTGCTGTTTTTGGCTTTCTTCCCTGCAACTTGAAAACTTCATTTAAAATGTTAGTTAAATACACTGAAGTCCTTTTGATAACAATAACCATCATCTTACACCAGAAACTCTGTGTTTCCGCTGCGGTTGTATTTCATCTTTTTGCAACTTTCTCATGTTCTCTTTTTGATTGTTATAAACAACATCTTTTATTGCTTTTATTACTGATTTCCTCAGCTAGCTTCCCATAAATTATTACTTGAGAAAACAAAGTGGTAGGCTAATTCCTGCAGCTCAAGACAGGTTTTGCTCCTCAGTCTTTCATTTCCCGTCTCAGCCAATTCCACGCATTCCATGACACTCTTGATCCTTTAATCAAACCTATTTTGACAATTTTATCTTATCCATTACTAACAGGTACAATATCTACTCTAAATTTGTTCCATATTGATATTTCCATAATTTCTCTTCTCCCCCCTCTCCTGTTTTTTCCCTTCTCATAATATATACTGATTGTTATCAGGTACATTTCTTACTCTTGTAATTTTATAACTGGTACATTTCAGTTTTATGTGCATTACTTATAAATCGAATTCTTTGTACTGTATTCTTCAGTTCATGACCGGATAACAAAAAAAAAATTTTAAAAACAGCTCTATGACCAAGAGCTCACCAACTTTACATGCACATTTTATACACAAAAGTCTTCCTGACTCTGAACTGCTTGGTGTAGAGAATATGTTATTTAAAGACTAAGCATACGAATGACATCATAACTAATAACAGAGGAAGAATCTAATCAAATTCACTTCAGACAAACATGTACAAACATGACTGATTAAAGAAAAAAGTTCAGCGATTTCCTGGTTTTTAAATCTGTAGGAATTCTTGAAATACATAATTCTCTTCATCTCACTAGTTTTATTAACAAGAAATGCAAATTCATCAACGTTAATAAATTCCACGTCACTCATTTCTTCCAGTAAAACAATGCAAGTTTTAGATCTTACCAACAAGATCTTTCCATTTTGGAAAGCATGAGTCCAGAGACTATGAAAGTGAAGTCAAGAAGTTAACACCAGTTAAAAAAGGACAGAGTTTAAAGCTGTATTTCCTTTGGTACATCACAGCGTACCAAGTTGCAGCTACTTGCATACCCCAGTCCACTTCATTCTATAAGTGCATTTTTTATTGGGCTCCATTGGAAACTGAAGCAATCACAATTTCTAGTAAACCTTCAGGCATAATGGTTTTACTTCATTTTATATTCTGGTTTGTCCTGTACCTTCATAAGCATTATACTGGCACAACTGAAGAAGCAGTGAATTTTATTCTGCAGTCCTACTTCCACCTCCTGCAGAATGACAAAATGGTTAAGGCTAGAAGGGAGCCCTACAGGTCATCTGGCTCACCCTCCTTGCTCAAGCAGGGAGACCTAAATGAAATGAAAATGAAAAAGCCTGTTTGGGGTTTCTATGCATTCAAAGGAAGAATAAATACATTTCTCAACAGCCAGCAGAAAAGAGGGTATGAGGACGGTTTCTTCGGTTGGTTGGAGATGTTTTTTTTTTAAATGTTTTTATCACATCTGTTTATCTCTGCAGTCAGTTTTACTGCTTTTGTGTTGGCTTTGTAGGACACCAGACAAGTGTTGACATAAACGTTTTGGATTTTTTTTCATAGAAATAGATATCAAAGTTATGCAGTATTAAGCTTTAGAGCCCGTATCAGTAACTTCAGGATAATCTCAAACATTCTGATAAGGATTATTACAAAAAAAAGCCAAATAAATTCATCCCATGCTGTGCTGTGCTATATTTCTTCAAAGCTTGCTCCAAATGACAGTTTTCACCCTTCTCGTGCTCTCCTGCCTTCTGGTTAAGTATTTCCTGCTCCTTTGCAAACTAATGTCCAGGGTCCACACAGACAGCAGCCAGAGTAACAAATCAGAAGTAAAACAGATTTTACTATTGTTCACACATCACACAACTTGCAAGTTAAATAAATAAACAGGGATTTTATTACAATCAGAAAAATCCTGCAAAAATCCTTCTGGCCATCTCACCTGTCTTTCTGCTAGTACATTACTATATTCTAGCTTACACTCGCTGCAAGTGGTTTTCTGTAGAGAACACATCTTCCTGAGTGGATCTGGGGTGGGGGAGGGAGGGGTGAAGAGAGATGGGATGAGAATCAGTCGCCACTTTCTCCATTATTTGATATCCCAGCTTCAGAAAGAGAAGAATACACAGCTGGCTCCTCGTACTAGACTCAGAGGAACACAGAAACCCGAAGACTTTCCCCCTCTCCGGTACATCATTCCAGCAGTTGGATCATGTGTTCTCCACAGCTCCCAAAAGCACTACTTCATCCTTGCTTTGCTGTTTAATGACAGCAAGGCCTGACCTCAAATAATAACGTTCATAATCAATTAACGTTTGTGCAAAAATGCAGGGCTTCTGTGAGAAACAATCAGCAAAAATGAAACAGTGATTTTTAAAATAGTTTAAGTCAATTAAACATGAAAGGAATTTCGTGGAACAAAGCATGACACTTCTCCAGGCAATGGCTTTCTCCTTGACATATTCCAAACCCAGCGCTTTATATTCAGTAAAGATGTCAGAAATCCTTTTTGAAAACTTGCAAAGAGTATTTTAATGCGAGTGCAACAATTAGATGCCTACCATAGAGAAACGGGGACTCCATGTAATTACAAACCTTTTATAAACTCTTATTTCCAAAAAGCCAAGTAATAACTTTTCTCAAGCTGTGAGGAAACACAAAGTTGTTAACATATCCTGTACATACGCAAAGGCAAAAGATTATTTCCACGCCTGTTGGTGGATCAGCACATTACTGCGTATGGCTTCCAGCAGCAATACTAGCCTGCAGATTCCACTGAATTCAAACTCTCCCTTCCCTTTTGGGACAGAATTGAACACATTTCCTTTCCATATAATTCTGAAAATGTGAAATGCTTATTTTTATTTAAAGACACATAGTATAATAACAGTATTTTGTTTTTGTGCTGTGATTTTTTTGGGTTTTGTGTGTTTTTGTATTTTCATAGGCTAATTCGCCGCATAGTCTACAATTTTTACTTTTTCCTTTAGTTAAAGAAGCTAATGCTGAAAGCATATTACCAAATTGCTCCAAAACAACTGCAGGAAAAACTGAACACTGATTTTTTTCAGTTATCTGAAGCTATGATGGCATAAAGAGCCAGCAGTCTCTGTAGTTTGCAAGGATTCTGATCTTAAAAACTGTCACATTACCAAAAACATTCAAGTTACTCCAATCCAAAGCTGGCTTAGGCTGTATTGGAAATGTTTTGAAAACAAGCCATTTTTTTTTTTTTAATTTAACGGGGGAAAGAAGAGTTTAGAATGAATAAGAATGCATTTTTATTTACAACTAAATGCCTCATTACGGCACTTGTTGTAGCATGGTACCTCTCATGCTTTGTGCTGACAAACGTGTTTTATCAATTTATCCATCCAGAACAGTTACGCTAAATGACATTTTTAAAGGTTTTTGTTATAGCCTTCTTCTGCCCTCCTATTTCCACAGAGCTTTTAAGTATATGCTCGCCCTTTGATCACATTCCCTCAGTTAAACGTGTCAGGGTTTTCTCTTCAAAAAATCAGCAAAAATAAGTGTACTCTGTTCTAGACAGATGTAACACACCCCAGTCTTAAAGTCAAGGATGGCTCCAAGTTCTTTTCGATTCACTCCAGCCCACAGAAGAGCATAACTGCAGTTAAAATGGTAATGCGAATTTTAAAGCCACTCCAATTAAGAAAAAAATCAAATTATGCTATACGTGAATATTCAAGAGTGCTTCAGAATGCCTTCTCTGATATTAGGTTGAGAAGAAAGCACTGCGTCGTGTATCGTAACACTTCTCATAGTGCACTGCCTTCCTGCAGTTTAACCATTCTCCGCTGCACCAGAAACTCTCTACTGGTTCAACTCAACTTCAGTCTGCTCTCAGTGCGCAACACTTAATTACAACAAAGCAGCGCTGAAAATGCTCAGCATCAAGTGTTCCTGTCTGTACAGTGCTTCAAGCGCATTTGGAAAGAAATTAAGCAGGACCAATTTCAATACTAAGAAGTGGCTATTCTTGGAGGGCCACAGAGGTGCTCAGAGGGCTGGAGCACCTCTCCTATGAAGAATGATTGAGGGATTTGGGCTTGTTTAGCTTGGGGAAGAGAAGGCTTAAGGGAGACCTCACCACAGGTCTTCGGTACTTAAAGAGAGCTTATAACCATGAGGGAGAGTGACAGTCTAATAGTGATAGCACAAGGGAAATTAAAGAGTGGAGATTTAGGTTAGATGCTGGGGGAAATTCTGTATTCAGAGGGTGGCGAGGTGCTGGAACAGGCTGCCGAGAGAAGTTCTGGATGCCTCATTCCTGGAGGTGTTCAAGGCCAGGTTGGATGGGGCCCTATGCAGCTTGATCTGGTGGATGGCAACCCCGCCCATGGCAGGAGGCTGGAAGTAGATGATCCCTTCCTTCCAGCCTGAGCCATTCTATGATTCCAAGACTTATCACACTATCTGCAAGTCAGCTTAGTTCTCATCCAACAGTGATTTTCTCTAAACCTGATACAGGCTTAGAAACAGCAAGCTAAAAGGCTCACTGAAGAACATGCTAAATGTTAGCCTCTAAAAGTACAACTGATAGGAATACACTCCTTTCCAGGAAGTTGTCTAAACATTTTTCTTGCAGTAATACCATACTACACTATTTTTACACTACCTTCAACAGCAGAAGATATGCTGCAGTACAAGAAGGTCTGAAACACAAAGGAACCTAATAAACAATTGTAATGATATATTAATCAATTGTTGTTCAGAAAGAAAAGAAGTGACCATGAAAAAATAAAAGTGACACCAGTTATATGAAAGATGTATTTGAAAATGTGTATTAGACCTTCCAGAAGCTATAAGATGTCTTTGATAGGAACACTAAGTGCTTGTTTCTTTGAAGGTGGGACGACAGAAAGGAAGAAGGGAAAAGGAATGGGAAAGTAAAGAGGCAAAGTGATCTAGAAATAAGAGAAAACAGCTTAGGATTTTTTTTGCCTGCTCTAACAGGGACTTCTCTGAATCTACAGATTTCTTTCTGCCTTTAAATTTCAACTTCAAATGAGCCTTCTCCTCCTAAGTACTCTAAATCTTCGAGTGACACTATTTCGAAGGGCATGCAGTCAGATTTTAAAATTCCTTTGTTTAGGACTCGATGGGAAGAGGAAGATGACGTGCAGTTGAACTTCTTTGTGCAGCTAATGTATTCCATACTCGGTTCCACACTGAAAAACCCTAAGACTGTTGGGTATGAGGGCACATCTAACTCATCAGTGGGCAGATTCCTAACAAACTGCTTCAGTGCTCCCCCAGAAGGCTTGAGCTTGGGATTCTGCTATGCCAACACAGTGAGTAATATCTTTCTGCATCTCATGAAGGAGGTAGGTGCACCCTTAAGTGCTGAATCATGGAATTATAGAATCATCAAGGTCAGAAAAGACTTCCAAGACCATCTAGTCCAATCATCCACCTACAACCCGTATTTCCCCTCTAAACCATGTCCCTTAGTAAAGTATCTACCTAATCAAAAAAATTTGACCTGCCTACAAATCCTGCCCTTGGGAACTTGCCTTGCTGTCAGATTCTGAATCTCATGACTTATCCTCAAGTAGAAGCACTTCCCAACCCTCTTCATTTCTGTTGATGCTGGGAAAGAGGACACAAAAATAATCTAGCATCTTCAACCTTCTTTAAAACTCTGCACCCTGCATTTATGCGCAAGAAGTAATCCAAAAAGCCTTCAATCAGTTGTTACTGAAAAACTCAGTGCCTAATAATCCTGACACTCTTAAGGAAATAAAGCATTTAAGAAACTCATCTATAAAGCAGTTCTCAAAATATTTTGATTACGTAAAGAGCTGAAAGATTCATGCTCTTACATTGAGAACTCTGTAAGCTCACTTAAAAAGCATCACAATGCAATTTTCTTTTCCATTTGACAAACTGGTATGGTTCTGTCTCACAAGCAGACTGAACATCTTAGCTACTCTGACTACATATTTACAAGTTCAGAAATGTTGTTCTAGGGGTCAGAAAAAAATTAGCAGTTTCATCCTGGGCATAAATTTCAAGCTAGACAAGCATGCTTATTATTTTTTTTGCTATATTTTTGTATTGCAATTACATTACTACAAGGCTTCAAAATGTATTCTTAGGAATAATATGTCTCCTTACGGAAAAAAAAAATTATTCCCCTTTTCCCCTTGAAATCTCTTTCCATTTCTGCCTTGCTAGCAAGTGTGCGTTCCTAGAAATATGTTATTTCATTAGTAGTGATTTCATAAAATCACAGTGAACAAGATTTTCTCAGGGGCTGTAGGCCATGCTGTGGGCTGCGTAAAAGAGGTCATATTTCACTCATTTTATCTAGTGAAAAAGGTCACTTGTCATAGCAGATTTTGAAATTAGCTAAACACTCATACAATGCCAAAAGACACAAGTTTAGATGCCACACCATTCCAGATATTGGACTCCTCTCATTTGCAAACAATGGAAAAAAAGATGAGTGAAAAAAGCTGCCCTTGCATATGATAGAGGTGATGACCTACCCTCTTCCACCCAAAGCATGACTGGAACGGGAGTCACAGCCTTGTTACAGACACCTGTGCAATGTCAAGTGCACGCTGCTGATCCTGTTTGACAGCATGTACTGTGTATTTATTGCCTTAAGCAGGACAGATGTTAGCAACACAGGAGATGCTCACTTTGTAACCTTTCAAGAATATGCATATTACTTCTCTAGGAAGCCCAATCTGGCAATTTGAGAAGTTTGCACATTGACAAAAAATTAGCTAAAATAATGGGAAAGCGACTTAGCTAAAAGGAGAAATGATGTGAATTTGCTTGGCAGCTGCCCTTGCCATCCTTTCACTCGCAAATAGCCCCGTCTAATCTTGGTGTTAACACAGTTAAGAAGAAATTACAGGCATGTGTTTTATCCAAAAACACGTGAGAGGTTGTGTTTAGGGACAGCAAAGCTAAAGGAAAAGCAACCAGCTGCAGGATGCACAGCCTTGCAGTGTGCAAAACTGAACGTGACCTCAGCAAAAGCAAATGTTCTGACATAAATCAGCTATCTCCTTTGAGCTGCATCGTAGAAAGACTCTAATAGAATGTGTAATTTCCTAACCTGAATTGAAAGTTTCACTCACAGTGTTCCCACTTTTTAACATAGTAAGAAAGACACTTTGTCGAAATGCTTCAAAACAGCAGATTTTTGGTTTCTGTAGCTAGCACTATGACTGAAAGGACGAAAGAAAAATTCTAAAAGGGAAATATGGCCAAGCACTCATATTCTGAAGCAGAATCTCACAATTATTTAGTTTCATTCTGACAAAAGTACTGAAGGCACTGCAAAATTAAAGCCCAAGCCTGTAAGTTCAACAGCAGTTCTGCACTGGAAGTGCAGACAGGGTGATGAATGTTGCAGCAAGGGGCCAAGAGGAAGCAGACAGCTGCTCCCAGTTGAACTCCCTGTTCCCCAGGAGCAGGAATTCTCCAGGGTCTCTTCCACAGGCCACACAAATTCCAGATGCAGAAGACAGCTCACCTGACGCTCCACACTCCAGCATCACACTGCAGATCCTCCAGCTGATGCTGGCTTTTCTGCATGTAAAATTGTTAATTAAAATGCAGCCCTGTGTGGCCACTCCAGTGCTCACTCTCTGATACAGAGTTAAAGAGCTTGATGGAGAGGGCAGAAGACAAAACAAAACAAAAAAAATCAAAATCCCCTTTGACATGTAAGAAGGCTAAGGAATAAGTGAAATCAACTTTGCTAAGCATTCCCAGATTTTACAACTTATTTAAAACTCAATTATCCACCAGATTTTAATCCTTTCAGCCTGACTTTACTTTTCTGCTTCCAAAACTGTGAAAGCAAGATGATACTTGTGTAACATCATTTATTTTAAACTCTTCTGTCAGTTAAGACAGACATCCTATAGCAGCTAGGAACAGTCAAAAAGATTTCAAAGGCATGTCATTATAGTCGGCCTTGCAGTGGACTGCCTGCAAACATGCAGTGGAGATGTGTAATTTTAAATGTCATTTCCAGCCTGTACAAAGTAGACATCATGCACAACTTCTGTGTGAGGGCTTCCTTAACTGCATTTGATGTCGAAACTGGTGTTATTTTGTCAGGACATGCAGCATTTAAGTGCTTTCTAGGAAAATCAATTAAAATTCAGATTCAATAGGCAAAAGGAAAAGCTTTACAAAAGGAAAGAAATGGAGCAACTAGGTCAACTGCTACTGAAGATCAAGCAAGTAACCTGATATTGTCAGGAGGAATAAAACAAAAAAAAAAACCTGGAGACTGATTAAAATGACCCATTTGATGTGAATTAGGGTGGTGGTTGTTTTTTTCCAAAGCAAAAAGTTAACCTAGTCAACATGACACTCAGCAAGAAAACAAATGCCCAAAATATTAAGGTACTCACATAGATGTTTATTTGTTTAATATGCTACTAGTTGAAATGTCAGACTGCAGCTAGGCTTTTCAGAAGCTGCACAGAGAAACAATATTAAATAGACACTCACAGGCTGAGCAACTGCTCCATACCTGTTGGACCTTACTAGGCATTATTACCCTTCATCGTAGGACAGGCTGAAAAATTGTCTCACATAAAAACAACAGGATTATCACAGTTTCCAATCTAATCCATGTGTTTCATGCTCAAAGGTGAAAAAAATACACAACTCAAGAGACAGCTGTGAAGTCTAACAAAAAAAAAATCTCACAGAAGTCAAGATGTTGTAAGTGGGATGCTGTTCTTACAAACAAAGAAGCCTGTGCAGGTAGCTTTTTTGGTGCTCTAATCAAAGAAGAGGCAGATGGAATACTCAGGAAAACAAGAAAATAAAACTCCTGCCAGTTTTCTTCAGCAACTCAAGTTTAACTAAGTTAGTAAAGTCACTAACCCACCTCCTGTTGGAGTGCCCCCCCAAAAATGCATTTCTGTGTTGCAGCTACAGAAAGTAGAGGTATTTATAGTCAAGTTCTAGTACACAACTTCAATTAAAACCAGTCCACATATACCTAGAAATTACTTTAAACACCTTCGTTTTACTTGTTGCTTTTCAGTGAGTAAAGGCCTTCCAGTTTCTGAGGGTACCTCAAACACAGCAGACCTACCAGAAGAGACGGAGTCAACAGGAGCATGCCTCCTCTGTTCCCACCTGGGAAGGGCACAGCAAGGACTACTCCCAAACTACCACGACAGTAACGAGAAGCAAAGCAACAGGTTCTACCCTGAGTGTCTGTGCAGTAAAAAAAAACAACCAACCAACAGGTAATGATGATTGCAGAAGACACTCCTATCTCTTCCAACAAGCTCTGAAGGCATCTGCCTCACAGCTACAGGGAAATAAAACACTTCTGGCTCTTGAAGATGGATTTTGTACTTGAAGAAGTATTTTGAAGCATAAGTCCACCGAGAAAACACACATGAAAAATCCTTATTTTTTAAATTAAAAATATTTCCACGCCTCTCGCAACTTTTCTCCTTTAGAACCCCTCAAAGGAAAAATGAAGGATTAACAGATAGCAATACTTTCTGTAAGTCTGTCCAAGTTGCAACTGCTGAAGAGTAACAGGTGCACCATTTTAAATACGGAAGAACTGAGAAAGTGAATACGGAGAAACACCCAGACAAGATACCATCACATTTAGAGGTTTGCAGAGCTTCCCAACACTACATTATATTTTAAAAAATCATCTCCAACTTTTATAAAGAACATACTGCACCTCTTCTCAGCTTGAGTAATTGCCACGTAGCACAAAAGACAACTACTCCTATCTCATTTTAATGCCACAAAACGTTACTCATTTTATTTATTAATATCTAAATGCTTTATGACCCCTGAAATTAATGCCTTTTAAAGCTTATGAGAAACTTTGATTCTTCTGCATCTGAAAACAGAAGAATTCTGCGTGTAGATTTCCGCATTGGAAAGCTGGTGACATGGAGATGACATGTTTTCTTCCCCTGCCTCACCTCCATTTGAAGTAGGCAACAGTAAGGGTCGCTGCCGCAGAGGACATAAGCAGACAAGGTATGTTCATAAAAGAGAGCCTCGTTGTTAGAGAAGGGTCAACTTCTACATTACCTTATCTTTCTACCTTAGAGTCAGAAGAACCAGGCACAGGGCAGATGCCACATTTTAGCAGTTGAGAAAGGAACACATAGCCTATGGGTTCTGTGAGGCAGGAAGGGATTAGTACTGAAGGTACTGCAAAAGCCCTGCAGAAGTACAGGGAAAATATGGTTATTTTCCACTTTAAATTTAAACTCTGTCTGACAATGCAGTGGGTCATCGAGTTTAAACTTAAATATTTGTGCTACATTTCAGCTCCTTAATTGGACTGACAATGGTAAAGCTACACGTTTATGCACAATTTAGTATAATCCTGTACAAAAGAAATAGAGTACCAGCATTAACTATAAACTGACTTTGTCTCCTAACGTTGTCAACAGGGACCAACTTTTTTCTTTAACTCTTTGACAAAAACATACATGGACAGAGTTGTAAGAGCATTTTAGTGGAAACAGAGCATTTGCAGAGGCTGTTGCCAATTACAGGGTTTGTAAATTCACGTGTTATGGATGTTATTCATAAATTTTGTCTACTGCCAGGCAAAACATAAGGATACTGTAAAAATGCCTGTAAAGGGATCTTTACTATAAGCCGGATAATTCAATCATTTAAGATCATAAATGGAGCCTGATAATTAATTACGCACTGCAGTACAATTGCCAGAGATGAACACGTACTCCTGGAGTCACAGCACCTGGTAGATAGCTTCTAAGTAAAATGTCAGAGTACCCACAGCTTACAGAGTACAGGTTACTCAGCCTTCCATTTTGTGCTGGTAAGAAAACAAAAGCTCTCTCAGCATCTTGAAAATTCGGGACTTTCTTCAGTTTTTCCTCTAATTAAATGAATTTGATCGAGGGTAATAGATAAATCAGAAACGGTCTAATGCAAGAATTGCTGTGCATTGCAAGTTCGGAATTTCAGGCCCTAAAGATTGAGCAAAGACACTTCTAACAGCTTTCTGTAGTGATGTGACAGCCTGGAAGCAAATTATAAATTTCAAGCTCATTTTTCTGAGCTGTTCCACATGCCCAAGACTTTATAGCCATAATCACCACAGCTCCTAGAAATATGAAGACTTTTTCCAGCATTCTGAAACCTTGTCTTAGGGAAGTTTCTGCTTTCTTATCAGCCGGAGTACTCGTTACATTTTAGTTATCAGAACAAAATTGGTTTCATAATCTTCCTTGCCAAAAGCAGCAATCTCACTTGTACACGGAAGGTCAGAAAGACTTTGACCAGGACCGTGCTATCTGAGGCCATCTAGGCCTTCGCTTGTCTCCTCTCAATTGAATGAAAAAACCTCTTAATCTCACCCTCAAACATTTTTGCATTCAGACAGTAGCCTGCCCTACTTACCTTTTTGGCAATTGCTAGAGACGTGCAAATCTGCATTACATGAACCCTAAACTCAATTCAAGTATGTACATGCAAGCTTCCTTGTTTGCTGAGAAAGAAAAGGGCAATATCTTCATCAGAACAGAAAACGGCTGATGAACACTAGAAGCAAGTTACAACTTAGTGTTTGTCATTCATCATAGTGCCTCCAACACCAATGAGTCTCTTAATTGCATCCCCCCCACTTTTTTTCCCAAGACACTACAAATTACTTCTCTATTTTGGAAAAAAAAAAAAAAAAAAGAGGTATCTCAATGCATTCATGCTGAAAGCAGAGGCCTGAGAAGGCAAATGCAGGGAATACCTCAAAGTGCAGATGCTCAGCACTGCTACCTCCTGCCTCTTGAGAGGGAATGTACTAGCATCCACCAAATCTCACTGCTGCCGCTCTGCAAACATTGCTCCCTTTCAGAATGAAAAGGGTTAAATTGAGGGGGAAGTGGAAGCACCATCATGCTTCCTTAAACATCCATCAAAAGTGCAGGTCCTGCCTGCATGCTATACCACAGGCTGCACTGAATCTACAGCCTGAGCTGATGGATTGACCTAGCTCAACCGGAAGAAAAGCTTTGTTTCTCATCTACTCTGCTTTGCTGTTATAGATGAAGAAAATATCCACAATGACAAACTTAGAAAGATAAGTGGCATACTTACTGAAGTCAGCAGAGCAATACACCTAGGGCCTAGTGCTGTTCACGGTCCTGACTGTGTAGAAAGTCAGTTAAAACTACGAGGGGATAAAAATAAAGAGAAAGCTGGGGCCTCTTACTTCAGAAAGTAAAGAATAATTTCAGATGTCCAGAGTTCCATATCCTCTGTAAAATGATGAATATTTATTATGATCTCAGTTTCAACTGCAGATCTTGCTTTGATTTTGAACAAATGGTTGCAAAAGAAATAGAAGAAATAATTCCAAAGATTTCCACACTCATTTTCTCCTTTTAAAGCATGCAGAGAATCAAGAGAAATTAAAAAGAAATAAAATTGAATGATTATAGTAATATTTCAGAATCATGCACCTCGTGCCTGAAGTATTGCACTGGCAGGTTTAATAATTTTTGTCTTGCATTGGCACAAAAATACTACAACAAAATTCTTCAGACGTCAGTGTAAAGGAGAAATACAATAAGCAGAGTAATGAACTCTCAGAAGGAATCTATTCACAGCATTCCCACTCAAAAGAAAAAAAAACTCCCTCAAAGACAGGCTATCAAGAATGGTCCTTAATGGTTAAAAAGGAAACTGTACATAAAGCAAAGAAGAGGGGAAAAAAGAAAAGCGCAATACCGTGCAGAGGAAAAATTGTAATTAAATTTGAGTATTTAATGAGATCAGTTTTACAAAAAAGACCTGAGAGACAACACTAGGCAATAATAGTTAATTTATCCTAACAACTTTCCGGCATAAATGCTAAATGTAGTTTATGTGTAAAAACACACGATAACAAATATCTTACATGATAGAGTATCTTACTTTATATTCCTAGTGGAAAAAAGTACAGCAGAACACACTCTTACTTATCACATTTCTCTGGGAAGTTATTCTGCACAGATAATGTGACACTTCTGAAGCCCACAGACCTTTTCTACAACCTCTCCCACAAAAGGTTTTTTGTGTACGCCTCCTGTGGTCATGGAGAATTGTCTCAGCTGCTCAGAAAGCTCTTTCCGAGATGGCCTAGGGAATTGCTGTATTAACAGTGGGAAAGACCGTGCGACTGTGTGTCTACATAGCTAATTATTAAATAAACTACTGGAAGAAACAGAGATGCTAATATACACAGCGCATACTTCTCGGGATCAGTCTTTGTTTGCAAATCTGCATCATAATTGGCACGTATGATCAGGATTAATTTCTACGCCCTCTACTGGCTATTTCATCCTCCAGCCAAAAAATGATCCTGCTAGTGCTGCAGCTCAACAACGAACTTGAAGCCTAATTACACTGTTAAAGACTGCACTCATACACAACCCATAGCCAGCGTGTCAGTTTGCAAGTGGCTACTTCCACACGTTCTCTTCATTTGTTTAAATGTAAGGACAGAAACAAAAGCAACTTCCCATCATACTAGCTTGTTCTGTGTGTCTACTTCACAGAAATTCCATTTCCCCAGATTTAGAAACGCTATTAAACATTTTAAATTCTGAATCATTGCAGTAAGTGCTGTTAATTGCATTTTTAATCACAGCTTGCTTTTTTCTCCCCCTCATACCAAATTCCATCAACAACCAAGCTGCTGAGCCGTCTATAATCACAGAACAACTCGGTTTGGGAAGCGGGGTTTGTCAGCTTCCCTGATCCAGCTCCCCCTGCAGCGGGGCTGGATGCACGCCTAGGTCAGACTGCTCAACTCATCATCCTGTTTATGCCCCGCACAACTCCACAGCTGGCAGCCATGCAGCCCCTCATTCCAGCGCTTAAACACCCTCACGATGACAAGCTTTGCATGACACGTGTTGAGATGTATGTTAGATCCATAGCAAAAGTAATTCAACGTCTGAGTATAAACAAACAGCAAATCTGAATAACCAAAAAGTACTTTGCCAAGGATCACGTGACCTATGGCAATTATTACTAATCACAAGCAGAGTATTTACCAGGCAATGCAAATGTAGCTTAAATCATCTGAAAGGAACAAAGCCCAACTTTATTTTGAATTTTGAAGTTACAATACATATACTATTCTGCATTTCATCTGAAGCTGACAAAATATGCTTGAGATATCCATCTCAAATAGTTGATCCTCTGACTCGTTACATGACCCTCAAACATCATTTGTATATCCATACGTTTTCTGATTAACTCTACTGGAGAAGTAATTTAAGAACTATATTAAATGTCAACCCGAGAAAGAATATTTTAAAACAGACTTTAATTGGAGTTACTAGTAGTAAACAGTAACGTATTAGTATAAACTACTTTTGATTAGTAGAAATAGTGGCAAATTTCATTTACCTTGCTCATTATTTTTTTTTTTAAACAGGTTTTAATTACGTAGATTGACAAGACAAACTTCTGTTGTTATATACAGATTAGAAATGTAAACCCTTAGTGCCTCCCACAACTACTAACTTTAGAACTGATTTGGAGTGTTATCTCAAAAAATTCTCCAGGGCTGGAAATGTGAGACAAAGAGCACTACTGCCCCCTAACGAGCCAACCCCATAAAAGCACTTCTACAACAGCATTTTCCATTTAATTTGGAAAAAAAATGACATTATTCTAACCAGGAGTAATTAAAAAAAAAAAAGGGTTGTGAAAAACGAAGACAGTTAATCATTATGAATCTATACACTAAACTCATGCAAAATTTTTGTGCAAAAGGCACGTATATAAGTCGAGGGAGAAAAATGAAAATATCTAGTATTACAGATTCCCAGGTAACTTAATAGTGCACAAAAGCATCATGATGATACAAAATACTGCACTAAAATCAATTATCTTCAACTCTTCCGTCTGTTTACAGGTACATGTTATCCAATCTTAAACCTATTCTCTATGAGAATGTAGTCTATCACCTAAAACTAAAACTCTACAGTTAACTTCATAACAGCACAAACATTACAGTTTCAGTGTCTGAAACATATTTCATCAGCAGCACGCTTTTCATGTTGCACTGTTCTGTCTAGATGCCAGGTACAAGCCTACTCTAGGCTCGTGATTTTTGAAAATTAATTCTGACATAGGTACCTAGCTACACTCAGAAAAATAAATAGAATAAGTAAAAAAATCCACTTGCCAAATTCTGTTTGCAAAGGAAATAAGTGAACTATCTCTGTCACGTGGAAATTAAATTCTTCTCATGTGTTGTTATAATTACTGTCACAGACTTGAATCTGTATGCAGTGCTGCTCAACACAGCTTGAGCATAAAATATTGTTTGCTTCCTGCATGTACCTTTCAAAAAGATAGACTGCGGTGAACTCTACTGCAGGTCCTGGCAAGAAGCACGAATAGAAGCTGTGTGTATCCTCTTTTATTCTATCACACATTAGAAATTCCACTTGTATTAGTAAAATTACCGCAATTAAATGCAACACAAAAGCTGAACTGAGTTCTGATTCTTCTTTTGTTCCGACTCTTTCATTGCAAAACACTCTGAGAGACGCCACAGAAAACCTCAATTTGTGTACCTTAGCAAGATAAGGTAAATAAATGCTTACGTGCTAAATAATATAAGACACAGCTTTATAAATAAAGCTTCATCAGTTGTTTTTGGCACTGAAACACCATCGATCACTAAAAACTTTGAATGTAAGGCTTTACCTTAAGATCTCCAAACACTGGCTTCCCGTGGCCTTGGACCGCTGTCATTATTCATACATTATTAGCACAAAAAAGCTAGTGACAAGTGGTATCTTAGGTAACTACTCAGGGTAGAATGCAGCAGGAACCTGAGCATTAAGTCCCAGAAGTATCAATCACAAGTCGCATCTAGATATCTAGGAATACATTTTACAGATCCAAAATAGCCATATTCCATAACATTTTTCCATTATGCCACGGCCCACAGTTGATAACACAGCTGTCAGCTCCACAATCTACTTAATATATATGCTATTACATCAGTACCTCACAATTCCAAATGCTTCATCATTTAAGAGCGTAGTTTTACAAAATATAAAAATGAAAACACTTGTGAGAGACTAATAGTTATCAACAGTTCCAACTGATACCCCAAAACTTTTAACACAAAGCCACCATCACGATTCATTCCAACTTGGCCCAACGCATTTTTCTTACCTTTGAATCTTCATTGCTCACACCCAGCTCTAGCACAGCTCGAGGAGATTTCAGCTTTGCTTGCGTGGTTGCAGACATTTCAAGATTAAGCTGCCAGCCAATTGTTTCAAGCTATAAAACACAAGTTTAGATCACAATCAGATAGTACAGAAGTACCAAGGAGGTCAACGTACAGCATCCGTCAATGGCTTGCCGGTGAATATTATGCTCTACAAGTAAGTATGAAGCATTCTTACACAACACACAATATCCTGCAAATTCTCCTGGACTCCAAGTAATGTTTGCTTCTACCTCAAAGTGCCCGTGGCCTTCAAAAATAAAATTAACTTCCAACACCTCAGATGTGCTGGAACTAATCCATAAAACAAAGCGAAGTATCCAAATAACATGCGTTCCCCCTTCTTGCAATGTTGATCAAAGTAGAAGATTCTATTTTTATTTCATATTTTCTTTTATTTCAGGGGAAATTTATAAATTACCAGTAAGTTGTAAACTACCTAAAAATGGTAATTTCTTAACCAACAGATCTACTTGCATGTACTACCATATATGGAATTTTACAAAAAAAAATAATAATAATTCTGGGCTGCTTTTTAAATTGTTACTACCAAAAAGCTAAACAGAAAGTTGAGCAAGTGTGCATCAGCACTTTGAATAGAAAGCTCCTCAAAAATACATTCCAAAATACTTTTTGTTCTTTAAATTAAAGCAACATTCAAAAATTATCACCTTACAGCTCACACATAAGCAAAGCATGTAAGAACAGAACTACAAGCCTACCAGGAAATAACCTACCCGGCATTCCTGAATGAAGGAAAGTAGAAATATAAATTCCTACCACCTGGCCAAGTTAATTGACATACAAGTTTTTTAGCCTACTCCCCCCTTTCTGCTAGTAAATACTGGGGTATGCATTTATTTTTACTAAGTCAGCCACATTTGTTAACCCCTTTCCAGCCCAGTACTTCAGTACATGCCCTGTTCTGCTGCAGTGACAGCAATCTCCAGATGAAAGACAGGACAGAAAATGAATGGTGGAAATTTTTTTTTTTAAGGGAATGGACCAGAGACAGAACTCCTAAAACTTACTACAACCATATCACATATGTTGCCATCACCGCCAATTCAGGCTTCGTTCTTAAGTGAAAAAAATAAAAAGGAAAAAAAACCCAACTAGATAAACCAATGGAAAGCATGTTCACAACACATTTGGGTAAAGCTGAAATCCTGTAAATTCGGTCCAGGCCATTTTGCTGTAGATGCAGCTTTAGTAACAGATTAATTTTCTAATAAAGTTTTCTGGTTTGATTTCCTCTGAGCTGCTATTGGTTGCTGAAAATATTAAGGCACTGCTCATCCCACTTGAAAGTACAGCACAATTAAAAAGCACAGTCATTTCTTAAGAAGTGCTTACGCCACTCAAACAAAGCATGGACAAGTGTGCAAGGCCCCTGAGCTGGCCAGTATCTGGAATATACCAGGAAATTATGGCAGAAACACAGACATGGAAAACATTTTTCTTGCAACAAACTTCAGCAAAATTAAAGAAATAACCTCTGCTTCTCTCAGGAGCATAAAGGTCTCAGCATCTTACCTTACTCTAGGTTTTTGTAAGTAGAAGAACTATAGTTCAAGAACCCTATCAGTATAGGTAACAGCCAAACAGGGAATGACCCAAATGAAGAACTATGGATTGGCGCTGGCAGCAGTCCAAAGCAGACATCAGGGAAAAAGAAAAAAAAAAAAAAAGTTTTCATAAGATGCATACATACATTTAACTGCTACAGTCAAACCCGGAGACAGTGAGCGAGCTCTGGAACACAACAGCTGCAGCTACTAAGGTTCAAGCCTCTATGCAGAAAGGACTTTCAGTTACTCAGATGCTTCACTATAGTAATACAGAAACCAAGAGAGGCTAGCAGCTTATCCAGGATTACAAAACACTGCCACTAGAGACAAGGACAATATCCTACAAAGACTGACTTCTAAGACTTCGCTAAAGCTGTTTAACAGCTGTATGTAGCATGAAAAACAAACCATCAGTAGTACAGAAATTAAAACGTATGCCTCCTTTTAATACACATCAAGGAATACTGCAGAGGGCTCAGACCAAACACAAGATATGTGGCAGCACAGTGGTCTGAGTTCATAGCTGAATAGCAGCCATAACTCCCCTTCTATTACTGCTTTACCTTTCCATTACTTTGTTTCCTGTATCCATGTTTATTTCTGTTTTAAATATAGTTGCAGGAGAACAGGTGTTGATTAACAGATAACATGCTGCCTAAAACTTCATAATGGCCTATGCATTTTCTTGAAATACACGTTTACTTAGACATTCAGCATTCCAAAACATCAGTTAATCTTCTGAGAGCACTGGCATGTTGTTGCATGATATTCATGCCAAGGCACGGTGTATTTGCAAGCCACGAAATACATATTTTAGGGGCAATTTCTTCAAAAGATGAAAGGAATTTAAATTCATTTTCACCTCTAATACAAAACTGCATAAAACAAATACTGGGAGAGACTATAAAGTGCCAGCATCTTAGATAACACTGACACTTACATTATGCAAAAAGTATTTACTAGGGGACAATAATTTCTCCAGAACTAGCAGGGAAATAAAGCTACATTTTTTAGCTTCTTTTTATAATTTCTAAGCAGCGGTTTAGAAATATGCAAGCTACCTTGTCACTGCAACATTAAACACAGTTGAAAACATACTATTTTGCTCTGTAAGCTTTTGTTTGGTATCTCTGACAATTATTTAACCAGAAGGTCGCATTCAGAAAAGAAAAAAAGCAGGTGCAGGCTGGAAAACAAGGAAGGGAGAAAAGGTAGATACTAAATAAAAAGAAGAGTTAAGGACAAACAAAAATCCTTCAAATCTGCTCCATGAAGATCACTGCAAAAGATTCTGAGCAACAAAGATAGGACAATGCTTCCCATGTGCATTTTCTTCTGTTGGGCTTCTGAAGAGGGTACCGTAACAGACAAGACTAATAAAAACACAGAAGAATTAGGAACAACCTTCTCCCTTCCAATGCTCAGTATTAGCCACAAAAAAAAAGCAAAACAAGCCGTACGCTCCCCACAAACATATTGTTTCTCTATGGCCATCTATGCCTGTGCCAGGGACAGATCCACACCAGCTAGCTGTTAACTACCAAATGTAAGAGGATCTGACCCTTCACCTTCCATTTTTGACTGCCCAGAAACATTACTACCAATTAAAACTGAAACAAAGAAGAAATTCAAGCAATCTGACAAATACAATGAGTTTCTACATTGGCTGTCTAAAATGAAAAATACTTTTCCCTTCTTAATTATATATGGATATGTATTTTCAACCATTTAATGAGAAATCAAATAGATGTTTGCTGGCAAGACTTCAGGCTAAGAATACCAAGGAGAAAACAATCAACTTTGCAAGAACCAGTCTATCAGAATCAATGCCTCTGGGAGTGACAGAGTGATATCCAACAGGCACACTGTAGGGATACAACTTCAGAACTGAGAACTGAAGAAAAGAGACTAGGAAAAAAACTCAGTGTGAAAGAATAAAAGTTGTTAAGGACCTTAATTTGAGAAAGGAATATAAGTGGAAGTAATGAGGAAAAAAAAGGGAGAACTTTAAGTGGAAGCAGAATGTCAGAGAATACGTAATGATCTGAAGAGTCTTCCCCAGTAATTCCAATTTCAGCCATTCTAAACTCGTGGAGCGGGGCCAGTATTTTTAAGAATGACGTGTGTGAAGCTGTTAAAATACTCAGATATTTCAGGGGGAAAAGCGAGAATATTTTTCAATTTTGAGTTTTTGAGATATCCTGAAATAACTTTTCCTGCCTTTAGCTGCACCCACAAAGACTTTTCTTTTAAATGGGAAACTTGAATTTTCATATAAATTATTCACTCACGGAAGTTGAAGCTCTCAGAAGGTCAGCCAATATGATAACAACTAATTATGGGAACTACAAAAAAAACAAACAGCACTGCTCCCACCAGAACTCACTGATGTGGCAGAAACACTTCTTAGCATTATTGCCAAAGGGCTCCTCGCGTTACACGTGGTCATGTTTGAAAATCAAATGCATGATATAATTGTTCAGTAATTTTGGTGACGTGATATTTGAAGGATCCATATCGAACACTGCTTTCCATTTCTGTACGAAAGGAAGATTTTAATTGTCTGCTGGCTTTTAGTTTTTCTGTTTTTTTAAAAGAAGGACAGCAAAACCTCCCAGTAACATAGGCCTTTTGAGACAGCAAAAGATTTCCATTAACCTAAAGTTGCCAAGGGCCTCCCAAAACTTGAGTGCTGTGTACTGATGAGAATTTTAAAACAAACTGATCTTGTTGTCCACAGTAAGAATTAAGAGCCAATAACAGCAACCTTGAAAACAATTAGATCACACTGTTGAGATTGACAAGAACAGTGTACTAACGAAATTACGGTGCAACGCTATGCCTTATTCGTCCAGTTCATAATCCAGTCCCATTGGCTTCTAGTGACATCATTACTAATTCGAGCACAACTGAAAATAAATCTTAATATTCTTACTGAAAACTCAAGTCTTGGCACAGATCTGAGCACTTCTAATAGTACTATTTCTTCTGTGGTCTTAGCAGTGCTGAAGGACTTGATTAATAAGGAGATTTCTACTTGTGGTTACATGCAGCTTCCTGCGGCACAGAATACCATTTTAGAATTGCATAGATGAGAACTAACATTCAACTCTCCTTACATTAAGGCAATACTCAGCCCACTCAAGGCAGTTTACATGGATCTGTCGTTATTTTTTTCCACAGTCAAGCTGATTAATTTTAGCACAGGCTGAAGCAGTGTCATTGGCTTCATTTCCACAAGGTTTTGGTGGTTTGCTTGTTTTGCTGTGGGATGGTGGTGGTGGTGTTTTTTGTTTTGCTTTGCTTTAAGCCACACCATAGAATGCCATAAAAACTCATTACTGACTTAGTCTTTACAGGTATCATAGAAAATAACCATCTTCTGGGGAAAACAAACTATTGGAGAAAAAGTGGGAAGGCTGAAGTAATATAGAAATTAGTTTCACGCTCTGCTGGTGGATCACTCCACCTATTTGATTTTCAAATACTATAATTTTTATTTTGAGAAGTCTGTCAGTTCAAAATGATATAATACCTATGACAGCTTAGATATTACTGAACAGGATCTTATGTTTTTTGTATCCTGAAGAAAAAGGTGCTCTTGCTTTTTTTTATAGCATTTTCCATTCAAAACTTAATTAATACACAGGTAATATTAGTATTTTTCAGAATTATATTCTACTCATCTATTTCTACCAAATGTAATACATCTGTAACAGCATTACATCAGTTTATGCACAGCAACTTCACTTCATCAATGCTGGAATGCTCTATTAATTTAAAGACTATTCTAATAAAGTCTAAAGTAAATACAGATAATTTAAGATTACAAATTCTAAGCTTTAACTATTGTTATGAATAAGTAACAAATACTATAGGAAAGAGCATGATAGAACAACTGGATTTATATCTCAGAAATAAGCAATCTGAAGAGGAAAACCCAACCTCCAAGTCCAGAGAGGCAGTAAAAATATGCACCAGGAGTATCCATACAGAAAAAGACGGTTGATTGGCTCTGCTACCTAGCAGAAGAATAGATAGAAAAATGTTATGGAGGGAAAATGAAGTCAGGCTGATTTTAAACAGATATACGGCACATTTTTATCAGCCACAAAAATGCACTGGAAATTACCTGTCGCTTCATGTCCCGAAATCATAACCAGACTCTCCTTTTCAAAAGCATTTACATATTAAAGGAAAAAATTACAATCTGTATTACAAAAGATGCTAAATGAGATGAGCATTGTATTCCATTCTAAATTAGAACAGCTATTTTGTGTGTAGAAATGGAACAACTGTTTCAGATGTTTTTAAATGTTCTCAGAATGTACCTCCTATCCCCTATCATGTACACTTACTTGGCAGAGAAAAGAAAAGGGTAAGAAAGACAGGAAAAATCTCCTTTAAAAAATCCTGAAGAAGCAGTACCTAAAAAACTGTATATTATTAAAGTACCTAATAACAATGTTAGGCGAGTGGAAGATTAAAGAGACTCAGCTGTGCTGTAGCTGGCTTTCAAAATAAATCTCAGCAGGTATAAAACTGTGTCTTTATTCCATCTTTCATCATCTGAGTTCTCTTTGCTACTACCTGTGATGACATTGCATCACGCAAGTTGGCTCACAATTCAATGCGACAATACCCATAGGGACAACACTGTACTATGACCTCTGCTTGTCACTGTAAGAAGGATTAGAGGAGCAAAAACTAACCAGAACCTGACAGATGCTTTATTACTGCTTAAACTGTATTCCTGTTTATTTCGCATTTCTTCCAATATCGGAACGAAATTTTTCCCCAAAACATGCACAGACCCAGTTCTCTTCTTTTTCCTAACTGCCTTAGGACACGTATCATAGAATGCTATTTCTACAGACTAGCCAGCATTTAGCAGAGGGAATTCAGTGTATTTACACTACAAATAAACCCCTTAACAAGACCAGTTTTGGAGAAAATTACTTTCAGAATTTTTCCCATAAGGCCTCAAACAGGCAGTCAACATACAGAATTGACAGCTCTGTCAAGAGTCTGAGGTGTCTAATTACACTAGTTGCATTCCCACACATCATTATTTTAAGTAATGCTATCTCAATGCCATAAAAAACTTCCCCTTGCTTGGCAACATAGGACTCTGCCTTTTTTATTATGCATATTTTAGAGATACCGCAGTTTTCCAAAACAAGAAGCCTATGAGGAATATAGCTCGACTTGCCTTTTAGAACAGATAGACTTAGAGAGTAGCAAAAAATGCACACAGAACATAGTAAGGGTGGTGTTTTTGTTTGTTTAGTTGGTTTTGTTTTTAGAGGGGCGATGGTAGAGGAAAGTAAAGAAATCAATGAAAAATTGCCATGAGAATTCAGAGTGAACTTTACTAAAAAGCTTGCTCTTCATAGCAGAGAGGAAAGGCATTTTAATCTCAACAATGTGTCCTAATTTCTAAACTGACACATTACCAAGATTTAAAAACTGTATCAGACTTATCGCTGACCTGTCATTCAATTAAGAATTAAGGTCATATTAAGAATTAATTAAGGTCAAATTAAGAATTAAGGTCAAATTAAGAATTAAGGTCAAATTAAGAATATCTTCCAACAAACCCTGACTCAAATACGACCATTCCAACTGGTAAGGAATGCATCATCCAGCAGAAATAATATAGTAAAGGGACTACCATACTAGTAAAGATTCAAAGAACTAATTAATGCAACAGGAGACTATACATAATTAATCACACTGGGCAGCTGAAGACTGAATATGTATACAGTTCAGTGAATGAAAATGAAAGGATGAAGTGAAAAAATAAATACTTTTACGCAGTATAGCTTTATGTCTACATTTTTTATTCATCTCTCAGGCCAACAGGTTCCTATCAACCAAGCAGCCTGCATCAAAAAAATTCAAAGACGTCAGCTCAAAAAAGAACATCTTTTTCTAACAATTAGGAGAAGTTTTCAATACGTCAAAGAGGAGATTAATATTCTTCACCTAGGAAATACTTATTCTGTTGTAATAATAAACTCAATTTGGCCTGTAATCTTAATGAAGCTATCAGCGAGTGCATTACCACCTACACATGTGGCATAGAAGTGACAGAATTAGAACTCAGAATACTACCATACCTTACCAGTAAGAAAGGAATCTGGTTTAAGAGAAACAAACACATAAACACAAGTGAACAGTCCACAAGAAGTTACTTCCCCCTAACAGCTAGTGACCTGAAGTCCAGAAATGAAAACAGAAATGAAAGATCATGCCCGGTCCTCCTCGGCTACCCATGGAACTCGGGCCAATCAGCCACATCTTAATCCTTAGAAAGTTCTGGAACAACTAATCCTGGAAGCCATTGCCAGGAGCATGAACATGACTTGGAGTAGCCAGCAAGGGGCCCACACTGGGGAAGTCATGCACTAAGGCTTTTGATGTCTCCCTTCACACCAGACAAAATGATGAAATATGGCGGGATGAGTGACACTACGGCAGACTGAAAACTGCCTGAACAGCCAGGCTCAGAGCACGGCAATCAGCGGCACAATGCGTAGCTGTAGGCCACTAACTAGTAGCGTGCCCACAGATCAACACTGGGTCCTGTTCTGTTTAATATCTTCATTAATGATGAATGGGATGATAGGGTTGAGTAAGCATGTCCAACCCGCGGCCTGGGCCAGGCGCTAGTAACATGCTCTGCCTCCTGCCACTGCACCATCATGGTGGCAGCTCTTCCCTGCTGTGCAGCCCAGCCCAGCCCCGGGTATGCACCCATCACTAAGCAACAACCAAAACACTGGACCAAGACAAGTCCTTAACTCAAGGTGACCCAGACAAGCAAAAAGGTTAGACACCCATGGAGTATCACAGAATCATAGAATCATGGGAGTAGAGCACACTGGTAGCAAGTCCACAGATGACAAAAAAATGGTAGGAAGTGGCTGATAAGCGAAAGGCTCATGCTGCCATATAGAGGGATCTCAACAAACTGGAGAAACGGGCTGACAGGATTCTCTTGAAGTTCAGCAAGGAGAAGTGCCAAGTCCAGCACCTGGGTCAGAACAACCCCAGACACCAGTACATTCTGGTGGTACCCAGCTGGAAAGCTGCTTGGTAGGAAAGGAACCAAGGGTTCTGGTAGAACCCGAGGTGAACATGATGAGCCTGCAGTGTGCCCTTGCCTCCAAGAAGGCTCATGGTGTCCTGAGCTGAATTAGGCAAAGTGTGATCACACCCCTCTACTTAGCTCTAGTCAGGCCCCACTGAGAGTGCTGGGTCCAGTTTTTGGCCCTAGACACGCACATACTGGAAAGAGTCCAGCAAAGGGCCACAAAGATGATGAAAGGACAGGAGAATCTCTACTGCGAGGAAAAGCTCAGACAGCTGGAATTGTTTAGCCAGCAGAAGAGAAGGCTCAGAGGAGATTTTATCAATATATATAAAGACCTGAAATGGGTGCACAAAGAGGACTGATTCAGGGTCTTTCTAGTGGTACTTACTGACAGAAGAGGCAATGGACACAAACCGAAACACAAGAGGTTCCATCTGAATGCCTGGAAGCACTTCTGTACTGCACAGGTGACAGGGCACTGGCAGAGGTTTCCCAGGCAGGTTAAGGAGCATCCCTTCTTGCAGATCTTCAAAGGCTGCCCAGACACAGTCCTGGGCAATCCTCTCCAGGCAGCCGTGCCTCAGCATGGGGGTTGGTCCAGACGATCTCCAGAGGTCCCTTCCAATCTCAGCTATCTTGCAATGACATTGCTAACAGCTCCGACAAAAGAACTGTCATTTTGTTTTCACATTTAAAATATTCCTTTTGTGAGACAAGTGAGCAAACCAGGAACTTGCACGGAGTCATGTAAACAACTACACTCATAACATACTTATTTGCAGGGCACATTTATGGGATCAACTCTTATAGTTTTAACCATACACACACTGCAAAGAGTATTAGTAATTATGTATAATTACTTTTAAAGAAAGAACCTAATATAATCTCTA
This sequence comes from Numida meleagris, assembly GCF_002078875.1. Taxonomy (NCBI): domain Eukaryota; kingdom Metazoa; phylum Chordata; class Aves; order Galliformes; family Numididae; genus Numida; species Numida meleagris. The sequence goes on from NC_034438.1 coordinate 71,794,114, forward strand.
AAACCAATTTTAAAATCTAAATTATAAATTTCATCTAAAAACTATCCAATACTAGGTGTTTTTCAGCATACCAACTTTTTTAAAAAGTCAAGAGGTGATTATGACAGTTTAGAGAAAGTTAGCTACTACAATATATCTTAATAAAATATTTTGTCCAATTTCTCAAAGAGAACACAGCAAATAATTGCTAATTTATTATAGAATATAAACTGAAATAAATGAAGGGATCATGTAGCCATCCACTACACTTATAATCTTATGAATTCCATGTAGTGAGATCACAAGTTCTTCCATTTTCTCATGTAATTTTTGAATATTTTCTTATTCATGGCTTATTAGTTGAAAAAATAATTTAGTCAGCAATTAGTTCTGTGGCTTTAATCCTTCACGTAAGGAAATGTTTTCATAAGTTTCATAGTTTTTCACAAAACTGAAGTCTATATGATTAGAATTTTAAAAGGTTTTACAAAACAAACAAAGTAAATTCAAGCTGCTGAAACTCAAACTATACTTTAAGGCCTACATTCACATTCAAACTGACACTCAACTTGCCATCCGGGATAGGGAAAAAAAAAATCCTTTTCACTTTTTCTATTAAGCAAATGTAGAGGCAGTTATCTATGTACCTAAACCTGCTTTCATTCTAAAAGAACAAAAATTATAACAAACAACGGAAATGACAGACAATTTTGCAGTTGCTTTTGTGCAAATATAATTACAAATGACAGTTTAAAAGTCTATACGAATTGCAATACTCTACCAAAATGTAATTCCATTACATGACATGGTGGTGAAGCCACACAGAATATTCAAAGACATATCACGAGCAGAAGTATTGTGTGTTGCAGATCTCATGCAAAACTGCAGACACAAACAGCAATTTTATTCCAGTAGGGTCACAGAAGGTGCAAAGGGTACAAGTTCTAACACAGCTAGAATTACAAATAAACGATGATCACAGGTTTTTGTATTAGTTTCTCATTAGTTGAAAACCCAAGGGCAAAAAACAGACCACTGAATAGCACGTCTCAGTAAAATTCTCAGACATTTGCTTGGCAGAACATCTTCAGAATTGCCTCCCAGTCTGCACACACACGCTGTATTCTGAAAAGTTCACCTTATAAACATCCATGATTTCACTTGGTTTTCAAATTTCACCTCTCAACAGCAAGTCATGCTTGCCATACTGCACCTGGGGCGATTTAAACTCAGGGACTTGTATGCTCGACATTGATAAATGTTATTTCAAAAAGACAGGTCAAAAATTTGTGCTGCTAATTTTTTTTTATTTTTTTTTTTTGCATACTTACATTAGCAGCCACTTACTTGTTTAGGCTCCTGAGTTAACAGAACTTTGCACATCAAGAATCTGCAGTTTCTGAATCTACATGTGTCTAAAATCACCCAGTTTCAGTTTTCCAAAGTTTAAGTACTTTGGAAAAAATCAACTGTAACCTGATTACGAATATCTTCAGTCTCTGCCACTGACAGATTTTGTCTTCTCAAAATGTCTTTTACAACTAAAAGTCTAGAAGCTGCCTGTACTATGTTCTTATTTTGTCAGTGTACCATGCATTCCCTATCAAATTTATTTTCTATGTAAATTTCACTAGCCAAACGGGGTTACAAAAAGTGCAAAAAAACCTCAAATCTTATCCTAGTAAGATTTAAAAAAATGATAAAAATAAAGAAAGAACAATTGAGTCAGTGTTCAACAGTTCTGTCGAACCATTTGATCATGTCTGACATTGATATGCTCTGTTGACACCTCCCTGAAGGCTTATCACAAATAAACAAAGGGATTTTATACCTGCTCATAGATGTACATTTATGCCTAAAGATACAGCGGATCCGACTTCAGCAGCACGTGCCAAAGTTTTAACTGGCAACAGACGCATATGAAGCATGAAAGTTTTCAGCAATTACCCAGATTACAAAATCGAAAGTGGCAGAAGCTCTGAAACAGACTAATTACAGAGAATTAACATTAGATGAACCACCAGCAGTGCCCATGCAGCAGCTCTTCCCCATGGAGCAGCCCAGCCTAGCGCCAGGCATGCACCCATCACTCAGCAGCAAGCAGTGCTGTGTGATCAGCACCGTCTGGGCTGAAACCAGGACACAGGGAGGGCCCACTGCAGCACTGATTCTTCCTCTTGCACCCACCATGTGCACTCTGTCACACCAAAACCCAGCTGTACTACACATGGCATGAGCACGTGCTTGTTGAGCAAAACGCTGTGATTATCAGTACTAACATTTCAACCTACCCACTGGCATCTCAAAAGAAAACAGAAGCCAAAAGAAGAAAAATCGCAAAGGACAAATTTTAAAATAAAAATGGACAGATGAGTACTTTTCTGTAGGTACAAATAATACGGCAGTATGCTTAGTATGAAAGGAAATAGGGTCTGTTTTCAAAGATTACTATTTAAAAAGACATCATATGCTAAAATACGTTGCTAAATTTGATGAATATTAAAGACTATTTCGTAAAGACTAATAGCAGAACTTAAAATATTTTTTTTTAAATGCTAAAAATCAAACAGACTCTGTTAAAAAAGATAGTTAAGTGGTAGTAAATCTGATTGCAAAAAAAAGAAAAAAAATCAAAACCATTTACTGAAGGTGAGCTTATTAAGCAATGTTTGGAAAGCATGGCAGATATAAGTTGTCCTGATAAGAAGCACGGATTTTTCTAAAATCAGTTTGTCTCAGCAGACTGGAACCAGGCAAATCAAAGAAACAGGAAAATCTAATGTAAGAAATTTCGTAAGTAAAGCTCTGGCAATAAATGAAAACAATGATGCTACAGATACAGCTTAACCTGCCATTTTCGTTACGGGTATTGTCACTTATTATAATGTCACTGAAGAAATGGCTTCTGTGGTGCCATTAAAAGACACAACTAAATCTCTTGATTTGTATGAAACAGTAAAAAATACACTAAAGCAATTTTCTTTAACCTTCATCAACATACATGGCAGAGCTACTGATGGCACCCTGGCGATGGTCAGTAAAAAAGATGGACTGTAAGATTAGTAGAAAATGATGCAACTGCCACTGGCAACTCACATTTGATGAAATATCACAGCATCATACATCCAGAAAAATTATGTGCAAAAGTTTTAAAAATGAGCAATGTCATGCAAGTCATCATCAAACCTGTGAATAAAGTCCAAGAGACTGAATCATCACTAGTTCCAGGAGTTCCTTGAAAGTATGGATGCTGATTATGGAGTCATCATTTGCTTTTCTGAAGGAAAGTGGCTAAGTCAGGGTAAAATGCTACAAAGACTTCACGATTTGCCAAGTGAAATCAAGTCCTTTATGGATTGAAAAGGAAAAATTGTGCCAGAATGTGAAGATTAAAAATGGCTCACAGATTTAGCATCTTTGGGAGATTTGACCTCTCCTTTAAATGAGTTAAAAATAAGTCTCCCAGGAGAAAATCACCTTATTTGTGCTACATTTCAAAAAATAACTGCATTCAAAATGAAACAAGTTAAGGCAAACTCATGTTATAGGAAATAAATTGCATAGTTTAAACAGGTATAGCAGCTAAAGTAACACATAACATCTATTTGAGACAACAGAACTTCACTACACCGACCACATGTACCAACTACCTAATAAGTGCCCTTTTTGTTTTCAGCACCTTGCGTTGTCATAAATTTTGTATGTTACACTCATCGCTTTAAAACACAACTATATAGCTTTAATCTCTTAAAAAAATAAAAATTACCTTCTGAGGGGTCAAAACCCTCTGTCTGAACTTTTCAATTGTCTCCTGACCTGCAGCTGCCCATGCACTGGCAAATGCCTCCGCTTTGTCTTGGTCCAGGTGAATGCTTTGCAGCTGTTGTTGCAGTGAAGCAGGCTTCAAATTGTGATAAACAGCCTGTGTAAAGGAAAAATAACTGCTGTTGTTGAAGTAGTGTTCTACAAGTTGCGCCAAACAATTTCCACAATAGTACAGATGGCCTCCACATGCACACAAGATTTTTTACTAGCAGATCTACAATGGGACTGCAAACATTGCATTCATCTTAACCATTTCACTGATGAGATGGAAGAGTGTAACTTTCCCGATCACAACTCAAAATGCAATGATACAAATGACTCAAGACAGACAAACTATGAAAAATTACATATGCAAACCAGACCTGAAATACCATATTAGGTCTTGAGAAACAAGTCCTGTGGCGAGTCAGATAATGGGACTCATTTCAAAAATTGCCCTGTGGATATTTGGGCCAAAGATCATGGCATTGAGTGGATCTATCATATCCCCTATCATGCACCAGCCTCTGGTAAAATCAAACGGTACAATGGGGTTTTAAAAACTGTGTTGAAAGCGATGGGTGGCGGAACATTTAAGCACTGGGAGAAGCATTTGGCAGGAGCCACCTGGTTGGTCAGTACTCGAGGATCTATAAATCAAGATGGTCCTGCCCAATCCAGCTCTCTACATAATGCAGAGGGAGATAAGGTCCCTGTAGTACATGTAAAGAGCATGTTGGGAAAAGTGCTTTGGGTCCTTCCAGCTTCTGGGAAGGGCAAACCCCTCTGTGGCACTGTTTTTGCTCAGGGACTGGGGTTCACTTGGTGGGCGATGCAGAAAAATGGGGATGTTCAGTGAGTACCACAAGGGAATTTGATGCTGGGGGAGTACAGTCAGTAATTCCATGTATGCATATATACATGTGTTTAATGCATGTTAATTATTTGTTTGTATACATGACACAGTGATGTGGAATAAGGGGTGGAATGTCATGGTTTTATGATTTTTGTTATCAGTATTTCACGTCATAACATCATGTAGTGCACGGGGAGTTAAAGACTTAATGCTCCAGTTCCGTGGATTGTCAGTGCTTCCAGGGTACCTTTCACAGAAGAGAACATCTCCCAGAAGACATCACTGTTCCATTTCCATTTTCCACAGAGACTGTGTCCTTCTTTCTGCTCGTCTCTGCAGTGCATGCTCCCTAGCCAATTCATCTCCAGCATTACAGTAAGGCCTTCGGTGTTGAACACTCTCTCATTTTATTTATTAGCTTCAATTCCAATTATATTGTATCATATTGTGTTACCTTGCATTCAGCTAACATATTTCGTAAATCGGTTTTCTCCCTTAGCTCATTGACACTATATTGTTTTTAGGCCCATCTCTCTGTCTTTTACCTTTCCACCCTTCCCTCTTTGCAGATCAAAACTCTGTTACTGAAGTCATGCTTTGAAAGAACAAGCATCAATTCTAAAAAGAGTAGCTATCAACAGAAACACAGAAGAGCCCTTATACAACATGTATTCCACATGGAAACCTTCTTTGGACTAATTAGTACGTTTTGGGGTTTGTTTGTTTGTTTTTTTAATTCTAGAAAGTAAGTCCTAGGACATGCTTTTCTGATTTTTCTACTCATCTCCAGTAACTCCCATACAAATAAAGCAGTCAAGTGAAATTAAAACCAGAGAGGTTGTGTCCAGCTGAGATGAAAATTCAAAATTCCAGTTTGGATCTAACCAGAGTTTTTGTTTTAACTGTTCAGTGGATAGGAGGTACGGGCAGGACTGTGTTCTCTTTTTGATACTGTGGAATATCTTAATTAAGTTAACTAATGTCACGTTGACAGGTGCAAGAAAGACTCAAGCCACCCTGCACACCTGATTAACACCAGTGTGCAAGTCCTACACACAGACTACACTTACTACACTTGCACAGAAATGTAGCAGCAACACTGTAAGTATCACAGTAGCTGAGCTACCTTGTTTACCATGGTTTCCCACTTGAGTGGTGGTTGACTGGCAACCCAAAGCAGAAGCAGAAAACATCCTCCTTTCACAAAACACACAGCTGTACCGACCAGAGCTACAGCAGGTGTTTCTGTTCACCTGCAAGTAAGAGGAAAGACTACACCCCACAATTAGTAACACTTCCTCACAGTCATGCAGGGCTGGTTTCCATCACCTGTATTTATCTTAGCTGGAAAATCACCCCATAAATGCAATGAGTTCAGTATAAATCAGTAAAGTATACAAATGGAAAATCATGCCTCCAAAACATTTGTAGTATACTACAGATACACATTTCCACAAATTATTTTCTATCTTGACATCTATATTTTTAAATCTACAGTCTGATAAAAGATAAGGTAAACTGCATGAGTTTCAACAGGGCCAAGTGTCCGGTCCTGCACTTTGGTCACAATAACCTCAGGCAACCTTACAGGCTTGGGGAGGAGTGGCTGGAAAGCTGCCTGAGAGAAAGGGACCTTGGTGTGCTGATGGACAGTCGGCTGAATATGAGCCAGCGGTGTGCCCAGGTGGCCGAGAAGGCCAATGGCATCCTGGCTTGGATCAGGAATGGGGTGGTGAGCAGGACTAGGGAAGCCATCCTGTCCCTGTACTCGGTATTGGTGAGGCCCCACCTCGAGTACTGTGTTCAGTTTTGGGAACCTCACTGCAAGAAAGACATTGAGGTACTGGAGCAGGTCCAAAGAAGGGCAACAAGGCTGGGGAAGGGCTTGGAGAAAATGCCCTACGAGGAGAGACTGAAGGAACTGGGGCTGTTTAGTCTGGGGAAGAGGAGGCTGAGGGGAGACCTCAATGCTCTCTTCAAATTCCTGAAAGGTGGTTGCAGCGAGAGCAGGGCTGGTCTCTTCTCAATGGTGACAGATGACAGGACAAGGGGAAATGGCCTCAAGCTGCACCACGGGAGGTTTAGGTTGGATATCAAGAAAAACTTAAAAAGGGTTGTTAAGCACTGGAACAGGCTCCCCAGGGAAGTGGTTGAGTCACCATCCCTGAATGTGTTTAAAAACCATTTGGATGTGGTGCTCGGGGACATGATTTAGCGGTGGGTTGTTGGAGTTAGAGTAGTATGGTTAGGTTGCGGTTGGACTTGATGATCTTGAAGGTCTTTTCCAACCTGAGCAATTCTATGATTCTGTGATGTACACTTATCAATTCATAACGATAAAAACAATGTACCTGTTCCAAAATGAATGATATGGCTTCAAGAACTAGATGAAGATCTTGCTTTTCCAGTGAAAAAGCTATTTGAAGTTTTTCTTCTTCCTCTTCACTGAAGCTGGTTTCAGCCTGAAGCACAAGAACGGTTACTGCTGACATTCTGTTTGGCCACCACAAACATACTTGCCAAAACAAAAGCTTTCTCATCATTTTTATATACACTGCATTTGTCTAGTTTTCTTAAATGGAAATAACAAAGTAAAGCCATTTCCAACAGAAAAAAAAAAATCAATCTAATTTATCTCACTGAAATTCAGATTTAGCTTCTTATGAGATATTGTGGCTTTTATCAGGATCACTTGAAATACACCACAAAAAAAAAAAAAAACCTTCTCCTTGTACTTGAGAGCTACTAAGGAAAGATTTATCTTTTGACTACATCAGATCACCATCTGCAATCAACTTTTGTAAGAAAGAAATAAGTGCACTACTTGAATCAGACTCCAAAGAAAACAGGAAGCAAAAGCTGTTGTGTAGTTAATTTTGTATGCTTCCTCCACTCCAGATGCTCCTTTTGAAAAACGCCTTTGCTGTTATAGAGGAAATAAAGCCCTAAGCTAAAGTACACTATTTTGAAAGTCAGATTTAAATATATTCTGTAGTATACCATATTGCTGAAAATACTATAAATGTGCTGTACTTTTAAATACAGCAGTTGTGATTACTACAATAAACAGTAATTTAAATGCAGATATTGTCACCCTTTAAAATGTAATTACTATGCTGCAAACATCAGAATGCCATGTTCTGACCACTCAACAGCCCAAAACAGCAGAACTCTGCAAACAAAAGCAATTAAGCTGTCAGAATAAACAAGGCAATTACACAAAAACTTCAATGATCACAATGTCTACAGGAACAGTATCAAAATGGAAATGTTATCTGAATGATCAGCTGGTAGAAGGAGATGTAGAGCTCCAAGTATCTGCTTTGTTAGGAAAGTAAATTTTCTGAAAGGCTCCAGGGCCTTCATCCCTAGGTCAGGTACTTTGGGAAGGCCAATGGAAAGATCCATGAGATGGGTTTCATCAGCTTAGCTTACTCTTGTCAACCCCCACTCATGTTAAAAGCTACTGATCTGGTATTGAGCACCAAAAGAGTTAGTGATGCTTTCCTGTTACTAACGAGCTAGTATTCACTCAGAACAACTGAGAAACCTCCCCACGATAGCAGCAGCGTCCAAGCCAGCAATTCTGGAAGGGAGAAACCAGAAACAGAATAAAGTAATTAAACAATCCTTGCAGTCCCTGAACTACAGCCTTGAACAAGCTTTTACTTCTACCTGTGCTGTTCTCACCCTACACTGTTTTAGTGCTAGCCTGTATGCGTGCATAAAGCAAACTTCATATTTTGGTTTGGTTTCTTCTGAACACAGAATAAGGAGATATGCAAAAAAGAGAGTCGAAAGAAATCGTCAACAACACCATTCCTGTTTAGTCATTTCTCTTACAGTCCCAAAATTAAAATCCTTTTGACGTTTTGGGACTACGCAGTGAAACTGGCTACTGACTTTTATGTCTAGCGTAAAACAAGCATATCAGTATACGAATGATCGGCAAAGGTGACACAAACGCGTTGCCAAAAAGGTTCCGAGCCGCGCCGCCCACCTTCAGGTGCAGCCTCTGCAGCAGGCGGGACAGCAGGCGCGGGAACCGGCCCGGGTCCACGGCGTTGAGCAGCAGCACGGCCCTGCGAATGCTGCGCGGAAGCAGAGGAGAGGTCAGGCTGCAGCAGGCCCCGCCACCCCGCCCGGCCCCGCAGCGCTCCGCCACGCCGCGCTGCTCTCACCCCGCGGCGGCGCCGGGTCGGGCCGGGCCGGGCGGGGAGCGGCGGTGCCGCCGCAGCCGCCTCCATTCGCGTACCTGTCCGTCTCCGGAACCACGGACGCCGCCATGGCTACCGCTGCCGCCCCGCCCCACGACGGCGGCGGGGCGGGGCGCGGATGGCGCCAGAAGGCGGGCCTGCTGTTCGATCTATGGTCGTGAGCGCCACGTGCAGGAGGGTCAGCTGTGGGCATGGACCGTCATTTATTCCACTGTAACACAGATTGTAACAAAGATAGACGTGATTCCTTAAGCGAGCAGCTTTCATGTTTGTGTGTGTGTGTGGAGGTGGAAGCAGGTCAGTACTTGGCGTGGCTGGGATAATGGCTAAAAGTACGCTGCCCTCTGCAAAAGATAGGATGGGAAATCTTACCTGCGTAGAGGAACTGTTAGGTCAGGGCTTGAACTGGTGATCGAGCACCTGGTGAAGTGCAGTGGCTGGCCTAGGGAGCGCAGGCAAATTGTTTGCACCTGAGATCCCCAGGGAGCAGAAGGGGTGGAGCAAGAGTGGAGCCCCTGGGCTCAGGTAAGGGCCAGCCGCTGAAGGGAGGGCACCTCTTGTGCCTAGGCTGCTTCCTGAGAAGGAGAGTTATACAGCCAGAGAGCCCCTTCACCAGCTGGGTGAGCTCCACTTGTAGTTCTGTGTATAACTGTTGGCCTACCTGCAAATACTGTGCCTGGTGTCACCAAGAACCTGTCAGAAGCGGTTTCTCTTCTTTGTGAGCAGAGCAGCACGATTTGTGCTGAGGTTGTAAGTTAAGGTTAATTAAATCCAACTATTTTATTCTAGCAAATATTTGTGAGGGTTGCTGTTAGCTCAGGCTTACGTGTAATATGCGTTTCCCAAGTCAAGTGAGACCAAACAAAATAATCCACTGAAGCATGTGTATTTTATTTTAAAGTGTTTTAAGATTATGAATAATGTATCGAAGGAGATGACACAATGAACATTACTGTTAGTAACTAAGAAACCTAGAGCTGTAGGAACTGTAATGATTTTGGTATAAATATTTATCTCAGATATAAATATTTATTGAAGAAATATTAGTGTATTTCTTCAGCAAGCTCTTCCACTTTTCCCACTGAAGTCAATCAAATCTGTATGCTGCTCTCCTTGTGATGCACATAGAGTTCTCTTGTGCTCTTATGGGAGTTATTAAAAGGATAAAAATATCTGGAGAAGAGTTCAAAGCTGATTTGTTTTTGTTTTTTGTTTTTAATTGCTTTCTGTGTTTGCATAGTTCAGAGGCTGGCAAATTGTGGAGTTCCTATCTCAACAAATGCTGGCATGTACTAGAATAAGTTCAGTTCCTGTACAGACTCATTTTTCTCTAACTGATTCAATAGGATTGAATGGCACCTTGCCAACATGCAGAAGTTCACTTTAAGGCAAGAGGAAGAGACTGGTGGTCTGAATTTGTGACTGAAATATCTAGGCTTCCTGCATCCACAGATCTGACTTCTCTGAGGGCAGACTGTCTGTCACTTTAAAGCATTATAGGTCATCACCACTCACTTTACTGCAGTTATGTAATGTCAGGTCTTCAGGTGGACAAGAATCTTGTAGAGCTTCATTGCAATATTTGGGACCTTACTTTAGGGAAAAACAATCTCCATTTCCTGCCTGTTGTCTTAAAGGGATTAAAATCTGTTGTATTCCTAGAGTCCATTTTGGAGATGTTAGTATGCATATATAATTGTAGGTTAATACTTATGGAGTCCTTAAATGAAAGGATTTGTACGAACAAATGTTGGTTTTTATTGTTCTGTGTTACAGGAGGGATTTGCAAACAGTGGGTGAAAGAAAAGTCAACATTGTTTTTCCATTTTCTTGGTGCAGAATCAGAGGTACACCTAGGACTAGTAGTCTAGGTGATGAGCTGCGCAGCCTGAACATACAGCTGTCCCAGTATGTTGTGGTGATTTTGTCACTTGATTTCAGATACAGTTTTAGTCTGCCTTCTTATTTGAAACTCCCATCTCCTGACTCATTTGATAAAGCCCTAGGCATTCTTTCATTTCAGCACACTGTCACATCCTAAGAGTCTTAGCATTTAATGGCTTGGCTTTTTTGTGGCCAGTTTGAGCTATATAACAATAATTTCATTAGCATTTTCTTTACCCTGAACAGTGTTTTGGAAACAACTGTAAATATCCCATGCAGTATGTAAGGAGAGCTGTTGTTCTTAGGGGAGTTGTTTTTGCATTGTTTTTTTTTTCCACAGAGCCATGAAAACTACTTATATCTAAAACTATACGCAAATTGTTGAGTAGTGCTTGTCTTCAGTTTCTAACTGATCTGCTTAAAGTCTGGTAGAGTGAAATGAAGCCAACCAAGATTTTGCACATAGCTATCTCTATTTGAGTGTTCAAGTTTATACCTAGCAGAACATGCTCAGTGGAGTCTTCGGAATCAAAAGTATCTCAATAATATCATGCCCCCCAGCCACGTGGGAAGTCAGTAGAGAGAAAAACGTCTTTACTTTCACAAAAATTTTAGGCAAAAAACTAGGCAAGAGAAATAAACAGGAGGATAAATTTAATCAATTTTTAGGCAAGAGACTAACAGATGATATCTTAGCTAGGCTGGGCCACAGGGAGGCAGCGGACTTCCTTATGAGTGAGGTTTGGCTGGCAGGTCAGGCCCTCAGTTCCCCACAGAGGGAAGTCACCTATGACATCAACCCTTCTACAGGCACTTGGGCAGATGAGGTAGGCAGGGAGGGGATTTGTTCTTTGCCCTTAGCAGAAATCTGCTTCCATTTCCTTCTGTCTCTTCAGTCCCCTCCTTTTGCCAAGTGGCAAAAGTGAGGGATCCTTTGTTTCCTGCACTGCAGGTAGCTGACTCACCTATCTCAGGGATGGTAGAGCATGATTCCACCAGTCCATCTCTAATGCTCCTCATACTACCCACCTCCTTACAAAGCTCTGTCCCCAGGCTGAGCAGTTCTACCTGTGCACAGCTTCCATGGGTGCACTCACTGCTGCCATCTGACACAGACACAAAGCTCTGGCATACCCTGCAGCGTGAGGACTTCATGATCCCATATTCCCTGGGGAGCTCCATCTGAGAAGCTGTGTTGGTTCCTGTGGCCAGAGAGGACTCAAGTGACACAGAGGCCGTGGCTTTCTGCAGGCAGATGCTATGACTAGAATGCCTTTTGAGTGGGTGACAAGTGCTGCTGGAGGTGGCCATTACATCATTCTCCCTGTGCACCCTCCTGCCTACTGCCACGCCAGGCCCTGACTGCTCATCCTTGTGGCAGTGCTCCCTGGGGCAGCCTCTGTACATGTGTGTTATGAACTGCCTCTGGCTCCTCAGCTGCTCTCTGAGACCTTCTGGCACCTGTTGAGTCTTTGCACTCACGTGGGTCTACCCTGGTTCAGGAAACCTCCTGTGCACTGACATCACCACTGCAAAATGTGCCTGGGTCAGAGCTGAGTGCCACAGTATAGTTTTACTTAATATGAAAGGTTAAAGTGTGCTGAGTAGGCATCAGTAAAGAACAAGAAACATCAACAGACGTTTCACAATTGATAAAACAAAGATTCACTACAATAAAACATGAAGAAAGAAGAACTCTGCTCGGTACAAAGCTATCAGAACAAAATCAGAGATCAGTAGAAAATGGGAAAGCACTGATCACATTCCCATCTTCAGTCTCCACTGTATCATAAACCCACTTCCTATTGCAGCGACATTCTGGCCCGCACTTATTTGAGTTGCATTTGGGGCAAGGATAGAAACAACCCAGGCAGTTCTTGTCCAGGCAGTCACACAAATCAATATTACTCCCAAGCAGCTGGCCATGACTGTCATACTTCTTCAGAATTCTGCAAGAGCAAAAAAATAGCGATTCTTGGAGAGTTTTTTGACACTTTTAAAGACTAAACCCAGCAAATGTGGAAAACATCTGTCCAGGAACAAGTATTTCCTCTTCAACACCCTTGCAGCTCAATCAAAACACCAGCTTTAGATGCTAATTGAAATAGGCACTGTTATTAAAAATGAAGAAGTCAAAATTCTCTTAAGTCACACAGAAAAAGCTAATTTTCCCTGTGCAGATTTCATATGTAATAAGATGTCTCTGAAAACTACTAATGCTTTTATTCATTCCATTTATATTCAGTAAACAGCATGCTAACCATTTTTAAAAGCAAAATATGTACTAAATTAACACATCTTACTTGGGCTTCTTAAAATAGTCTTGGTTCATCTGTGACATGCGTGCTTTTTTTCTCTGCTCTCTAGTTTCAGGATTGAAGTTAGCTACCTGAGGTCCTGGATTTTGAAAAACTAAGTGTTTTAGTTCCTTGTGAACTTTTTGCTACAGAAACAAACAAACAAAAACACAAAAGAGCAAGGTTATATTTTTTGTAACTAGAGCAAGCTATTAGCTACCAAATGCCCTCACTGGCTTCCAAATGGCATTAAAATTAATATTTTTCCTAACTTAAGACAGGTAGGAAGATAAGGCAAAACTCAACATAAAACTAAGATCATGGTTCTAAAAATATTTGCTTGTGTAGCTGTTAATTGATTACTCCCTCCACTGAATGTGGAACCTAATAGGACTCTGAGTATAGATTCTTAACCCTGGTACAGTGGTTTGGAAGTTGTCTTGGTGGCAGAAATCATGTATTTTTTTCTTCAGTTTATCCATAATATTAAAGTATATAATTATACACATATTGACTGGATTAGCCCTTATATTCACTTTTCCCTGAGGTTCATATAGACACTTTGTCTTAACAGTCTGGGGTCAAGGGAATTATCTGGAGGATCAGTGCAGGAAGGGAGCACTAGGCAAGTGAGGTATAAGAGAAAAGCATGAACAAAAATAAAGAAGCTAAACTAAACATCTTTAATAGAGACACACAGCTTCTGAGAAACAAAGAGGAGCATGTCATTGATGCTGTGTATTTTCTGTTGAATTCTCATAAAAACCTATTGGGCAATCTCCTTCGTTATTCAAACGTTTCTGCTTTGGGGGTTAGGGGTAAATTTTTGGTGCAGAAAATATACTTCAGTATCATCACTGTCTGTGATCATAAATAATGCAATTTCAAGCTGGAAATGTAATAAGCTATGGAGATAGCCCTCCCTCTAAGAATACTCCTTTATTTCCTCTCTATTTCATTAGAGCTCTGAAGTGCTTAGCCCTCTAAAATTGAGTTAGCACTGCAAACTCAACTATTTTACAGTGGTTATTAATGGTATTTTCCTGTTGGCTCTAGCTTTTTACTTTTATAATTATTGAATAAATTGAAGGCAAATGCTAAGGATCTTGACAATAAAACGGTACTGGAGAAGTCATACCAGTTGTTGTGGTGTCATTGAGTCTTCAGCAGAACAGACAGATTCTTCTGCAGGTGTTTCCTGGGCAGCACTGTTTTTCTTGTTTTCTTCCACAAGGTCACTCATGTCCCCTTTGTGAAATACACACATGCATGTTAGACACACACAAAAGTGTGAGATTCACCAGCCTCTAAGTGAAGTTATTGAGGGCGGTAAGTGATACCCACAGTAGCCTTTTGTGTGCTCTTCACCAACATCAAATGCATAACAAAATGTGGCTCAGTATCAGCCTTGATATTAAAATTGCATTACAATAATATAACTAATACAAAGAAACAAAGGCTGTATCACCGAAGCCACTTTATTTTTCATCATTAAGTAAAACTCACAAAATCTCGTATGCTTGAATAACACAGAACTGTTAATTCAAAGAAATTTCATCATCTTCGACTCTGCTACTGACACCGCGTCGCTGCGTTGACACCTTAATGTAAACGTGAAGGGCATTATTCTCACAAGAAGCATGTCAGCAATCTGCGGTGTTCAGTGAAGACAGCAGCACGCATGAGTTGTCACTTCGCTTACCAGCAGATGACACTGTTGTCCTAGCAGCAGTTCTTCCTGTAGGGCTCCCAGAGTGAGCCGGCCGGCCGGTTAGAGAGTGGACAGTGGTTTTCAGCTTAACAGCCAATGTGCTAGAAGAAGACCTCCTGCCCTTTATTCTCAGCCCTTAGCTTTGCAAGAGATTTTGCGTAGAAATAGAATGCGTAACTTTTAGATGTAATAGAAAAAAGTGCCTCACGCTGCTATCACAGCCATGAGGACTATGGGTCCTGTGAATGTTTTTACAAACACCAACCAACTCCTCTCTCTCACAAAGAAATGGTGGTGGCAGCTGTTCAGGATAGATGATAACTACTTCTTTTTACTCAGTTTGTGAAGACTCTTACTTAAAATTTAATACAACATATGCAACTCCAGTGCCTTTAACATTAATGCCAACCAGCATCAGCTTCTTTTTGGTGTTCTTGAAAGCCTTTCTCAGGTGTTACCCAGTCACTCCCACCGCCTCTGAAAAGTAGTGCATGATCTCTGCCGGGTTACCCTGCACATTAGAATTGTTGCCCACGCTCTGTCCCAGAGAAGATCTCTATCTCACCACTGCCAGAGGGTCAGTACATCACTGAGGGAAGCAAGAGAAGTGTCTAGGCCTTCAGTTCCTCTCTGCAGCCAAAGCAAGGTTAGCAATGGGAAGGAAGTGACACTGTAGTAGCAGGAGGGGATTTTTTTTGGTAAGCAGAACACCAGCCCTTAGACAGTTTCAGAGAGGCTTTCCCTTTCTCCTCTTCAGTGATGTGAAGAATGACCCACTTCACAACAGGATGCTCTGGAACAAGTTTTAGCCCTGAGACTCAGGCATCTTTTTAGGACGAGACAAGTAAAGCTATTAATGGGGAATTCTCGTTTGCCACCTGGGGGAACCTGCTTCCCTGTTTGTTTTGTTATCTTTTGCTAGAGATCCACAGATAAGAAAGAATGTTCACGGGAAGTTGATACTGCTTTCCAAATGCACTCAGGTTGGAATCTTGGTACAGACTTGCTTCCTACATCTCCTCTTATGTCCAATCATGCATCCAACACTTCATCAGTATGTATGAATGTCAGCTTTGCCTGTTTAATTACAGTGTGCTGGGGTCAGGAGAAGTATAGCCATCAGCACATACCAGTGTTAGCACACAGAATTCACAGTGTCCTTTTGTGTCATAAATATTCGACCTCTTTGGAAGCAGTTATAGCACTTATCTGGAGCCAAACATCCAATATCAGAAGCATATTTAAAATCTTGACAAAAAAAGGAACAGGCCAGTGTCTTTTTCCAAACAACATCTTTCAAATACTCTTGCACCTCCTCAGTGAAAATATCCTGCATAGAAAATGTAGTACATTTCTGTTACTGTATATATTGTAAATGGAAAGTTTTACATTTTAACCTCCAGGAAAGATATTAAAAAATAAGGCAGAGTGGGACTAGGAAACTGTGTAAGATTCATATACTTGTAGACTGATTTTCTTCCAGATCATGTCCTGAAGGGGATGAGGAAAAGGGGAAACTATGAGACCTCCTCTTTAATGTCTACAAAACCTACCTATCCAAAGGAAAGGATGGTTTTACCTGAAACAGTGTTTATCCACCTAACGCGAGTAAGCTTTTGGTCTACTGTGTCTAGCTGTAGTATAATCCAAGGGCAGTGCACTGAACACTAGTGATTTCCATTAGTATTTTGTATTTATATGTCTTTAGAGGACAGCCATCAGTTGCACTCTTCCTCCCCCAGAATCTCTGCTCTTGTACATCTTTTGAATAGAGCTAAATCTTCCTGGAAGTGACCATCCATATCTCAAAGTACTGCTGTGACTAAAGCATATGGCTGAGACATGGCAATTTCAGCATAGACCCTTGGCACAGCTGAAAGCAAAGCTTTTAAAAGCAGATTAGGGGAGGAAGAAAATCAGAGTCTGCATTATATTAAAAGAGACTTGGTCTTATCCAAGTGACAGATGTTTTTATTCAGAGAACAGTTTCAGAAGATGCTGGGATTTGGAAGGAACTGTGCCTGTTTAGGATTTTCATAAGAGAAATATTTTCCTGTATTACTCTCTCAAGAATTCGGTATTCCTATTTATGATCCTTGCACTGTCCAAATTTTTCAGCTAGTGAAATGTGGTGACTGTCATTCAGATACTCCAGGCTACTTGATCTCAACAGCCTAAAGCTTGCACCCCTGCACAGCTTGCCAGAGTGACTGCACATTGTTTTCAGGCTGCATATGTTCTATGTGGTTCAACACTATACCCACATGGATTAGACTGTGACATTTCAATGGTCATATCTTCCTCGTAATGCAGTTCTGCATAGATGTTGTTGTACATTCACATATGCATCTTGAAACCTCTGTAGAAAATCCAATAACAGCTTAATTAAGAATGTGAATACATTCATATTCCTTAGAATTAACTATGGGCTGATCTGTCAAGGTGTGGAAACGCCACTGAGTAACTAGTGCCTGCCTTCTCTTATAGCCCCATATGTGTATCTATGTTCAGAAGATGGCCTTTGGTTGAGCAAGAAATCACAGACCAGATAAGGAAATAGGCCTCATCTCCTCTAGCTCAGGAGGTTTCCTGGAAAACTCGTAAGTGTGGTGACAGAGTAATGGTCCATCCTGTGACGGGAGTCTGGAGCAGCACATCTCACCCTCTCCCAGTAAAATAAAACAAATCCTCATTAGTTTTCCCTTCCAAGCCAAGAGCCTTTCTGCCATAACTTGAAGTGAGGGATCCTGTAGCTGAATTCTAAGAGACAATCTGCTAATTGTCATGCAGTAGGCGGAAGAGATTTGCTGGAATCACCTTCCACAAATCTAGAGTTCTGAAGGGGATATGTTCAGATCACAGCAGAGAGAGAGAAATCAGGTTACTCCAAATTTTGTATTGTACTTACCAGAGAAGAAGGCTGGCACAGCACAGGTTTCTTGCTGTACAATTCCTCTGGTTGTGAGAGTATGATGTCAGCCCCACAGCGACTGAAACAGAAGACAAATAATCAAAATAGCACTCCCCAGAGAAGCAGGTTGAAGACAGTGCCAGGTAACTATCTTTGAAACAGTACTTGTCAAAAAGAGTGGAAGTGGAGAAACTATAAGTCAACCAGGACAAGAGTCCTCATGCATTTCCATTCCTTCCATTTGTCATATTTTCAGAGAGCAAAAGCATAAGCTTTTTTTTTCTTCAAGGATAAGTAAATGACAAAACTGTAATGACTCCTGCATTTTGTGAAAATTAAGATTTTTCTAGAGCAAAGAAGCAGTGAAGTGGTATTTTGTACTACATACCATTTAGACAAAATGTTTTGGGTTTTGTTTGTCATCTCCAACAGGCAAAAGTCAGCAAATAAATATGTTGCCTAATAGCTACACTGACATCACAGCCTCACAGTTCAGCTTGCTATCCTTCAGTATTGTTTGTTTCACCAGTGGAGACAATTGAGGCTCCTCCTGTTACCTCCAGATGCCAATTGTCAGCATGCTACACTCCTTGCTGGCTACCATTACTCTTCCCTACAACACAATTAAACCCTAAAGAACATACAAAGCTCTCAAGTCTCATAAACTCTCCTGTTCTGCTTTGGCAAATAGTTCAGAATGCCTTTTTAACTACAGTTAGCTGCATCCATCCATTCTCTGATCATTTCACAAACCAGTCTAAGGGCAAGTGAATTTATTATTTATTTACTATGTTATCTTATTTCACTCCAAACACTGTTAAAACCAAAATTTGATGTAACATTCTAGCAGCAAACCTTAGCTAGGTGGTTTAAATGCTGCTACACATAAATTTATTTTCTTTACAGACTGTTTTCCTTATGATGAAAAATAAAACAGAAATCCCTCAGGGGGAAAAAATAAATCAAACTCTCCAAGGTATTCCTATCACAGTAAGAAACAAACAACTTTAACCTGTTTCATTCTCCTACACATTTTCCAGTATTCCTCTGATTTTTCTATACCTTATATAATGCAGGAAACAGGAATTAATAACTCTATAACAACAACAAAAAAAAATTAAATGACCTTATGCTTAATATCTCATTTTCTTCAGTTTGGCCTCTTTGCTTTTGCTAATACCTCGATACATATGTCTGAACTTTTGTTGGGCTTTATGAATTAATTATGATACTTGTTTTTCATGGCAGATATTAACTATCAGCCTGAAATCTACTCAGAATAGTTTATACTGAGTGTGTTAGGCTAAGAGGATATGTACATAAATTCAAACAGTTGGTGACATTTTAAAAGATTGATGCTGGTGGAAAATCTCACACTGGTGATAGAAAGCGACAAAGGGAGAAAGAAAGAAAGAGAGAGAGAAAGGGAGTGAGAAAGAGGGAAGGAAAGAAAGAGAGGAAGGGAGAAAGGGAGAAAGAAAGGGAGAAAGAAATGGAGAAAGAACAAGAGAGAAAGAGAGAAAAGGAGAAAGGGAGAAAAAGGAAGAAAGAAATTGGAAGAAAGGAATTTTGGGAGAGAAAGAGAAGAAAAGTAGATGAAGTTACAGACATCCAGATAAGTTTAATTTCTTATAAGCTTCCTGGCCATTATCCAATATCAAGTTGTTTGCTTTGCAACATATTTGTTCTTTGTATAGCATTCCCTATTGCTGATGGATGACGCTCATCTTCTTTATTACAAGATCTTCTCTAAATGCTGTCACTTGCTCAGCTCTTTCCACTGGGAACCCATGACCTATGCAAGATGGTCAGGGCTATTTCAGTGACAGCATACGCAGGCATCTACTTAGAATCTTCCTGTTGTGGTTTAGCTGTGGCTGGCAGCTCAGCACCACACAGGCACTCACTCACTCTGTTCACAGTAGGACGAGGGAGAGAATCTGTAAGGCAAAAGTGGGAAAAGTCACAGATGAGATAAAAACAGGTTAGTAGGTAAAGCAAAAGCCATGTGTGCAAGCAAAGTAAAACAAGGAGTTCATTCACTGTTTCCCATCAATGGGCAGGTGGCCAGCCACTTCCAGGAAACTGGGGCTCATTACATGTAATGGCATCACTCTGAACATCCCACTTCGTCCTTTGCCCCCAGGCTTTTATTGCTTAGCACAACCTCATATGGTATGGGACATCCCTTTAGTTATCTGTGGGGCCAACTGTGTTCCTTCCCAGCTTCTGGTGCTCTACCAGCCTCCTTACTGGTGTGGGAGCACGATAAACAGAGAAGTCTATGACTGTGAGCAAGCACTGCTTAGCAACAAATGAAGCATCATCGTGTTGTCAGCACTGTTTTGGTCACAAATCTAAAACACAGCACCTTACAAGCAGCTATGAAAAAAAAAAAGACTCTATCTCTGTTAAAACCAGTGCAACTTCTTTCTGTGCCTCACTGAGAGCTGCAACGTAAACTTCACGCCTGACGTAATTCCAGATTTCCGTTTCATCTTTCAAAATATAGGAGTATTATTCAAGTATCTCAGGGGCCAGGCAAACACAATTACATTGCACAAGCTTTATTCTGCAGGCAAATTGAACTAATAATTTCACTGAGCTTTCCCCAGTGCAAATTTCCTCCACCACTAAATCCTCCCCCAAAAAAGAGAGTTGCAACCAATTGGAAACACATTGCTGCCCCCAGTACAAGAAGGAGGTGGAGCTCTTTGAGCAGGTCTGGAGGAGGGCAACTAAGATGATGAGAGGGCTGGAGCACCTCTCCTATGAAGAAAGGTTGAGGGAACTGGGCTTGTTTAGCCTGGAGAAGAGAAGGCTCCGGGGAGACCTCACTGTGGCCTTCCAATACTTGAAGGGAGTGTACAAACAGGAGGGGGAACGATTGTTTATGAGGGTGGATAGCGATAGGACAAGGGGGAATGGTTTTAAAATAAGACAGGGGAGATTTAGGTTAGATATCAGGAGGAAGTTTTTCACACAGAGGGTGGTGACGCACTGGAACAGGTTGCCCAGGGAGGTTGTGGATGCCCCGTCCCTGGAGGCATTCAAGGCCAGACTGGATGTGGCTCTGGGCAGCCTGGTCTAGTGGTTGGCGACCCTGCACTCAGCAGGGGGGTTGAAACTCGATGGTCTTTGATGTCCTTTTCAACTCAGACCATTCTAGGATTCTGTGATTCTGATTATAGTGGCCAAGATGTCAAGAAGAGGTTTTTAAAGGCTTGTGTGAGATACCATGGGAGAGCTGTCATGGCCGCCAACCACTCCAGCCAACACCCGCGGCCACGCAGCAGGGCACGCGCAACCACCACAGCCAAGCGTGTGCTACCTCTGGGAAGGAGTACCGAAGAAAAGGCAAAAATGCCACATAAGCACAGGATTGAGAAAAGGGGAAAAAAAGAAACAGGCCTGTAGGCACAATGATCAATGAAGAAAGAAGGGAGGAGGTGTTCCAGCAGGTGCGTATTACCTGAAGGGCTGCAGCGTGCTGACAGGGCTCACACGAGGGCGGGAAAAGCGTGAGGAGAGCGCTGTGGAGAGAAACCTGTACAGACTGACCACAGCCTCTGCTCACCATGGCCCAGTCCCATCTGAAAAGGAGGATTAGGGTTAGGCAGCTCTTTTTGTCAAATATGAGGCCCTACATAATGGGACTGTGGTGAGGTCACATCGCTCTTAACTGGCCCCTGTCTCCTTCATCCACTCTGTGCCCACACTTTCTGGGACTTAGAACCACCCCAACGTGATCAGGCTGGTCGTCCTGACATGTCCATGAGTACTAAGTAGCCAGGTGGAGTGGGGCTTCTGCTTCCACCACCCATGCTCCACAGCTGGCTGCTTTCTTCTCACCTATCCCAAGAGCTCCTTGCGGTACCGGGGAGGAAGAGACATGACCTGAACTTCTCAGTGAGATGGATACACCAGGTGGCACAGAAGAGAAGAGGGCTTGCACTCTTAAATGGCTGTTAAGGTTCTCTTCCTACCCAGAGCAGCTTGACTCATAGTGATGAAGAAATTGGTGGGGAGAGCATATTTGCATCATGAGCCGAAGGAGCAACACAGGATTCCTTTGTGCCAGGCCTGGCAGAAGGAAAGCTGGAAGCTGTGTGCTGTAGGGAGCTGGCAGTGGAAACTTTGAGACTGTAGTGGTCAGAACAGCCAGGGTTTAGGTAGTGGGACTGCTGGCTGGCCAAGAACTGCCCTCTGTCCTAGCAGCTGTATCCATACAGCTCAGAAATGAGTGAAAACAGCTCTTCACACAAGATTACAGCCATTCATAGTGTGTGTATGTGGCACCACTGCTGAAACCTATTTAAGAAAGAGTGGCAGCCACAAAGGGCAGGAGAAAATGGAGGAAATGAATTGGAGGAGACACACAGAAGATTTCAGGAACAAAGCTGGAGATGCGCACTTGGGAGGAGGTACTTGATGCTGGAGGAAGGATGCCTGTGAGGGGACTGCAGCCTGTGGGCAACTGAGGCCAAATGAGGGACACTGCTGAGGAGCCATGGGTGGACCACGCTAGGCCAGGGGCACATCTGTAGGTATTATTGGCTTTGAGCATACAAGCTTTACAGGCTAAATTTTTTTACAGACTTTTAGTCCATAAATCCTGCAGCAACAATGTTCTCGTGTTTTGTGTAGCCTATTTGCTGATTAATCATGAAAAGTTATTGATTGACTAGTGGGAAACACTGAGGCAAAACTGCTCTAACTCATCATAGCCTAGCTGACTGGCTCTGCTGTCTGAATTGGCTTGACGAAAACCCTTAAGACTGCACTCAGCTTGTTTAAGAGATGAAATGGTTCCAGCACAAACCTGGATGTACCAGTTGTTAATTCCCCCAGGGATCCTCAGGTATCCTCACAATTACTACAGGGTTTTTTTTTGCACCAGTGGAGAGAAGATTCATTGTAGCTAATATGGCAACATTTCCCTTTAGTGTATTTAGCTTGTATACAGAGAAAATCTCTTTGTGTCAGTAAGTCTGGTTTTTCATTCCTTTTTCCTCACAGTGTGTTATTGAACATCTTGCATCTCTTACATTCCCACATAACCCTGTTTTTTTATGTTAACCAGAGCACCAGTACAGATAGTTTTGTCATAATATGATTACCATACAAATCATAGAATCATAGAATGGCTTGGGTTGAAAAAGACCTCAAAGATCATCGAGTTTCAATCCCCCTGCTGAGTGCAGGGTTGCCAACCACTAGACCAGGCTGCCCAGAGCCACGTCCAGCCTGGCCTTGAATGCCTCCAGGGATGGGGCATCCACAACTTCCCTGGGGAACCTGTTCCAGTGCGTCACCACCCTCGCAGTGAAAAAGTTCTTCCTAATATCTAACCTAAATCTTCCCTGTCTTATTTTAAAACCATTCTCCCTTGTCCTATCACTGTCCACTCTCGTAAACAATCATTCCCCCTCCTGTTTATACAATCCCTTCAAGTACAAGGCCACAATGAGGTCTCCCCGGAGCCTTCCGTTCTCCAGGCTAGACAAGCCCAGTTCCCTCAACCTTTCCTCATAGGAGAGGTGCTCCAGCCCTCTGATCATCTTGGTGGCCTCCTCTGAACTCGTTCCAACAGCTCCATCTCTTTCTTGTGCTGGGGGCCCCAGGCCTGGATGCAGTACTCCAGATGGGGACTCACAAGAGCCGAGTAGAGGGGGACAGTCACCTCTCTCTCCCTGCTGGCTGCTCCTCTTTTAATGCAGCCCAGAACATAATTGGCCTTTGGGGCTGCCAGCGCACACTGCTGCCTCATGTCCAGCTTCTCGTCCACCAGGACCCCCAAGTCCTTGTCTGCAGGGCTGCTCCCAAGGAGTCCTTCCCCCAGTCTGTATAAATACCTGGGATTGCCCTGGCCCAAGTGCAGCACCTTGCATTTGGCCTTGTTGAACCTCATTAGGTTCACATGGGCCCACTTCTCCAGCACGTCCAGGTCCTTCTGGATGGATTCCCTTCCCTCCCATGTATTGCCTGCACCGCTCAGCTTGGTGTCATCTGCAAACTTTCTGAGGGTGCACTCAATTCCATCATCTATGTCATTGATGAAGATGTTGAAGAGCATCAGTCCCAAGACTGAGCGTTGGGGGACATCACTCGTGACCGGCCTCCATCCTGACATAGAACCATTGATCACAACCCTTCGGCTGTGGCCAGCCAACCAGTTCTTAATCCACCGAACAGTCCATCCTTCAAATCCATACCTCTCCAATTTAGAGAGAAGGATGTGGTGAGGGACCATGTCAAAGGCTTTGGAGAAGTCCAGGTAGATGAAATCTGTCGCCCTTCTCCCATCCACTTATGCCATCACTCCATCATAGAAAGCCACCAGATTGGTCAGGCTAGATCTGCCCTTGGTGAAGCCATGCTGGCTGTCTCGGATCACCTCTTTGTCTCGTATGTGCCTTGACATGACCTCTAGGAGGATCTGCTCCGTGATCTTCTCAGGCACAGAGGTGAGGCTCACCAGCCTGTAGTTCCCTGGGTCATCCTTTCTCCCTTTCTTAAAAATGGGAGTAATGTTTCCCTTTCTCCAGTCACTGGGGACTTCACTGGACAGCCATGATTTTTCAAATGTGATGGAGAGCAGCTCGGCAACCACATCAGCCATCTCTCTCAGAACCCTAGGATGGATGTCATCTGGCCCCATGGACTTATATACATTCAGTTTCATGAGGAGGTCTCGAACTTGTTCCACTGTTACAGCGGGATGGAATCCGCTCCTCTCACCCACACCTCGAGGTTCAGGTCCTGGCAGACATGAGGAGCCTGGCCACCAGTGAAGACCAAGGCAAAATACTTGTTGAGCACCTCAGCTTTTTCCATGTCTGAGGAAGCCACTTCTCCATCTTCATTTATCAGAAGGGGAACACTCTCCTTGACCTGTCTCCTCCTGCCTATGTACCTCTAGAATCCCTTCTTGTTATTTTTCATATCCCTAGCCATGTTCAGCTCTATCTAAGTGCCTTAGCTTTCCTGATCTTTACACATGCAGACAACAGCCCTGTATTCCTCCCAGGCTACACAACCCTGTTTCCACTTCACGTACGTTTCTCTCTTTTTGCTCAGTTTAAGCTGTAGGTCCTTGCTTAGCCATGCTGGTCACCCACCTCCTCAGCTTGATTTCTTTTGCTGGTGGATGGAGAGCTCTTGCGCTCTCAGGAGGGCGTCCTTAAACAGCAGCCAGCTCTGTTCCGTTTCTTTGCCTTGAAGGACAATTTCCCAGGGGATCCCACCCAGCAGTTCACTCTCCTGAAGTTCAGGGTCCTGACTCTGTTCTTTGCCAGGCATGCATTCGTCCAGATCGCAAACTCCAGCAGGGCATGATCACTACAGCCCAGGCTGCCTCCAGTCTTAACCCCTCTAATGCTCTCCTCTGCATTGGTGAGCACCAGGTCCAGTAGGGCTTCACCTTGGGTCAGTCCGTCTAATACCTGGACCAGGAAATTATCCTCAATAGACTCCAGGAACTTCCTGGATTGTCTGCCACCCACTGTGCCACTATCCCAGCAGATATCCGGGTGGTGGAAATCCCCCATCAGGACAAGAGCCCGTGAACACGACAATTCCTGCAGCTGGAGCAAGAAGGCCTCATCAATGGGCTCCCCCTGATCAGGTGGCCTGTAACAGACCCCAGCCACTAGATCTCCTTTACTGGACTGATCCCTGATTTTAACCCACAAGCTCTCAACCTGGTCATGGCTGTTACTCAGGCACAGCTCTTCACAATCTACCCACTTCCTAACAAAGAGGGCAACTCCCCCTCCCTTCCTGCCCTGTCTATCCCTTCTGAAGAGCCTGTAGCCCTCAAATCAGAGTGTTCCAATCGTGGGATTCGTCCCACCATGTTTCCGTGGTAGCAACCAGATCATAATTTTCCAAGCACATCACGGTTTCCAATTCCTCCTGCTTATTTCCCATGCTGCGTGCATTAGTGTAAAGACACTTCAGCTAGGCTTTCTGGCACACTACCTTTCTAGAGGGGCCCTCCCTCAAACTTCCAGAAGAAATCTGAAATTTTCCCCCACTGCTTCCTAGAGGGACATGAGAAGTTTTTGGACGGGTGGTCAGCAACATTACCTCCTCCAAGGAGTTCCCAGCAGATCCTACAGGACGGGTCGGAGGTTTTTCCCTGCAATCTCCTACAACAACAACATCCCCAAGCCCTTCTCTGTCCCACTGACCTCCACCCTCTTCACCCATCAAATCTAGTTGAAATTTCTGAACTACTCGCTCCACCATAGCGAGCGTCATTTTATCCCTATCCCCCTTCATACCTAGTTTAAAGCTCTATCAATGAGCCCTACCAGCTCCTGGGCTAGGATCCGCTTTCCCCTTGGAGACAGGTGAGGCCCATCCGCAGCCATCAGGCCAGGCACCAAGTAAACCACCCCATGATCAAAGAACCCAAAGTTACTGTGGTGGCACCAGCCTCTGAGCCACTTATTCAAGGCTTGCGTTTTCCTAGATTGCTCCGTATCCTTCACTGCCCCAGAAGGGAGAGAGGAAGATACCACTTGTGCTCCCACTCCCTCAACCATTCGCCTTAAACCCCTGAAATCTCTTTTGATAGCTCACAGGCTTCTCCAAGCAATTTCATCACTGCCTGCCTGAACTATCACTAACCGGTAGTAATCAGAGGAGTGAACCAGACCCAGGAGGTTTTGGTGATGCTCCTGATGCAGGCCCAGGGAGGCAGCACACCTTCCTACGGGTCGGGTCAGGTCTGCATATGGGGCCCTCCGTTCCCCTGAGAAGGGAATCACCCACCAGAATGACTGTTCTGTCTTTCTTGGCAGAGGCAGTCTCAAGGCATGGGGACGACCGCCTCACCCTAGGCTCCTTCCTCAGCAGGTCCTCTCTTGCCTCCCCACTCACCTCCCCTTCAATTTCCAGTGCCCCAAACCTATTGCTTAGGGGGACCTGGGGGCGTGGGGGAGGCAAGCAGAAACAAATGTGCCAGCTCCACCCCTGCTTGCTCAGCAACCCGCCCACAAGCTGCTAGCCCCCCGGCACAAGCACAGCACTGATGTTGGCTTCAAAAAAGCCTTAAAAAGAGTTTTTTCATCAGCCTTTTTCACTCTACATCCCTTGCCCAGTGCAGTCTTACCTGCCCTGAAGCTGGTCTCCACAGCAATAAATAAATAAATTGCATGAACTGAGGACCCCGTTCTTCTTCAAAGACAACTATATTTTGCTGACTCTGGTTCTCTGGAGGCCTAAGTTCTGTCTGTCCGTTCCCTCCTGAAACACCATGTGAGATGATTAAACTTGTGTCTACATTAGCTAGCAGCTCTTTGCAGTAGGAATGGAAATGCTTGGTGATGTTTCAGAGTTTAGTTAGGCTAGTCGCACCTTAGTGGCATGGACAAAATGACCACCAGATGATGGGGTCTATTAGTGGCATCCCAAGAGCCAATCATCTCCTAGATCAATTCCTTTCAAAAAAAAACCAGTTAACAGACCCCCCAAGACTATCCTGGGGATTAACACATGGTAATGGAGACAGCTGGGAGGGTCTCTTCACAAGCACATTCCTCATAAAACATAAATGTAAATGTAGACACATTAAGTACAAACCTTTACAGACGTTTTAAAGTTAAAGCAATTTTTACTATAATTAAAATTCAGTGTTTCTTTAGTTCATTCCTCTCCACAGATCTGAAGCCATTCACAAGTTTATGTTTCATTGCATTTATTATCCCCCATCCACTTTACAGACATAGAAATGGAGACTGACAGATTAAATGACCTACTCAGGGCCACAGTACAGATCATAAGCAAAACAGAATATAAAAGTTTTCCCTCTTCCTCATTGTTTTTTGCCAAAAACTTGAACCACACCCTTTATTTTGAGATTCAGGGAAAAAATAAAAAAGAATTTAGGACTGTATCTGTGCATTAGGTTATTATTAGCAACACATCCCTATGAACAACTTATTCAGTAGGATGTTAATTTAGATATAATATGAAAATCTATGACAGCTGCTCTGAAAATAATGCCTCCTATTTTATTATGTTGGACCATGACGTCAGAGGCAGACATTGGTGGTATGGCAGTAGAGGCTGACCCCTCCCTCCAGTATTACATGTTATTGGCGTGTGACAGATGGCAGCAGAGGGGCAGCCTGGCAGAATGACATCTGATGTGCATGTGTGTGTGAAGAAAGGGTGTGTCAGCAAAGTCCTCCATGAGGAAAAAATTGTACCCACTGACATTCATCAATGCTGAATGCTTACGGAGACCAAACAGTGAATGTCAGCACAGTGAGGTGCTGAGTGGCACATTTCAGCAGTGGTGACAGGGATGTGAAAGACAAGCCATGTGCCACATGGGCATGCACAACTGTCACACCACAAAATGAAGAGTGTCTCAATCAGCTCATCCATGCAAGTGAGCAGATTATGACCAGGGAATTGTGAACAAGGCTGAACATTGGCTTCGATGCTTTGGAAGTCATGGTGGCCATGTTGGAATACCACAAACCAAGTGGGTCCCACAAATGCACACACAGGAAAAGAAAAAACACTATATACAAGTTTTTCAGGATCTATGGAAACAAAACACGGCTGAAGCTGACAGTTTTCTGAATCGCATCATTACCAGTGACAAGATGTAGTGTGACTGCTACAACCTGGAGTCTAAACAGCAGTCCATGGAGTGGTGACATGTGAATTTGCCATCTAAGAGAAAGTTCAGGGTGCAGGCCTCAGTAGGTAAAGTGATGTGCGCTGTCCTTTGTGATAGGAAAGGAGTGATCCTTCTGGATTTCCTGGAACCCACACAAACCATCAACTCTGACCTCTACATCGCAATGCCAACTAAGCTGAAGGCTCAACTTACAGAGTCAGGCCAAGGAAGAAGACAACCTTTCTCTTCCAATACAGTAATGCCAGGCCACATACCAGTTTAAGGATCATGGAACACATTGCCAATCTTGCCTGGACTGTCCTACTGCACCCACTTTATAGTCCGGATTTGGTTCCGACTGACGTACATCCGTTTGGGCTGATGAACGACAGACTGCATGGGCAACATTTTCCTAGCAATGATGCCATCGTAGCAGC
The DNA here is from genome assembly GCF_002078875.1 of Numida meleagris. Taxonomy (NCBI): domain Eukaryota; kingdom Metazoa; phylum Chordata; class Aves; order Galliformes; family Numididae; genus Numida; species Numida meleagris. The sequence continues at coordinate 71,822,852 of NC_034438.1, forward strand.
TGTGAAACAGTTGGTCTCCTCTGCCGGTGCAGGTTTTTATGAATACAGCATGCTGGCTTTTATTCATCACTGGTGACAGTGCACAGCTAATGTGGTGACTAGGTTGAAAGATAACGTTTTATAGCTGAGAGTTTGCTCTATCAAATGGTGTTAACGTGCTCTTTTGTATCTGCTGTAGTTTCCATGGTACTAAATATGAGGTATTACTTTCGGAGCAACCTACGTATATCTTATTTCTGATCTGAAATCAGAATCTTTCTATTCTTTGTGAATTGGTTTAGACTGAATTTCCACTTGGGAAGATATTCTCAGGCATCATAAAAATTTGGTCTATCTTTAAATACATCTTAAAATGAGTATCAAAATGCTACTGAATCACACTCTAAATCATACTGAAAATTATTTTCCCAAATCAGTCATGTATATTTTTATCTAGCCAATCAGCAATTCTAGTTAGTAGTTCTTTCCTTTCCACATTTTCAGTTTTTGAAATCTCCAGTAGTAGAGTAGCAACTTCTCTCTCATCCTCTTCTAGTGTATTATTATAGAAAACCTGCAGCTGAATAAACAAATGCGTGAGGTTAGTTGATGTTATTTCACTTTGAGGAGACAGCTGTATATCTGACAGATGTTTTACACAGAAGAACATAAAAAGAGTGGATGGGAGCAAGCATACTGATTTATACTGGATGGGAAAGCTCCTTACACTCCAGGAATGTGCCCTTTCGCCATCATCTCTGTAAAAATCCTTCAAATTGCAGCCAGCTTCATTAGTACTAGTGGTACCACACAGTGTCTATGACTAGTTGGGTAGCAGAATCCTCTTGAGCTGCCTCTTCTACAGTTACAGAGCAAGAAGTTTCTCCCATCAATCTGAAGAGCAGAAGACAAGAGAGGACGGAAGAACAGCAAAGAAACATACACAGATGGTGTGGAGGAATGTACAATGAGAGGAACGAGACAGACGTCCAGCAACCTTTAATTAACTTTTCTGTGGACATAATGGGGAAGGTTACCTCTAGAGATAGACTTTAAAGAGGAAAATGAAGCAGCAATGATAATATTGGGATTCTGTTACAATGAAAGCTAACTGAAAGGCTGACACTGGACTACAGCTTTGGCCATCACAGGATAGCAAAATTTTTTCCTGAAGAATAAAAGATGAAAAGCTTCTAGTTTATGCATGTTCAGTAGAGATTTATTTTATTTTAGGAGCTAGATCTCTGAATTGTTTTCTTAATTAACCATCCATTCTCTGTTGTTTGCTGATGCATTCATCAATGGCTGAAAAAGGGAAACATTTTTTTTCTTACAGTGACAGATACTACTTAGAGATCTATGCAATTCAGAGAGTACAAAAGCTGAGTGACAGCTCAGAGAGAAGATAAAGAATATTCTGGGAAATAATCTAGGGAGACTTGAACTGGAAGGAACAAGAAAAGAGAGTGGAGCAAGCAGTGACAGTAATGCATTTGTCACAGGTACTAACATTTGGAAGTCTTACTGTGATGAATAAACTAAAGAGAGGTTATAGCCACCTGCCACAGACTTCCATCCTTCATCAGGAATCCCCAAACCCATCCATTCTGTTTTTCCAGATGAGCAGGAGCCCTCTTAGAATCTATTGTCCATGGACTTATCTGGGCTGCCATGAAGCCAAAGAGAAAGAACTGCACCCCACATGTGCAGGCCTTCTGTTCAGCATGTAGGCAGGCAACCTCCTGTGCTGCAACCACACAGAGCAGGACAATGTCCATCCCTGCACAAAGGCTCATTTTAATGTCATGCTTAATAACCGTCTGCACACACAGACTGCAGAGCTGCAGGTGCCCATTTGTACACTTATTTCTCAGATGAGGAGGTATTTTTTTTTTAAGAGTTTAAGCTTAACATCCCTGTGCAATACATTCCCTGAATTTCTTTAAGAAAGATCTTAAAAGCAGTATTTACAAACTGGCAGAAAAATTGCAACTAATCTCTTTTCTCATTTACCTCTTGGATCTGTACATCTGTATTGACAAATCTTCCCATGATTTTTAGTACGGTATGTAATAATTGCTTCCCATACCTGTAAAATTGAGATAAAGGTCCTTCCATCAGCATGTTAGAAAAATACTAGACTTCATCTCATTTAATAATACTCCAACTACTTATTAATCATTTATCACACTGGAAATACCAATTAAGTGGAAGTTTTCCATCATATACTCCCTGCCCCTTAAAAAGGAGAGTATTGTTAAAGTTCAGTTTAGACATTTGAGCAGAATTAAACAGACCAATTGCCCCTCAGTTTCATTCCTGATGTTCTACTATTTCTTCTCAGCTATAATGAATTCTTGACTGAAAAAGATAACATTTATGAGCCCATAAAGCCACACCCATATAGAAATGATAAGCAGTAATAATTCTAAAATCTTGGCGTTTCTGTTAGTGTCCTGAGGACAGTGTATAAAGCTAACATCCAAACTGTTCTTTCAGTCTGAAAATGTTGTGTCAGTTCCTCAGCATATTTCTCAACAGTATGGAACACTTAAAAGCTCTGTAAAGGAACAAGCTGGTTTGACATTAACCTGCTACAACTTGCCTTTACTAGAGCTTGGAATAGAGCTAAACATTTCAGTGCTCCCAAGTCTTGGTTTTGGTGTCACCAATAGTTCCTGAGGCATTCCTCCATCATCAGGGACAGCAGGAATGCATGGATATCACAGCCATGCTTGTTTTCATCTCTGCCAAGGACAGAAGGAGTCTTTGAACAGACATTAAAGACACTTACAGATAGCCCAAGCTCACATACAATTCACCTCCATCAAGGCAGATGGGCTAGAGATGGATTAGGACTTAAAAGAGGGATTAATAGTATTAGCAGTCCTCACATCTCTTGAAAATCTGTATGCTTCAACCAACCATCTCTACAAAGAGAGTATGAGCTGCCTTTGGAAAAGAGGTTAGGACCTTACTTTTGCATTTTTCACCCATGCTTATGAAACACTAGTGGATGAACCCATTTCTAGAGCATATGGGTTTTCCATTTTCAGGGGGTTTCCAAGCAATGTGTTTTTCTCTTGCTTGTGGAACTGTTTGGCTGAATGTCTTCCAAGAACTAGAAAGATTCACCAGTTGCCTACAGGAATGCTATACTGCCTCACACTATATTACAGGCAACCAGGATAAAAAACATGGACAAAACTCAAGTCAATGATGGTTTTATCTGTGAAGTCCAATGATATGTTTGCAGCGTGGATGTAATTGTTCCTATTCCAGCACTTTACTTCAAGTCTGTTCAGTTTTAAAATTCCAACTCATTCTCCTGGCTTCCAGTTTCCATCATCACTTTCTCCTTTTACTGTTCCTGAAGCCATTTGTCTACAGGGCCAGTGCATACGCAGGATGCTCCTGACCACAGGGAAACCATGGGTCAATGAGAACACTTGCATAATGTGTCCCCATGACCAGCTTATACAAAGGAACATGAGAATGAAAATATGATAGTCTAAACAATGTTCTCCTCAGAGACATTGAAAGGCTGTAATATTTACCAATCATCAGTTACCCAAACTACCCTAACTTCTTTCTTAGGCTCCCATGTTAAAGACATATCTTCCATCATTCTTTTAATCACACAATTGGCATGGAGTCTCAATCCCATAAACAGAATGCCCTGACATCAACTAGGGGGAGTTGTCACTTACTCTTCCAGACACTCAATGTTGAGATGGAGAAAAAGAGATTTTGACGTCTTTCCTAATTGTTGCTTATGTGCAGGTAAGAGTAATTGCTAACGGTATTGTGCCATGCCTACATGGCAAGCGGCTTTTCCCTTTTCCTTTTGCTTGTGCTTAGATTGCTCATGTTCTGCTCAAGCTTAATTATATTGATAGCAAGTGTATATAATTACACTAAAACCCATTAAATGCAGCTGCACTGGTCTGCTGCCATTCTATCATTCAATATCAAATGAACACTTGTGCTGTGAGAGCCAGCCATCACACCCATGCACTCTTCTCCTTTTCCAAATGAGTAAAAGGACAAGTTTATTTCTGTCCTGAAAGTTCGTTCTGTTTGATGTGAAAAGCTGCCTGGACAGCAAAAAGCGGGAAACTATATTTTGCATGGCAGCTGTCATACAAATACATAAGAAATACCTTCTCTTACATCATGATTACTAATTCCCCACACCACTTGTCACAAAGGACACCTTATGCATACTCTGAGAGCCAGATTTTTATCTTTCATTATCTCATAACCGGGATTTTTGGGAAAGCTCCCCACTTAAGTATGTAAGTAAGCATTAGACTTTCCAGAAAGTTTAACACTGAGCAGTCACAAGCAGACTAATTTCAAAGAATTCTGTAACTGACATGAACTCTTCTCTGACATTAAGCTCTAATGATAACCATGGTCTGTGTACTTAGGGAACTGCATCAATCATTACAAACTACGTTGTCTCTGGAATGAAAATTTGCACCTGGAGCAAAAGAAACACAGAAATAAAAAGAAATCGTAACAGGTGGGTTACCATACCTTTCACTTAAAAGTGACCAATTTTCTGTAACAAATTCCCACGCTATGCGGTGCCCAATGTCCTTAGACGCTACATATTCAACGATGGCTGAAGTACAATTGGAAGAAAATTGTGTATCACTGAGTCCACAGCGCAAGGATCTGTTAAAAAAAAAAAAAGTTAATATTACTTGCTGTTTAACAGACGTAATCTGGAACTATATATCAGTTCAGGAAAATCTCTGTCTCCCCAAATACAGGAATGTTGATAGCTATACCAAAGTTGGAGTCGTTCAGAGCTGTGTACTCAGCTTGTATTTTGTTCTTATGTTGGTGAAATTCCCTGTTCTTGTGCACTGGCTCGCCACTTCTCAGTAAAATGAGTGTGCAGCACAACAAATGGAGATATTTGCCTTTTTTGTATATCTTACAGAAAGACTCAGGACAACCCCTCTGATCAGACAACCACATGGAAAGGGAAACTGCTCCCAAGATTCTGGAGAAAAATTCCAAACAGACAGAGCCTGGACAGTGAGCTAGAAGTGAGATACGCTGCTGTGTAGAGAGGTTCCATTTCAATAATAAGGCATCTAAGGTGCTCTCAAGTAGGCTAAGTCATGATTTTATAAACATTTAACTACCTGACACTGTCATCAATGAGAGTTGATGTCTGACTATCTTGAAAAAGTAAATAAATAACACTCCTGTTGTTGTATAACTTTACAGTCTCTTTGTTGGTAGAGCAGATGAGCTGGGTTTCTGCCATTTGCATGCCATCAGCATACTTAACCAAATGGATGAACTATACTGAGGACAACACAGCTTAGCATTTCTCAGCCTAAAAGACTTTCAGGTTGAAGTTTAGAAAAAGAGATTATCTTGTCTACAACTACAGCATGCGGAGGAAGGAGGTCATCACAACTTCCTGAACTCCTGTCTTCTTTTGGTATAACTTACAGCTTCACAGGGACCAGTGCTAGCCTGTGTCAATGACAAAGTCACCAAAGGACCACAGGTTAGGTGGAAAATCAGCATAGTTCTATTCAGACATCCCTGCTCAGTCCAACTGACTGTGTTCTCAGCCTTATCTGTTCTGCCTACTCAACCATCACAGGAGAAACAACTCTACTACTTTCAGAGCATTAGACCCACTGTGTTTATACCAACGGCTGGATCATCATTCTTTAGACTATCACTGGCAAACTTCTGTCCTCAGAGATATTCTTCAGGTAACGCGGAGATGATAAAATAGAGAACTAATCTTCAGTATCTTTTTTGCTGATAAAGTGAAAAGATCTTGTGTGGATGTCCATGAAAGATAATAAATATGATATTCCAAACTGGAAATTTAAATATGATTTCTCCTTGTCAGTCTGTACTTCAAAGAATGAACAGCTTACTAATAAGTCTATTTACATTTTTGTCCTTCACCTACGAATGGGTGATCTGACTTGTGCACAGAGGGTATATAGGCTACGAGATTTTTGCTTGGGAAGACAATATAAAATCGTAAGTAGTGGGGAAAAATATCAAGGAGAATTACGATAACTACTGTTTCTTACAATGCAGAGACTAAGGGCAGCCAGTGGATTTAAAGTTGAAGAAAATGACAGGAAACAAACCTAAAGGAAACGTATTTTCATACAACATGCAATTAGAAGTTCTGTTGCCAGTTTGCTATAACAGTTGAAGGTATACTTTCAGTTCAAAAAGGGAATTATATTGACAGGTCCACTGGCAGTGGTAGATGTGACACGCTAGTTACCAGGTCAGGAAGTCCTTTTCTCAGTCATTAACGACATCTGAGATGTTATACCAGCAAAAGGATAATGCATGTTTGCACTGTTTATCATATTTTCTTCATAAGATTCTACCACTGGTATATCAGATGTGTGGTTCTGTGGCAGGCAAACCTCTGACATGTTTGTATGGTGCAGTACCCCCAGAGACATGCTTCAATCAAGGGCACCTGTGAAGTAACCATGATTCTTTGGCACAGCTCATGGCAGAGAGGAGGATGTCTTTATCTTCCTTTGTGGAGTCGTTACGTTTATACATTTCCCATGCAAAATTCCACTCTTTATCACTTCCCACTGCAACACCATAGCAACAGGCCGTCCTTCTAATTAAAGATGGAATTCTGTGAAGCAAAATATAGTTAGAAGGTACTGCATTGTTATAAATTCATAACAAACTATTAATGCATAACTGGAAAAAAAATGTTTCAGTTGAAGAATCCACAATAGCACAAAATAGCTTTCCACAAAGAATACAAAATAGCAATCTAAATAAAACTGCCAATTTTGATTACGATTTAAACATGATCAAAACATGCAGTTTTAAGGCAAAAAAAAAAATTCTTTAAAAACAGTTGGGTCAAGCCAGTTTGTGTACAGGCAATCAATGCCACTCTTGCACATCACAGCCCAGTATAGCGATCACACCATTAAGGAGGTTGCGGCTGCATATAAGCATCAGCCCAGACAAGAATTTCTTCAGTGAATACATCCAGTAAGAAAGACAAAGGCAACACAAACAAAAGGTAAAGTGACATTTCTCCATGCAACAAGCACCCTTCTATTACTTACTCTCCCCAACATGGCAGTGCATTTCATAACACAAAATCAGTGCAAGCACTGTCAATGTAATATACACCACTTCATGTGCAAAGGCTGAACAGAAAGTTTCTCCTGCAGCAATGACACGCCACTAACATTAAAACAGATCAACAATTTCTAGTATTAGCAGTTTATCTACTATCTGAAAATAGTTCAAATTAATGGTATGTTGGATAAATTCCCTGTAGCAGTATAATGGACCTCAATGCTACAAAACAAATATTTAGCTTCTCCATAGCATACTGTTAATCTGCATAGCAAAAAGTAAGGGTGTAAAAGCTATCTTACATCAGAAGATATGACAGCAGTCAAGCCTCTGATCACAGAAGCCTTTCTTCAAATTTAAATATAATTTGAGAAAAATTCCTGGTTTCACTAGACCATTCTGGAGAGAATGGGGTCAATACCAGAGAAAATACTAGTCAGATGGAAGACTAAAGGACAGAAATATACAAAGGAAAATGGAGAAAAAAGTAATTTATAAACCTTAGAAACTATAATAGTCCAGTAGGAGTTTTGGATGACAGATTGTAACGGAACTGTTATGTCACACCTTGAACTGGTGAATTTTTTCCTATATATGATTACTGGCATTCCCAAATTATGCTTCGTCTGGTTTTGCAAAGACTTTATCAGAAGCAATTTCTCTGCTTCCAAGGACCAAAAGAGACATCACTTGTTAAGAAGTGGAAAAAGTAAGCAGCAGAGACTTTAACTGTCCTGTTGGATGTTGGAGATTTCATGGACTCACAGAATGGCTTGGGTTGGAAGGGACCTCAGAGATCATCTAGCTCCAACCCCCCTGCCATGGGCAGGATTGCCACCCCATAGATCAGGCTGCCCAGAGCCCCATCCAATCTGGCCTTGAACTCCTCCAGGGACAGTGTACCCACAACTTCTCTGGGCAGCCTATTCCAGGGCCTCAACACCCTCTCAGTGAAGAATTTCCCCCTGACATTTAATCTAGAACTCACTTCTTCTTGGTCAAAACCACTCCCCCTTATACTATTAATATCTACCCATGTAAAAAGTGGGTTACCACCCTGATTTCACTGCCATAATAATAGAAAGTGTTGGAATGTTTTATATAGATGTAAAATTTACAAATATAAAATTACAAAGAAATAATTTGGATTTATTTATTTGGGTATGTGCTGGAGCATAGGGAATTTCCCACCAACAACAATGCTGGCGGAACCTGAGTGGTAATGTCAAGGTAAGAGATATTTCTGCAAGGAAATCTTCTAGGACAAATCTTATTTGAGTTACAAAGTCAAGCGATTTTGTTAAAAAACATTTCATAATCTTGAAGAAAGAAGCAACCGTAGACAGATATGCGCTGTGTAGGGTATGCAGTTAGTATAACTAATCCTTTCAAGATGCCTTATGAAAAGCTGTCATGCCTAAAATATGGCTATTTTTTATAGTTCTAATAGCTTCAAGAAGACACTGGTTACTGAGTATAGAAGTCTACGTATCTTTTGGCTGCAGCTTTGATGTTGAGCAATGAAGGCAGGCTGTACAGGCAGCACACTATGGGATACTGGTCTAATGGCTGGTGACAGTTATGGTAGCCCTGACGTGGTCTATGTTGTACTGTTCGCAGAGCAAGTCCATTGTGGCCCAGAGGAAATACAGAGCTTGGGGTTATGTTAACTGAGGTGTTGAGCTTATTAATTTCATGTTTTGGGGTTTTGTTTTTTTTTTTTTTTGTCTTGGGAGTACTCATGTGGTTTGAGAACCAGGATTCTCTCATTTGTGAACCTTTGGGAAGATGCAAAAAAAACTCCTGAAAAGAATGGTGCATTAGCCTATACCATTTTCCCAGAGTCAATGCAGAGGTGATGTGATGACTTCGTAACCTTTGAGGGCAAAGACAGTTCACAGTTACCTTTAGGAAGTAACTGAAATGTACAGCACCACTATCCCTCCCTCTAGACTCATTTCTTTTTTTCAAAAGAGAAAGATGAGCTAGTAAACCCACTGAGAATACACTCATTTAGACAGCTCCATTTCACTCCTATAAGCAAAAAAAAAAAAAAAGAGCTAAACTGAGAAACTGGATGGGAATCATGGCTCTTGAGCCATTATTTTCACAAAAGTGAAAATAATACACCATACCAAATCCAGTGATGTTCTGGGAAGTCAAACTGGTTGGAAATGTTCAGCTGAAAGATGATCACCCTATCTGAAAGGAAGAAGCACCACTGCCTTCCATATATTTGAGAATCCCACTAGGTATGGTAACGCAGCTGGTGCTCACCTGGGATGAAGCAGTTGTCATATGCTATTAGGAGTTCTGCTCTCAAAATGGAGAACATAAGACTATCTAAAGGGATCTTTATGTGAAGTTTGCTGTGTCCTTTTCCTCTTCTACCCAGTGTATGCAAAACCTCCTCTTTAACTGAAAAGGAACTGTGATTTTTGATTTGAAACTTAAGAAAATGTTTATCTTGTATGTGGTATTTTTTCATTACAATGTGATTCATTTCTTTCACTTAATAAAAATACTGTGTTTTTTTTCCTCTATACTTACAGACACTTGAAATTCGATACTGTAAAGCATCTTCAAACTTTTCTCAGTGTCAGGAAGGACAGCAAAATTTATCTTCATTTAATTCAAAAGGAGATCAGCTAATATTTCAGACTTCTCAGCTCATGAACTCAGGTAAGGTGCATAGAATCCCACCAGGAATAAATAATTTTGAATACTCTTAATGAAGGAAATATTTTTTGCAATAGTCTTAGAATTCTACATAGCATTGCTACCTTTGAGTGCAGCATGAGTGGGATAGTAAGAAAATCCTCTCTGAAACATACCAGTCTGTGTTCAGCCTACTTAAATTTTTTGCTTTATCTCCAAAGTACAGTATTTTAAATTTTCTTTATTACTAAATCACTACTACCAAAATATAAACACAAGTTCTGTTCACTTAGCCAGTCACATATCAGAGGTAGGAGTAACAGCCACAACATTAACCTTTTTGCAACTGTAACAAACAAAAATAATAACTTTAAATATTCACTCACCAGTGCCAATACTATATGACTATTGCATAGGAAAAAAAAAAAAAACAACAGGGAGGAAAAGAATGAGAATTTCAATACATTGTAAGATTCCTTTAACAATGCAATACTCTAACATAGAAAATCTGATGCTGGTAAGGCACAGATTTCATTCTCACAGACCAGAAACCTAGCCACTAGGTTCCAGGATCAGCATGAGAACTGACAGCCCTTCCCAGCCCCTGTTCATACGAACACAGAACATGAAGAATGATGTGAGGAGTTCACCATGGGCAGATGATGATATCATGCCAACATTGCTTCAGTCTGTACTACTTAGAGAAGCCCAGAATTTGAATCAATACATGTGATGCACCCAAGGCAGAACTGTGGCAAAGGGATTGGACAATTAGTCTTAATCTGAGTTTCATCTGCTATGTGGTTAAGCAGATATTGGTCTTCATGGAAAAAATCTGCATCCTTCAGCCTGCAAAGTCTATGCAAAAGGCAGTAATTATGAAATCAACACAAAGCTGAGATTTGTGCAAGACACAGAACTTTGCATTCACTTTTCTTATTTTGTCATTTGGTTGTTGCTTTGCTTAAATACTGTAGGTCTGGGGAGAATGAGCAGTGTATAGAGCCCTTATTCTGCCTCCCCCTTGTATAAGCCCATCAACCTCCCACATCCCTTGCACATGCACACCTCTCAGAGCGCATTCTAGTTCTTACTTGTACTCAGGGTTGTCCATCCACTTAGCATACAGTTCAGATGACAGATCCAAGCAGTCTTGGAGACCCAGCCAGCATGCTGTTGCAAAAAGTTTTCCCAAATACGTTCTTGAAGGAAAGCCAAAATAGCAAGAATAAAGGATGTGTATTCCACATTTGGAGTACTCAAACTGTGCTTGATCACAGTTTCTGCATATAATGCTGTTTACTCAGGAGAATCTCTACCAGAAGCACTTGAGTTTTAAAGAAGTAAAAAAATTAAGTCACCAAAAACGGGCTCCTGACATCAACATTCACGGATATCAGTGAGGCTACTGACATACTGTAATTCTTACTAGGTTTCTTCACATTTTATAGTGCTGTTGCTCTGGCCACACATAGTCTCAGTCATTCTGACTGTGGCTTTACAAAATGAATTATTTTAAAGATCTAGTGATTGATGCATAAAGCACATCTAAAGCTCATTGCTATGGGATTTTCCCCAAGGAGCAGCATCTTGTTGCACCTGTTCTCCAATAAACAAGAGCTACCACTCAGATTATTAAAGGATCATCTCTTACGCTCACTAAGTACACTGACAGAATCCCAAACAATCCTCACAAACTGCATTTTCATTGTAAGTATCATCATAAGTAACACACATTTGTAAATCAGTAAGAACAACAGTTACACTCAAATTAAGTAGACCATTTTCATATATCTTGCATTTAAATTTGCAAAGGCAAACTACATCGTATCAATTATGCCAGACCAAACTTTTGAGAAAAGCAGAATACTTACTGAGCAAAATAGTCATCTTCCAAAGCATCAACATTTTGATGAATAAAACCTGCATAATAATGGTATATTGGCAACATTCTCTTTAAAAGGTATTTCTTTTAAAAAAGGGAAAGAAAAATTATTTTCATTTAAATGCAAGTGTTTATTATACTGTGTTTTTCTTTACTTAGATTTATCCTAAAAATTCACCTCTACTAATTTCTTTACAGTAAAGAACATTAAAATGAAGCATATAAAATAACATAAAATTCAATGCACTTGTGCTGTTCAAATGGAGAAATTACTTATTTCACATTGTTAACACCTCTGAGCTCATTACGAAAGAACACAGATGCTCCTTCTCAGAGAACAAGACAGAAAAAAACAAGTTCTCAATAGAAAAAAAATTCTTTTCATGCATTTCGAACATACCTATACGAAGAACTTAAGAGAATTACTGCTTTGTGATTGCACTATAAACAAAAGTGTGAAATAGAAGTAAAAAAAAAAAGAAAAAAAAGAAAATATAATCTCAGGTATCTTGAATATGGGATACAAGAATCTCATGTAGTATCACAAGACAGCTCCTACTTTCTCTCCATATAGCTTTTCCTGAACTTGTTTTGCAAAAAGAACTAAAATCAAGGTTAATAGTGATAACGCAAATAAAGTTCTGCTTTACAGTAAGAACTGTTCACAATGTGATGATATTTATCATTGACTAGTTTGTGTAAACCTCCTATCGAAAAAAGAAGTTGGCAAAATCATGCAAATGCATTTACATGAACTATTACCCACCATATTCATTCTTTCATGAGAATTTAGAAAGCACTCATTTTAGTCATTTTTATTAAAATGGACTAGTATCTTTGCTGGCTAACAAAAGAAGATGATACCTTCAAAAGTGGATATATTTCATAGTTTTTCAGAGTACTTTCCCAATTGTCAGGCACTAGGTATACCAATACCATATTCCATATGAAGAGTTCATCTTCTTTAGCAAGGTACTTTGTCAGTTCAAGTGCAGCTTCAATCTCAGTATATCGAGACCTATTTGAAGACAAAAACCACTCATATTTGAGCACAGTTATTCACATTAACTACCTACCATGAATATCCATTTATTTATGAAATGGATGATAAAACATACGGATACAGGGTGGGAAGTCAACCAGAAAAACAATGTAATATTAAAATAAATGTCAAACTATGGTGTGTCATTTAAAAGCTGAACTCTCCACACCTTAAAGAGCGTAGTGTCAAGTAATGGGTAATCATGGGAGTACGCATTCTGGCAGCACCTGCAGGATTAGGACTAGCAAATTTACAGCATGCATCAGCCTCGCTTAAACGAACAGTGTTTTCAGTTATAATACATTTGTCTTTTTATTGCTAAAGAAGAGATTTTTAATACGTATTCTTTTATGGAATAAACATTATTATAAAAATGAAAGAATTTAAACCACATGCACGCTACCCTAGGGATTAGCAATTTCAGCGTGGCATTTCCATGCCTCATCATGGAGCCAGCATGGAATGCATTCTTTCCCCAAAAAAGCCAATTCAAGCCTCACTCCTCTAGAACAGAAACACTTCTAGCATGTCTACACAACAGCTCAGTTCCATTCTTCAGTTACTTTCCTTATTACATGTCAGGTTTAAGATCTGTTGTGAGAAGACATTCGTACAAGAGAAGGAAAGGGACTCTCCAGAATAAATTAAGGAAAATTCATTATCTTCATTTAGAATTTACTTTCCCTTACAACAAATTTAGGTTAGTCCTTACAGCATTCATAACAGTTCCACTGTTTAAAGTATTTGCTAAGAGATGGAATAGACTCTAAAAGAAATTTTGAAAGAAATTACCCAACACTGGTATTCCTCCATCTTTTTGTTGAACATCTGTTGTTCTTAGGAGGTGCACAGGGTTAGGAATGAATGAAGCAGAAGTACGAATGTTGAATTCAATCATGTAGTCTAATCATTTTCTATGACATATGCAAAACATACTTACTGTGCCAATGCAAAAGTGTCATCTAGCAGCTGGAACCTGCTGACAGCAGGAATAGCCTGCAGAAAGCATCAATGTGCTGTTAACAGATCTAGACACATCATTAAGAGTAGTAAAAAGGCATGTGATAAAGTAATAAAAAGCATAAGGCAAAGTCCCTAACATCTTTTGTGAGCCAAAATTTTCTACAAAACATGCTAAAATTGATCCTGTAATTTATGCTGAGATTGCTTTTAGAAGCACTTACATATAAAAAATATATAAATATACAACTGTAGAACACTGTGTGGAACTTCAGGATCTCTCTTATTACAGACTAGAATTAAAAATAAATTCTGGAAATTGTACATTTCCTAATATTCACTTTGTTATATCATTCTGGTATGTTTTTTCCTTTCGAAGTTTCAGGTTAGTCCACAGCAGAGCATGTGAATCACAAATTACACGACCAAGAAAGGACTGGGGGTGAGTCCCTGCCTACAGCTCATGCTGGTCATTTCTCCCCTCCTCCCTGTTTCCATGCTGGTTTGGCTCAGCTACTGCTCTAGCCCCCCTTCCCACCAACCAGTAAGCGTGGCCCCAAGCTGGCACACCGCAAGTCTGTGCTGATTTAGATTTGCTGTGAAGAAAAACTCAGAAGACACGAAGCTGATATGCCTTAGAGACATTTTGTCACCCCTGTGTGCTCTCATCAGCCTTGTGTTCTGACCTTCCTGAGAAGTCATCTGACCGCACACATTTGGGTGGTCAGACTGGGCAGACTGTGCTTAAACTTGCACAGCTTTGTTGCCAAATCCAATGAATCAACGCAATTACCAGAGCCATCTCTCAGGCTTGGGCTAGGAAGCATTAAATACTATGCAACACCATACAAGGCCATCTGGATAGGCCGCTCCATGTGTCCTTTGCCTCCAGCCCACACTGTGACATGAAATCTTCCCTGTGTTATATAACTGACTGGAACTTCAGAAGAATCACAAAACACACAGAAACCTCAAATCAGATGCTTTTGTTAACATTCCATTAACAGAAATATTGTGCTTTGAGGAAAGATGGAAATAAAAACTTCCTCCCATTCCTCCTCTCCATGGTTACCTAATAGCAGATAAAGCTTGGTTGCTCACCCATACTGACAATTCTACAAGTGAAATTTAAGAGACTAGAACCACAACTTATTAAGATAACTTTGAAGACAGAATGCCATCTCTTGTATGTTATTTTTCAACTCATGCCTGTGTGAAACTATTTGGGCCTGTTCCTATTCCTCTATGGAAGACTGCCATTGACTTTAGTTGTGCAATAGTGGATCATTTATTCTTACATGACAAACACGAGTTCTTGTTGTTCCAGGTTTTCATCAGAGTGATTACTGGTAAGAAATGCAAGAAGAAATACATGGAAAGAAGTCTGTTTATAAGCTTGAAAAAAAATATATACATGATCTTACCTTTGGATCATTTTCAAGCAAGTGTACTAATCTTTTCAAGTTTAACTGATCGTAGTTCACTCTGTAGTATCCACTTAAATTTACATTTAGCAAAATCCAGTCATATTCTGATTCTGACAGTTGCATTTCAGGAAACACTTCTGTAAAGTGACATGAAAAAGTATTTCATTTTCTGCACGCTGCTAAATTCTCCTGCATTTATGCTCCCCTGAGATGCAAGTTTGAGGTTGTACCCAGAAGGTGCTCCGTGTAGCAGAAGGACTTCAACGAGCACCTGACCTCTGAGGAACTGAGCACCCTGAAGATAGCAAAGGGGTGGCTGAAGACACATGCAGCTCCAACCTTTTGGCTAGCAGGCAGCAGGGAGAGCTAGAAAGGCTATATCAAAACCAACAGTCTGGGTGAGAAACAACACCCCCACATGCCTAGGCATCCAACCTCAGCATGCTTGCTACTTCCAGTGTTGCTACAAAACACAACAATCAGCAGCCAGCAGAACTGACTGTCTACCAGCATTAGTATAGTGAACGCAAAACAGCTAAGTTCATGTAACAGGCAAACAATTGAAAAAAAACATACTGTAAATAAAAGTCCTATAGTCCTGTTGAGTCACATTACTTACTAAAGGCTGCTTTTCACACTCCCATTTCATCTCACTACTGCCTACATTAGGTGGTTGTTTGATTACTTGCTCCTGAAAGACCACAAGGCATTGCAAGGGGCCAGAGGCTCTAAGCTCTTATAAGGGCCTCCTGAAAGCTCTAAGCTGCCTATTCAGAGGCAGACCCTTATGCTGCTTTAACTGGGCATGATCAGCCTGGTTTAAGAAGACAGCAAACCCTCTTAAGACAGTGAATCAATATTGGTGAGTAGTCCAGACTGTTCTCTGAACACGAGGTTCAAGCTTCAATATGTTTTGACAGAGCTGGAGTCATCCTTTGTCATTTTCACAAACCAAATGAGGAAAACATGGCAAATGACAGAAACTAGCTTACACATTTAAAAAGACTGGGTGGCTAGGATATGGCTCTAGTAGTATTTTCCATATACTTGTTCAGTGTGCTGCTAATCATCAGTATCACTTTCAGATGCATCTAAAATAGCAAAACTATGCTCTGAGAGATGCAGCTCATTCCCAGTCTCCACCACCAGGCCAAGCAAAAACATGTTCTACCACCGTAGCACGGTTTTGCCAGCATTTTGTATCTTTTCTACATAGACATGCATCACCTAGGGATCATGTCTTTTCCTGCCAGTGACCAGCACACTTACAAGAGCAGAAGGGAAGCATTTCAAGATTGCCAGAGATTATTTAGTCTTCCTAAAACAATAGGACAGGCTTTTAGCACTGCACAGCAGCGACATGCAAAAACTTGCTTGGCTACCATTAGCAGCCCAGCTTGGGGCTTGCAGCCTAATTTCAGTTGCTCAGAAGTAACACATATTAGCCCCCATGGAGCTCTTTTCAGCAAAAGTACACATACACAACAGCACTTTAGAGGTGTTTCCTTTTGATGTATTGCTATGCCACTGCAGGAACTATTCCAAAATTTGAGGCAAAAGGGTAAGTGAAGTGAAAAATACCCTCAACACTTGTACCCATGTAAGAAACCATTTGGTTTATCTTTACATCAGAAAGTCAAAAATGAAATCAGAATTGCTATTATTTTTTAATCTTTGCTTGAAAGCAAGTTACTACTCTAGTGTCTGGGAAGTTTCATGCATGGCTCTCAAATACAAGTGGAATGTGTTCTAATGGCTGAATTTCCACTTTTTTTTAGTTCTTTCATGCAGATGCAACATGATGTTCATTTAAGTAATTTACATGATGGGTGAGGAAATGGAATTGCCATTATTTCAACAATAGAAGCCTACCATGTAACACTAGTCCTTCCAAGCAATCACTGCTTAATACTTCTTTCCTGCAAATTTTCTGATTTTTCACCTCACTGGAACATCCACTGATTGCTTTTTAATTTGTCCACATACTGTGAAATAGTCATTAAGTTATCTTTTGCCTAGAAGATAAGGCAAGTAGCTCTTGACAGTTGCAAACAAAGGGCAGAGAGATTAAAAAATGCACACAATGTGTTGTAGTTTTTTAAGCATCCAACAGACACATCATTCTATTCATCTACTTTTAATTGATTCAAGGTCTGATGGAGTTCAGGGCTGACTTACCAAAGAAAAATAATTAACTCATTCTAATGATTGCCTCTTTTTTTCCTCAGAAAACACATCTGTTTATTGGAAAGCAATATGAGAAAGTATTATGAGAAAGAACTGAATTTTTTATTTGATTGGAAGACGCCTATAAACTCACTTCTTTATTATAAGCCTTTAAAACCTTTAAGAATGACTCTGTTATTAAGACTATTTTTGCCTTTAATTTGTATAAACAAGTTAAATTACAGTGTTGAAAACACTCTTTTCTGTTCTTACAGATTTCCGTGTTTAACAAAGTTGGGTCACTTCACATAACTAGTTCTAATCTTTTTCAGTCCTCACATCTGCTAGTTGAGCTTGATCATTTTCTGAAGTACCACAGCCAAACTCTGAGATCCTAACTGTACTCACAAACTCTTGCTAACGTCAGTGGGATCTCCTGAAGCAAAAGTAATAGAGAAGCATGAGCAGCTTGCAGTTTGGATTTGTGTACAAAAGGAAATCTATTCGTAACAGGCATTCGTACATAGAGAAAAATAATTGTTAATCTGCCTATTTTAACATAAAAGTAACACAATGTTTAGTTCATAGATGCATTAGGTGGCTTTTTATCATCTTGGTTTTAGCATGTATGAAAAAACACATTACTTACTGCTGCTGTTATCAAGCCACATTAAGGGCTGTGATGATCCATTTCTCATCCAAGAAATAGGAACAATCCAAGTATTGCTTAAGGAAAAAAAAAAGGCAATATCCTTAATTCTTATGCTTAAAGAAACCCAGTCTGGTGATGCTAATCAGTTTCTTACAAGAATTTCCATCTTCTCTCTCTTCTTTCTGAGTCACAAAATGTCATCAGGTGGTTGTACTTACGCTGGATCAGCCCATAGGTTCACTGATGGGAAGGGATTTTTAGCCAGGATTTAAACAAGCACTCAGACTGTTCTGTTCTAGATTTTATTAGATGTGCTGAAGTACCACTGTAGCTCTGTGCTCTGGCTTTACTTCTCCAGGAGATAATTTAATTTTCCTCACTTATTTTTTAATTTCCTCACTTTATCTTATTTCTGGAAACCACAAAGCTCCTTTTTAGAAGTGTGTGTGGTAAAAATGGCTCCAGGCAAGCAAAACCACTGTAATTCTAACAGCTTTTATTTCTTTTCTCAGGGAATCTAAATCTCCCAGAGAAAACAGATGAGAGTTTTGACAGCCTAAAGTTGTTCGTGAAAATGAAAAATTCTGCAATGTTTGTCCTGGATTTGCTTAAATTCACATGGCATTAAGTCTTGCTGTAACTAGAGTAATGGAAGCAACATTTGTAACTTGGAACTCCTTATCTGAACTATCTAGCTTTATCTAGCATTTAATTTCATCTACAGTTTTCTACCTTTCCTGGTGCTTGGAAGCAAAGGAAACTCTATCAAAATCCTCATCAGAATATCTCTGTTCGTTGTCTGCATGAACAGAACCACAGTCAGGAAAAATTGCTTTCAGTTACCTTTCTCTTCTACCTCCCTGGGTAAGAACTCATCCTGCAGGCTTTGTCCAGATATCCCAGTGCTCATGACTAGAGCTGAATTTTACAGAAGTTCAGACTCTGGCCATGAAGTTCCCAAGCAGGTGACCAGAGACAGCTCCTTCCACCACTGTTTTTAGGCATCTAAATATGCAGCATGCCTTTAGAAAGGACCAGGCACTCCACAATTCTCACTGACGGTCAGTTTCAGGTCAGCTACTCAATGCTTTCTGAGAAAGGAGCAATCTAGATAAGGGTTTAACGCAACCCCATTGTCTTTGCCAAGACAACAAGACTGAAAATGTTGACTGGAAAGAAGCTGCTGCATGTTTCAGCCAGGTCCTCAATCTGAACAACTGAAAGATGAAGAATGAAGAAATGCCAGGCAAAACTCCTGCCTTGCAATCCATTCATAGCCTATGCTTGTCCTTACAAAGCCATCGCGTGGCTGGAAATGACATTACTGCAAAGGAAAGCAGCCCTCAGAGAAACAAGCAGCTGGCAAAACTACAGCAAACTCCAGTCTTAAACAGAATTTACTTCATGCCACAAAGCAAAAAATTAAGAAATCAGGCGGTCAAAACATTGTGAAGAGTTTCCTGCAAAACAGAACAAAACAAAGCAAAAACAACACGGGGGTATAAAGTTATGATAAGGGCATAAGTGAAACATACTTGTAAAAATCCGTACTGTTTTCATACTTTTTATTAAGAAATTTTTCCTGACTGATTGTGCCGGTGGTTGTATTTAATGTTAAAATGGGAAATCCACTTTGGCATGTCCAGGAATCCATTATTGTTTTTACAGATGCTGGCAACTGAACTTCATCTTGTGCATCTACCACCTTCGAGAAAAACAGGAATTAGAAAGATTCACAACAAGCAGTTACTTAATGATTCTGCTTCAGCAACGCTCTAGGAATTAATCTAGCATATCAGAGAAAACAATTGCTTGATACTTTTTTATGTTTGAATCATGCACAAAATCAATGTAAAAAAGTGTAGAGAACATTACTGACATTATTATCATGACAGCAAACAGGAGATAGGACGTAAGGACAGGACATTCCTCATTCTTATAACCTGACTGCCAACATTTCTCTTTTTAGCATTAATATACTTACAAGCCTATATGGCTATGACAGACTTAATTTGTTTGTTTTACTCATATGAACATGCCAGCACACAACACATTTTTAAGTGATAGTGTGATGAGTAAATTGAACAGCAAAGACTCACTGAAAAAGATACCGAGCTAGAGTCCCAGCTAGCGTGAATTAGTGGTCTGTGTTGGCTTAGAAGATGAGACAGTCTTCCATACCTAAAGTTGTGAAACTCTTCTTCCTAACCTAAGACTTTTTTTCTGTGATATGGTGGAAGACTTCCTTAGATGGGTAGGGAAATGAGATTTTTTTAATTAGCATCTGTTTTCTTATTCAGATTTCTGCCAAAACCAGCAAAGGGTCAGAAATGCTGAGCTGCCGCCCTGGGTATAGATCATGCAGGATCTGTGATGCATCAACATTGCTGACCACCAAATCCAGAGCATCACACACTTTGATCTGGCAAAACTTAAGCTCCAGAAAAACACAGGCTATGCAACCTCATGTAAGCTAAGGCAATCCACAGAACCCAAAAATCCACTGTACCCTGATTTTCCATTTCATTTCTCTGTTCTTTGTACTTGGCTGCACTGACCTAAGTAGCCAAATAAACACCTGTGAAGATATGAGACAAGAGAGCTGGCAAAGCAAATTTCATGTGAAGGAAAGGCTGCAAAATGGATAGCCAAGTTCCACTGCAGCCTTCTACGAATACTTTGTGACCTAGATTTGACCTATGCCAAACACCAGTACAAAATACTAGAAATAAAATGAGTACCGACTGTATGTGGATCCACAGATCATCTTGTTTAGCGTTTGAAAAGGCAAATTCTTTCAGATACAACTGCAGGGAAACAAACAGACGCATCAGAATTCACAAAGGTTCAACGAAAAAACATCAGCGAGGCAGACAGTAATTCGTACACTCGTTATTTTCAAGCTTATAAATCAAGATGAAGATGTCCTTTTTCCAAACTTACATTAACAGCTCTGGTAAACAGCTTCTCAGTCAGGAAACCAGAAAGCATCCACGTAATAGAAGCCCCCTGAAGTACAAAAAAAGGATATTCTGTTTGTCTCAAATCTAGTATGTATCACATTAGTTCAGCATATAGACGAAACAGGAATAATTCCGTATGTTTTCACCTTGTTGTATGTGATGTTGTCAAACAGAGACATTAATGAAAATGATCCGTTGACCTTGTCTTCACTTTCTGACACTGATCGAAAATCGACGTCACTCTCTTGCTTTAAGACAGGCTGCACAGTGCGATCATAAAAGAATTTATGCTGCAAGAGGAAAAAATCCAAGTGAACTGAACAGAAAATCCTCAGGTAGAGGACAAGTATTACGTAGTTAGCACTAATAGAAATAAACAAGGAATGATCCTTTTCCCCCCCACCCTAGCACCCCCTTGAGGTAAAAGGGACCTTCCAACAAATCCTAACATTTTCCACATGTAACACTACCTACTTTGGGCAGTGAAAATTGTGAATCTGAGCTGACAGTGGGCTTGGGCCTGACAAAGGCAATGACACTGTAACCCTCAGGGAAAAAGCCAATTGCGTTGAACACCAAATGAACAAACACTGAAAACAGAAAACATCTATGTCATCTATGTTGCTATGTCATTAGCATGCCACGTTTTTCTCCTAAATTCTGTATTTCTCCTGCTGCACCCCAAACAATAATCTAAAAACTAAAGGAGTATAGCAATACTTAACTATGCAGCATTTTGTCTCTCACCCAGTAAGAAATACGGGTTAGAAAACCACTCCTCGTGCATAAGGCAGTGAAGCTCTCCTTTTGTCAAATGCTGATTTAATGTCCCCCAGCTGTCCCATGACTGGATGTAATTTGACATACTGGGTAGGTGAAGAAAACCAATACATTTTTAAGACATTGCAGGCCACTTTTGGCACTTCCACTTATCAAAGAGAAGGACAAAAGGCCTTTAATTAATGGGATCAAATTTATTGACAAATTTTTCTTTTTTTTTTTAATAGCTAGTACATTTAATTTTCCAGATTCACTTTGAAACTGGGTGATCAGCAGCCCAAGGTCTAGCGGAAAGCCAGCATGCAGTGGTGTGCCTCAGGGGTTCAGTCCTGCTTAACATCTTCATTAATGGTTGGCATGATGGAGCAGAGTGCACCTACAGCACTAGCAAATGCCGGGGGCCAAGCATCTGAAAAGCATTTTTGCAGAAAAGGATCCTGGGGTCTTCATGGATATCAACTTGAAGATGAGCCAGCAACGTGTCCTTGTTAAAAAGAAGGCCAGAGGTGTCCTGGGCTGTACTGGGCAAAGCATTGCCAGCAGGTAGAGGGAGATAATCCTTCCCCTCTGCTCAGAACTATTGAGGCCACATGGGGAGCATGGGGCCCAAATCCAGGTTACCCAGTACCAGAGAGACATGGAGCTGCTGGAGAAAGTCCAACAAAGGGCCACGGAGATGACAAAGGGCCTGGAGAACCTTTCCTATGTGGAGAGGCTGAGAGAGCCTCTTCAGCCTGGAGAAGAACAGGCTCAAGGCAATCATAGAATGTATTTACCTGAAGGGAGGATGCAAAGAGGACAGAGCCAGGCTTTGTCTGCTTAGTGCCAGGACAAGAGGAAACGGGCACAAACTGGAGCACAGGAAGCTCTATCTGAACACCAGGCAGTACTTCTTTAGTTTGAGGGTGATCGAGAGCTGACACAGGTCACTCAGATAGTCTCAGGGGAGTTTCCTTCTTGGAGAACTTCAAAAGCTGCCTGGACATATTCCTAGGCACCCTGCTCTACGTTCCTGTTTGAGCAGGGCTTAGCCCAGTGGGATCCAAGGGTCCCTTCTACCCTCAGCCATTCTGTGATGCTGCAACTGTATGTGGTTCATAACACTGCATGAAAAGCTGTACTTTTGCATCTGTGTAATTTACTTTGGATTTCCATGCCCAGTCTTTTAACTGTGACTTATCAAATGGAACTGGTATCTCATATTCAAATTTACTTTACGGGCATAAATAAAATGGCACCTTCTGACTTTTAGATTGGCAAGCTTCTAAATAAGTAAATTAAAATGTAAAAAGAGACAATTACTTATTTCCAAATGAAAATTCAGTGGCCTCTGTAATTTTCAGTGATGCTAAAATACTGCAATACAGAGAACAAAGTGAGTTGCTGAAGTTCAAATGAGGAGGCTAGCATATCCCATCACCTAAAAATCCTTCTGACAGAATTTGTTTGATATGCTTGTAATGGTTTACAACTGAGCATGCAGTGAAGTATTTTGGTGAATTAGACAAGAGACAAATGCTAGCTATTCCATCTGAGCCCAATGAAGAGCTCGCTGGGTTAAGTGCAGTCTCAGACCTTCCCAGCCAAAGGACTTCTCCCTCCTTCAGAATCTGAGGACCCTGTGCAGACATATCTCTCATTGTGCCTACAAGTGCACCTCAACTGATGGGTATTGTCAGCAGCATTTATCCTCCTGCTGCACAGATTAACAACAGACAGTTTTGCAATACAGCATGGGATTTATGCTTATTTCCATTTGGTCAGAATAAGAAGGAGGTTTCACCCTACTGTCAAATCAGCTGGCATTACATGCACTACATTTGCCTTATCCACAAGGAAACATCCATGGACCCAGTGGAATAAAATGTCCTAACTTAGCCACTGCCCAGTAAAAGTGTCCAGCTTTCTAACAAAGAGCCTGGAAAGACAGGAAGGGAAACCATCAGCTACAGAATCCAGGAAGCGACAGATGGATTTATTAAATGAAAGACCTGGGGCAAAACATCAGTCCAGTTCTTCAGCTCCTTCTCAATGCAGAATCGCAGCTGCCCAGCTGTAAGAGTGGCATGACCACAGCCCCCAGCAGATGAGAACCCTCAAGGGAAGAGCTGAGACGTGACAGTCATTTCCAGGGGAATAAGCTGCTAACACCACGATTTAATTAAGCCAAGTCTCCTGCATCTTCCTTTCCTTCCTCCAATACTGGAACTTCGGTGCCGTACCTTACTGAGTCCCGTAAATGCTGCTACTTACCAGTGAAAGCTTGGGTTCAACAAAGGTCACTCCCAGGTTCTCAAAGTAAGATGCCAGGCCCTCCTTAAGCCACAGATCATTCCACCAGGTCATTGTAACCAGATTTCCAAACCACTTAAATAGAAAGAAAAAAAATGTCTCAACATCTCTTTTGATTGCTGTTTTCATTCTTGTAGGTTAAACACGCACATCCCCACTGAAGGAATTTTATTTGATGTGTACTTGTCAGCTGAATAAAATGATGGATATTCCTGCAAGTGGTGAGAATTCAGTGGAAAAAAAGGTGCATCTTGGTGAAAGTCAAAAGTCAGTTATTTTTTAATAACTATTTTTTAGTAACCTACAGTTTCATACCGTGTGCACATCAGTGCATCGTGCCAGTCTCTTATTCTATTTAAACACTTCCCAATAAAAAGTGAAGATCGTATCAGGCTACAAGTAAAAATGGGGCATTTATTAAAAAAAAAAACAAACACAAAAACATTTTCCCAAGGAGTCACTGATAAATAAAACAATAAATTTTGGGTTTCTATGTTCTTAGCAAAAGGAAATTGTCAAGGGGATGATAAACAGAACTGGGGAGATAATCTTTTCCAAAATCAGCAAATCCCTATCCTCGTGAGCAATAAAACTTGCACAAAAGATACGTACTCAGCTCCAATTTAACAAAAAAAAAAAAAAAAAAACCCTGATCGTTTGAAGATCTGTACTTTGTCCGGTACATCTTAAAAATTTGGACTACACCTTCTTTAAAAATAAAGTTTCATTAGCTGCTGATATTTACGTAGGTCACTGAAAGTCATGCCCACCACTGATGTGCATGGAAACAACAGCAGACACAGAGAGCACAATAACACAATTTGACAGTGCACATTGCCAGCTACAAAACACTAACTTTCAACACCAATAGCCATGCATTTTCACCAGCAACAAACAAGAGTCTGCGTGCTGCACTCATAAAATTCTGTACCATCAGAGCAGACCCACTGTTGTTGTCACCACTGCTGCAGCACTCCACCCACTGCCTCACTGTGCTCACATGCACTGTTTGGCCTCCGTAAACACTCAGCAAGCATCGATGAATGTCAGTGGGTGCAATCTTTACTGCTTGGAGGAGTTCCATGGCACACAGTTGCTCCATAGGCACTCGCACGTCAATGCCATTCTGTCAGACTGCCCCTCTGCTGCCATCTGTCACACAGCAACAAATACTGATGGCGAGGTTCAACCTCTACTGCCGCTCCACCAACATGTGCCTCTGATGCCAAGGGCCAACATAGTAAAACAGGAGGCATTACTTTCAAGCAGCCCTCATAATTTACTGGCCTGCAATAAAGACAGTATGCTCATCTGAAGGTCTGAGAAGTTATAGACCTTGTCAGAATGGCATCCAAGTGCATGAATAAAGTTAAGCTCCTCTGCTAACTTTGTTGACTAGATGTTTTCTTCTTTGCAAGCAACAGTAAATTAAATGTAGTCACAGAAAAAAAAGTGAAGTTGCTTTATAATTCCAAGCCAAACAACCAAAACTCTGAAGATCTGTATGAAAGTGTAAAATGTGTTAACGCTGTATTTGTTCCAGGATAACGTAAGCTTTCTTAGAGAAAAACATTCCTTTTGCACGTGTACTCCCACTATGAATTAACACAGCGTCCAATAATTCTCCCACTGCAGTACTAAGTACACAGCATACAGACAGCACTGCCATCCCCATGCCCCTACAGTATTTTCTAGTGTAGCATTCAGCTACTGCATAAAAAAAAAAAAAAAAAAACATAAGTAGTCCATTAGAAGTTTTGTATCAGTGAGTCCTATGCAGTTGGTATGCAGTCTGTCATATGACAGAACAAGACAAAATCTGCTCTTAATGTTGATTTATCAATTGCACCTATGATCATATGAACAGTCTTCCAGTTCTCTAGTGCTCACACCCCATACAGTTATTCACTATTTTTCTTCAATAATCATTCACTGCAGCATCACCAGCTGGAAGGAAATAACATTACAGACAAATAGAAGTACAGAATTTTTTACCACGTGCCTGGTGTGCTAGCTCATGTGACACAATTATGGCAATCATTGTCTTTCTGCCCGTGAATTTGTCGCTTGGGAGATACAGCAATGCTGATTCTTCAAAAGTCATCAGTCCCCAGTGTTCCATAGCACCTCCTCCAATGTCAGGCAGTGCAACCAGATCTAGATTGATTCAAACAGGAAAAAAATGTATTTAAAAAATTTTGGAGGTAAAATGCTTCCATGATTTTATGCTGGATAAGTATTCAGTGCGCAATTAAAAGGCATTATACTTGTACCCCCCTCCTTTTTTTCTTTTTTGTCTAGATTATGGCAACACCCTTGAAAATGCTTAGTGAAATCTCTTCTTGTCTTAACTTTCATCTACGATTGCCACTATGTCAGGAGGCCGTACAACTAATTCCCAAAGAGCCCAAATCTGTACTGTGTCTTGTGCACATCAATGCCCGGAACAAAAATGAGGGCCGTGTTCTACCCATGCGAGGAGAGAACTCAATTATGGCCCTCAGAAATCTTCCTCTGTATGATCTTCTCTTGCATTTTGTGAAAGACAAGACTCACCTTTGCCTTCAGCCAAAGAATTAGTGTGAGGAGAAAAAAAAAAAAAAAGCTTTCCTTCAGCTCTGTTACCTCCATACTCTCCTGCGTTACGCACAGTGAGCAGCTTTCCGTTTCAAATGGGGGAGCTGGAGGAAATGGACAGTGTCCTGGATGGGCATCAAGGATCTCAGAGGGAGATATACTGCTTAAACTCAGTAGCAGAGAACAAAGTCTGCAAAAGGTGCGGGAGCATTTTGGAAGCAGGAGCAGGCTTCTACTGCTCAGTGGACACCAGGCCAGTCCCAATCCAAAAACTATGCAGATAACATACACATGGTGAACCCAAGCAGAGTAGGATGCATCTTAGCCAGGCTTATCACTGCAGACTTACAGCAAAGCCAATCTGGGGTGAGGGAGGTCTCTTAGAACTGTATTAAAAGCAGCCCTAAGCAAATCCATGAACACCTATAAACTTGAATGTGTTTATTTTTAATTTTGCACTTTTTGTTCACAGCAGAAATCTCTAGCACTTACAAGAAACTATTCTTGGTTGATATAATCCTACTGATTTTTAAGGAAGACTTCAAAGAAAGTTAGTGGGAAATGCAGCTGGCATTGCACTGCATTGTGTGGGGACTGTAACAGTATTACAGTATTCTGTGAAGCTGAAACTGCATCTGTCAGGAAGCCTATTTTTCTATGTCAGTAATATTTTTATAATAATTAATCAACTTATCAACAATGCTGCTAAACAGAATAATGCACCAAATAAAAAAATAAAAAAATAAAAATAAAAATAAATAAAAAATAAAAATAAATAAAAAATAAAAAAAGAAAATAAACTGCCTACGATCCTTGCTTACCTTGCATGATTACTAAGATAACAACATCTAAAAAGAGCACCAACTGCATATGATACATTTTCCATTAGAAGTACAAAGTGTAATTCTGAGTGTTATTCTAAGTTCACTGGGAGATAATACATTCAGACAGATGAAAATGTCTTCCTTTCAAATGCCAAAAATACAGAGTTACAAATCAAGAACATGTCTAAGTCAAGAAAGGAGGAAATCCTTCTCTTCAAGTTCTGCAGTCTGCCAAGACTATGAGCAGGTCCACTCATTTCAATACGCCCTAACTTCTGTGCTTTCAGTATCCAACCAATTTGTATAAGAGAGCAAGTTCCCCCATGGCATCAGTGCTGATGGTATCAAACCATATGGAGGGACCATGTGATGGCTCCCTGCTTTCTTGACTGAAGGTTGGCTTAACTAACTTAACCTGGCGTTGATTTTAGACAGAAATCACATTTCTCTTCAGGAATCTTTCTCCAGGGAGAAATATACATGAACACACAGCCAATTCGCCAATCAGATGAGGACATACTGAAGAAAGCAAGGAATGTTTTGGGGAAACGTGGGTTACAGTAAGCAAAGATTTGCAAGGCATGCTCAGGAACTTCAGCATCTGCGACTGATGCATCCCAGAAACAGCCACGTGTCTGAATAACTCCCTTCACTTTGTAGCCTTACCTGCCACTCTGTTAGGAAATACTACATTAGAAGACTGTCTTTGATACGAATGTAAGTGCGCTGAGATTTCAGTGAGTTCAAGTTTAGGGGTTTTATACCATAAATATAGTAAGTTATAAAAAGAGAATATTGCAAGAGAACCCATTGTTTCTGTAAATGTTACACCATCAGCAGCCACTTGTGGTCCATTTAGGAAAATAAATAATCTCACCTGTCTTTGGCAGAGGGTAGCTGACGTTGAGTAAGTCTTCCAGAAATGAAAATATTGGGCCTGTGATATTCAAAGCATAGTCAACATACCCGTTTTTCACTGCCTCTTTCCGAGCCCAGATACGTATCTGCAACAAAACAAGGAAGCATTATTTCAGACAAGCCTCGTCTTTTCTTTTTCCTTGCTTCTCATCTGTGAATCATTGTTGGAAAATGCTGCCTGTACACACTAAATCACGCGATGGGCTTTATATGAAAAAAAATCCCAGCCCACATTACTGGACCTAACAAAACATGGCCTAGAACCTAGAGCTCCAGCACATCAGAAGGGCCAAGACTTGAATCCAACTCGAGAAGTTGGATTATTCTTTTATTAAATATGAGATGCTGTAAAACTAGTCAGATCCACAGTTCTTAAGCCAATGTATCCCAGCCAGGGAACCTGAGTGGTGAAGTTTTCTTGAAGAGACCTTTTCCTATCTGAACATACAAAACATCTTCAGCTTTTTCACATCCTAAAACTGACAATTGGTCTCCCATTGCAGCTAGAGAGAGAGAAGCAGCTCTGAGCAGAAGACCCCTATGCCTCTAAGCAACAGCAGCATTCCCTCTCTGTGCTGTTTGCTTTGTCACAATACTGAAGAGGCAACTGCCTTTTTCCTCTGAAAAGCACTCATCTGAATGCTTAGTTGAGTCCTGTCAGCACCCCTCAGTCCAAAGGTACAAGCCAGAACCACAAGCAACCAAAGTGGAAATACCCAGTGGTGAAGAAGCTTCAGAGACAAAACTAACATTTTTGAAGGCTGAAAAATGTGCCCACTGTAGTAAAAACAAGTAGACAAAAGGCTTGGAGCACGCTTGCTCATCCTGAAGTCATGACAGAGATCCTCCAAGGGCCCTGAAGAACAAGACACAGCTTCACTGGTTTGTCACAGCAGTGGGAATGGATATTTTTTTCCAACTAAGAGAAATAAGATAATAAGATCCTGATTTTGAACAGCACCTTCTGAAGTTTCAGCAGACAAAACTCACACCTACTTGTGGAATTGTGTCCAAATACATCTATGTAATAACAGGTGTATTACCTACAGTTTATTATTAGGATAATAAACTAGTTGTTCAAAAGGAGAGCTTTCTGCAGAACTGTCTGAGGATAAATGCTGGTCGTTTTGCCACATAAGCAAACACTTCTGGAGTGGAAAGCACAGCGAATGCCTGTGATACCTTCTGCTGCACGTGATGCACTGCAGGGCCGACTCGTGCAGCGAACTGCTGTAGTGTGTTGTGTAGCCCCTGTATTTACCTCATTTCCTCGCTCCGTTCTGTTGACATAGTCAAAATCACAGATCACAAAAGCAGTTAAGTAAGTCGACATTTTCAGCGAGGTGTTAAAGGTGGTAACACTCCACAGGCTTCCATTTTCATCCTTCATTTCAGATACATCTAGAAAAAATATTAAAGAAACATTCAAGGCATTAACCTTCCATGACAAACCAGGAATTGATATTTCCTGCAGGCTGTTTTTGCTTGCTTGTTTTTACACCCCTCTTGACAGCCTTTACTTCTGCATTAACATCATATCCTTCTGGTAGAAGGCAAGCAGCCAAACTCCTTGCTGTCACCATGTATCAGCCATGACCCTTCATGCAAACATCCAAAAACCACTCTTGAGCTTCTTTATGGAAGTTCTGGAAGCACAAGATGCTGCATCAGTTTTAGAATGTGGACAAACTGTGGGACAGGAGGAGCACTTCCAGAGCCTTATAGTCCTGTTATCCTTATTTCGAACATACACAGAGGGCAATAATCTCTCTGCAAGGTAAAACATTTTTGCATATGATGTAAGTACATCTTAAAGGCTACTTAGAATGAAATGCAGTCCCTTAATGCCACATCTACTGGCTTTGCACAGTGGAGCTGCTGTTTTGGTTTAAGCAGATGTCATACAGAAAGACAGACATGCTGACACCGCAGTAAATGCCACGAATCAAACCCCCTGCAGCCTCCACCAACCAGAGTAAAATACATCACAGCTGGCAAGGATGGAGCCATTTCCATCAAAGACATCGATTATGAATAACTGTCTCTGAATATTTAAGTTAACAGGTACAGATTTCTTGCACATTTTCAAGGCATTATCTGATACAACATTCTGTTCCCTGCAAATGATAGAGTTACCATCTGCTCATATATATCACACCATTTTTAAGGTAAACTAAGGAGCAAACAAACAAACAAACAAACAAAGGACTATTTGCTGTTTACCTACCAATAGCAGGCATATTGGAAAGAGCCACATAGCTTGGGTCATGGACAATTCTGATATTAAATGTGGCCTTCATGTCAGGTTCATCAAAACATGGATAAACTGTCCTGGCATACGCTGGTTCCAGTTGGGATGCAACCAGCATACTATATGGAAAATACAGATAAGATTAATCCAGCATGCTACAGCTAATCAAAACCGAGACACTGCATATAAATATGCCAGAGCATAAAGCAAAAAGTTAACTATAGAGATGAAGCAGTTTGCAAAAGGTCTGGTTATCATTTCAAGTCCCAGTTAAACTCCCCACCCAGCAGAGAGCTCGCTTTGGAGAAAAACAATCTTTTTCAGTCAAGTCATGGTTGTTTATTTTTTCCTCTCTGAACATTTCCAGATATCATATTTTAAATATTTATAATATTTCTAAAGTATTTTCCTAGCTTGGTTATCCAGAGAGCATTGATTAAAGTTTTGCACACAGCAGGCCAGAGCTCAGAAGTGACACAGTGTGCAACTGCCGTAATTATAATCTCTCCATACACCTCCTCACCTCTTCAGTGCACGTTCTCCTATTTCAGTGGCACCGTTTAACTACAAACATTGTGCATATAAGGGCTGTTAGGTAACTGTGCTCACACGCACTTGCACGCTTCCACCACACCGCGTGGAGAAGAACCCCAGCGCAAGCAGGACCAGTGCTGTCCCAGTGCACTGGCAAACCCAGGTAAGCACACGAGGAGGTGATTTTCTACCTTGCACTGTGCAGTTTTGCCTCGTTTGGGGCAGATCTTTGTGACACAATGGCTGTAATCAAGATGTCCAGCAGCCATGATGATGAAATGAGCGTGCCCAGTGGTCCAGGTTTCAAAACAGGGCTATAGATCTGGACTGCTCATATCAAGGCATCTTCACCAAGCATTAGAAAAAAGTGACTGTAATGGTTCTCAGAGCTCCACACCTGCCAGCCCACGGGCATCAACAAGAAGTCCATGGGAAACATACCTCTACATCCATGAACAAAGCAAGCAGCAATGCACGTGCTAACCCTGGGAAGAACAGACAAGCAACCACAGTCTTCACACTACCAAGACTTCAAAGCCATGACAAGCAGTCCCAGCAGCTGGGCATGAAGGAATGGCACAGACTTAGTGCTCCAGCGTCCCCAGTGCTGTCACAGGGCTGGCATTCCTCACTTGCAGCGGTTCACTCACACGAGGTTCACAAAGGCTTACACTCAGCACAGAGTCATCCCAAACAAGTCAGAGGCCACCAGAACAGCATCCACGCAGCAAGGAGCAACGTACAACAAGTCAGATCTGCACTCTGTGAGACCACGTGTTTTGAAAGGTGTTTGGCTGCTGCCATCTGCGTAGCCATGCTGCCTAACCCTGCCCTAAGCAGGCCTCATCAACCCAGTGCTGAGAGCGTCAGCAGCACATCTGCACTTGTGCCTCCCTCACGGCTGATGCAGAGGGACTGAACAGGTATCGACAGGATGACTGTGCAAAAGCGTTTCACTCTTAAAATACGGCATGCTTTGCATTCAATGGATATAACGTAGCACTCTGCTTTCTCGGAGAAATGATATTAGTTGTAAAATGGATCGTATATTTTTGTGTGTTGACGTATTCTATATCCCATTTCTTCCGCTTTTAAAAACATGAAGGAACTAAACCATTTAGAAAAACCTTGAGAGGCTCAAAGTACATGAGTTCTACAGTGAGCAGCATCCTGTTCTGTGCACTGGCCATCCCCAGTAGTCCTCTTCGTAGGGAAATGGTGCTCAGCACTAACACAGAAGCCAAGAAAAGACCAAACCTGATATTTTCTCTGATTTCTGTCACATCGCTTTGACAGTCTTACTCGCTGATTTGTAAGAAAGAGAAGTAAGAAGTTGAGGTGCCCTGAGGTGAGGCACAATTAACTGTGCCAACGCTGTTCCAGTTCCCCTTTCCATCACTCTGATACTTGGTGTATAAGCAAGTGGTAAAAATCAGCACAACATGAGCCATATGGAATCAAGTACTTGTATAGAAGTTGCATGGGACTTCCTTTGCAGAGATGGCCTCAGCTGGCTGCTGGGCACCCACCCTGCCCATGGAGACCTGCTCTGTGTGGTGCCCGTGTGCTGCAGTGCACAGCCTGCTGCAGCGTGGGCCTGTCCTGGGCCGCAGGGAACTTCTGCTCCGTGCCCGGAGCACCTCCCGCCCTCCCCTTGGTGCCTGCGGGGCTGCTTCTCTCACCTGCCTCACTGCGCTCTCCCAGCCGCTGTTGTGTGTGGGTTTTCCCTTTCCTCGGTCACACCCGGCATCCCTCACAGCTCAGCTCTGGAGCTGCTGGACCTGGCTGTGTCCTGACATGGGGCAGCGCTGGGCTCTGCTCGCAGAGTCCCCTGCTACCCTCCGCACACAGCCTGCACTGCACAGCATGCTCTGCAGTGATCTCACTAAGCCTGGCGCAGTCTACATGAGCTTGTTCACAGCGGTGCAAGGTCTGCATGCAGGATGATGCTCACACAAACGTCCTGCACTGCTTCTGTCTGAGCCAGTGCTGCTCAAGAAGGGCACAGATGGTTTCCATAGCCTTCTGCCTGCGCTCATCATGGCATGGGCTCTCCCAGCTATATGCAGAATAAAATGCCTGCTTCAGAAGGAAAGCCTTCCAGATACTTAGTGCTAGCGACATCGTCGTCCTTCTTTTTCACTTCCTTTGCTGCTGCAGTCTCTATGGACAGTGTGGTACGCATGGAGAGTGCTTCCATCTTTCAGAGCGCTCTTCTGCGTGTCAGATGCGATCGGGTGGGTAACAGTAAAAACACACGCAGTCTCCAGCAATCACTCTGATCGTGAGCAGTTTCTAAGCTGGAAGGTCGGTCAAGTTTGAGTTTGGTTTATTCTGTCCTCCTCAGAGGTGAGGTTTGCACTTCTGGACACAGCAGGGAGCACTCATTGCAAACAGCCTCCCCACAGCGCCTTGGCTGGGCACTCTGCTCTGAGCTGCAGCAGGGGTCGAGGCACAGTGCCCGGCATCGATCCGCTAGTGCTGCTCACCCAGCAGGAGCAGCACGGGCGTCTGATCGAGCAGCAGGTGCCGGAGCTCCTCTGACACAAGAGGTCCCTCGTGGCTCCAGAAGCACAAATTACAAAACCACTAAAACTTGCAGCATATGCAAAGAAATGCAAGGATCTGTTAGACGGCAGATAAATGGTACACTGTCTGCTGCAGCTGATGGTTTCAGTTACAAACTGAAGTCCAAAGCCAGTGCAGGAATCAGAGAGCAAGGGTCTGCCAGAGCCAGGCACGAGTCCCTGCAGAAAGCTACACTGCTGCCTGTGGGAGGTGGGGGTTTCCTTGCAGAGCAGCAATGGGCTTTTTACTGGCAGCCCAGAGCTGAAAGTCACTGAATACTTTCAAATCACTCCTGAGCTATGTAACCCACTGGAATCCAACCTCTTCCATCGTTAATTTGCTACAGCTTACAGAACATATTCCTCACAATCACTTCCTCCAAAAATAGGGTGAGTTGAAAAATACTGTAGTCTAATTCAGCGTTTCTTAGATGGAACTTGATGGAGTTAATATGGAATCATAAAGCACACTGATGTAGCATTAAACAACCAAACGACTGTTCAATTTCTACGTAGGTTATTTTAATCACGTAAATTAGGCAACACATTCAAGGTTCTCCTTAAATCAATAACTGCACAAACATACCTGTGAATGAGAGAGACAGCCAACTTACTGCACTAATTGTTACAGGAAAATCACACCGTTCTGTTGCAAGAGAAGCTCTTAACTTCATTTCAGGTTTGGTGCTGCTGGTACTCACACAGTGACACGTGCACAGACCTTGCAGGTACCCGAGCATGACCTGCTTGGATCAGAGCTCTGCAAACTGCTGAATTAGCTCACCTTAGTGAATCCATCAGCAGGCTGGGCGCCAAGAACACCTCGATCATAACGCTGCACCCTCCGCAGCAATGCGCCTCATCGTTAACATCATTAAGAATGATTCCCTTGTTAAAAACGTTTCCCACCTCTACGCTAAGCACCTTCTTTGCAAACCCCCTGCAGCCGGAACCCTCGAAACCGCGATCTTAGGCTTCTCTTGTCTGAAACCAACTCCCCGTCAGAGGGGAACGAACGCGCTCCCGGCGGACGGACAGACGCGCGCCCGGCGGCGGGGAGCGGTGCCGCAGCGCCCTACCTGCTCCAGCCCAGGTCGGTGTAGCGGGTGAGGAAGAGCCCCTCGCGGCCCTCCCGCAGGTGGCCCTGGAAGTGCAGCTGCAGCACGTATCGCCGCCCGGCCAGCAGCGGCTCGCGCAGCTCCAGTACCGCCACCTCGCCCTCCTCCTCCAGCCGCAGCTCGTCCACCTCCACGGCGGCTCCCGCCTGGGGCAGCGGCCCGAGGACGGCGGCCCGGTGGGAGTGCAAGCCGGCGCTGTTCAGCACCACGCTCCGCGTGTCCCGCCGGCAGCGCACCGTGATGTTCACCTGCCCGCTGAAGCCGAGGGCACCCTCCTGCCCCGGCCGCACCCGCGGCCACAGCTCCAGCTCGTAGTGCAGCGGCAGCAGGTGCCTCGGCAGCCGCCGCAGCGAGACCCCCGTCGGGGCGTCGGGCAAGCCGCGCTCGGGGCCGGGTGCTGCCGCGGGGCGCGCGGGGGGCGGCGGGTGCCGGCAGCGCCCGTACAGGGCGGCAAGGGCCAGCAGCGCGGCCAGCAGCGCCAGCAGCACCGCGGCCCCCAGCGCGGCGGTGCCGCGCCCCACGTACAGCCCCGAGCCGCCGCGGACACCCATCGCATCGCCGCCGCACTCCGCCCGCAGCCGCGCGGTTCTTAGACGGGTCGGCGACGCGGGGGCGGGGTGCGGGACCGGGGGCCGGGCCGCACCTGCGGCGGGGTGGGCGGGCGGTGGAATGAGGATGGGGACGGGTACGGGAATGGGGATGGGGGTGGGGATGGATGTCCGGCAGTCCCCGGGTGCAGAGAGAGGACACCGAAAAAAAATAATAATAATTTTTAAAAGGGGAAAGGAAAGGAAGGGAAGGGAAGGGAAGGGAAGGGAAGGGAAGGGAAGGG